>NW_020456043.1:1924787-1952586 GCF_003342845.1 Nothoprocta perdicaria | reverse complement strand
GGCGCCGCCGCCACCAGGGCGCCCCCTGGGGGGCGCGCGGCGGCGCAGCAGCGAGGGCGACACGGGCAGCGGGGCCGCGAGCCCGGCCGCGCCGCACATAAAAATAGCACTTTTTAAAAACACACTTTTAATGACWGCAAGGCAAGGCGATGAAGGCCAGCCCTGCGAGGGGGCAGCTTAAGGACAAAAGGGTACGGTTTCAGAGGCTGCCAAGTATTGCACTCCCTTACTTCACAGTACTGAAAAGTCTATAAAAGATCTAAAAATAAGCTCTAAAAATAGAAATAGCTCATAGATGTGTGCATATTCATGATTTGAAAATTTCAGTTAAAGTCCACAGAAAAATAACCGTCTCCTGAGATGAGGGCAGAAGGCGCAGAGGGCCGTRCCCGCAACGCGCTGACTCCAGCCGCTCCAGGGCCCGAGCGCTTGGCCTTGCCTGTTCCCCGGGCTGTTAATACATGTTCGGGCCGCACCTCGTGTGGGAGGAAGTGGCTTTTGCAAGGGGGTTGTAGCTTTTACCGATGACAGGCAGCGCTGCTGGGGAGCCGCGAAGCCACCGCGGCGCCCCGGGGAGGACGGGGTTCGTGCACAGCCCTGGGACACCTGAGCACGGGCAAGATCTGAACCTGCAGCTAGTCCTGCTGTGGCTGAAAGAGATGGGCAGCACGTCTTCTCTTGGAGGAGCTCATAGGGCCAGGCATGGCCTTGTCTGGGAAAAATAGATGCCATCAGAAAAAAAAAAAAAAAGAAGAAAATAAAACATTAAGCCCTTCCTGTGTCTCAAAAACATCTCAGCTCTGCACAACAACTCAGCAGCCAGCACACCTGCCCTCCAATGCTAGCGTGCTCCCTCGTGCATGTTAGAGAAATACAGAAAAGTTTAAGAAAAAAAAAGTATGGCATGCTGCCTGGTAGCAAACTACCCACAGTTATGTGTGTTACCCAACATCCTGTGAACATCTGCTTTAAAAGCATTCTGAAGCACTTTGTCCCTGGGGCCACTATTTTTTTTTTCCAGCAATTATACAGAACACACCAAGACACTCGGTTCGCTTCGCACCAAAGTTGTTCAACAGCTCCCTATGTTTCAAGGTGCCTTCCCAACACGGATTCTCTTTCAGGTGCACCTTGATACTGCTTCAAGTATAAGTAAGAGTCCACAGCAGGAAGCAGTATGTTTGAGGCTCCCTTTTTCCCAGACATGGGAAATGGGAAGCCTCCCTGACTCATTGCTGTTTGGCTCAAAGGAAGTCGTGTGCAACATGACTCAATTAAGACAGGTTTCTGTAGCTTCCCACCCTTCACAATTGCCTTTACTAGGACCATTTCCACTGGATTGCTCAACATGCTCTACAAAGATAAGCTCCAGCATTACCAGTATTGAAAGGGAAAAAAATGAAATAAAAAGAATAAAACACCACCCACTATACCTCCTGATTAGTGCTGACTCCCAAATTCAGGTTAGATACATGACCAGTCATTTTTGATACATTTTGATTTCACAGCTGTACACAAACCAGCCTGTACAGAATACACATCTGAATCACATATCTAAATTGACTTGGATTTGGTAATCCTCCGTCAGGCTTACTTTGCTCTGAGACACACTATGTTCAGAAGGCTCTGCATGTTGTTTTCAGTCTGTGATATAGCCCCTAATTTCCTATTTACAGAACCCTTAAGCTTATCCTTCTATCTCCATTATTTAATGCAAGTCAGCAGACTGAATGCTCCAAATCCACTTAAAGAGAGATGTCCAGAGAGCACCCAGAGAACCTCCCCGCGCATGTGGGTTCTCCGAGAAACGTCCCGTCTCCACAGAGCGCCAGGAGGAGACAYGGGAAGTCGGTGTGGGCAGCGCCTGCCATGGCGGTGGCTCCTCGGGCTCCACCTTTGGTCCACAGCTGTCCTGGGAGCCTGGCCAAGGCTCTCCCTGTTCGGGCGAGCGAGGCAGCCCTTGGCGCGACCCGGCCGCATCCTTGTTTCTTGCAGATGTGGGTAGAGCGCCGGATCTTATCGGGCATCACAACTCCTTTCTTCAGGAGGCTGGTAAGCTGTGTACAAGGCAAACACTGCAGCAGTTGGGTCTGTGCGCAGCCCTGCCCACGCTCACCCTGCATGCAGCAGGCACCTCTTACCTTTGAAAGTCATCAGAGGCTGCAGAGTTCATCCATATGAAGGTAAAACCCCTCCGAACCTGTCACTCAGAGTTCAAACCTCTGCTTCACTTCATCTGCAAYCATTTTGGCAATGGCGAGGGAGGAGGTCGCAGCAGGAGAAGGGGCATTTCTGACGTGAAGAATTCGGCTTCCRATGTCCCCGCTGCCCCCGTCAAATACAAAGTCATCTACCAAATTCCCATCGCTGTCCAACGCTTGGGCTCTCACTCCAGATGGACCCCTGCAAATTAAAGGGAAAAACTCATCCTTAGAGAGAAAATGTTGGGAGTTGGAGCTTGCATCTAACCAACTTCACTGAACTATGACCAGGCCCAGAGTGGCTTCTTTCAGACATGTAATACAGGATCCAAGAATTAAGGACACACACCTTTAAACATACATTTAAAAATCACACTTTTTTGCCTGTGGATCTTTCTGTGCAAGAGGGRCCTATTGAAGCTTCTACATTTCACAGAAACAGGAAAAAAGGACAAAAGTTTGTGTTATTCTACATCAAAAAGAGGATCTAAAGCAGAGTGGTATGGATTTTAAAGTTATAAAAGTTCCAAACCTTTGGCACATTTTTATGAGAGTTTAGAACACAATATTTAGCATCAAGATCAACAATAACAACACAAACATTTTCCTTTCTTGACAGAATTGCTAACTGGAAAAAATACAAATATTAACTCACAAGCCATTCYTGCCTTCAGCCCATGAACACATTGCACCATCTGCATTACTGTGGTTTTCCCATGGAAACTAACGTGCAACACACCCTTAACGTGTTTTATAGCTCTGCAACTTGTGCAGTTCCCAATCACACACATTTCGTTTGACAGCTAAATAGATGCGTGATTATAAGGCTCGATAAGACTGCTACAYTGCCAACATCTTCATATCATGTGCAAGAAACAGGGAGCATCTACACTCATTAATCCCGCTCAGCCCATTAGAAGTTCACAATCATTGCTTACGCATCTGTGGTCTTCGCTATCACAATATTGAATGTCTCAGTTTTTTAAAGCACTTACTGGCAAAGCATTCCCTCCAGCAGAAGTTTGGAAGCGCTATAAACCTCCTTTTGCAGGTGAAACAGCAAGGCGAAAAGCAAGACTAGAAACTTGTCCATACAGATAAGTTCTTCAGCACACTTTGGTGGTAAAAAAGGAGGAGGAAAGAGTGGTTTCACTTGTTGGCACCCACRGCGAGCCCAGGTAAGTGCACCCACTCAGGAGATTTTCTGGGTCATCACACTACAAATTACATCTACTGAATTTCTTCACGTGGACACATTTTCAAGGTTTGCCCAAGGCTGAAATGCAGAGCAGGGAGTTGAGTCTGATCATCCAAACCTCAAGGCAGCATCATAACCAGAACCATGGGGCTGCAGCTTCTCCAAAGCCAACCACACTCTTCCTAAATCCCCTGAGGACACAACTACTGCCTTCCTGGAGCTTCACACAGCAGCTCTCTGCCCTTCAACAAGCACTAGGAGTTTAAGTGTTAATGAAGCCTTAAAATGCAGCAGAAAGATCAAGCTTTTTCATGTCAGGTCACTGAATTTTCCCCAGTAGTGAGAAACCATAAACAATGTACTGATACCTCTGTGGTGCTGCTAAAGAGTTTCTGTGACCCTCTGGTGGCAAAAATAAAGCTACTACATTTCACTGCCTAGGAAATCTGCTTTCGTTCCCCAGCTACCGCTTGTTCTGCCCTTCAGAAACACCTTACTGGGTGTTTACCAGCTCAGCTAGTTTCTCAAATAACCATAAACACATTGTTCATTCCGAGTTAGAAGGAGGACCAAGAGTATCATTTTACTGAAAAGAATTTCTGCTATTCTATCCTTATAAGAACAACATTCATATTGGGTGAGATTAAAGACTCATSTAAAAGTACTTTATGTCCAACCATAGTCAAATACTGATATGATAAGGACAGGAAAAACATAGAAGACGTCTTTCAAACATTCTCCAATCACAAGCAATTTGCAGCTCGGAGACTTCACCTCTCCAGTCCTGAACAGTGAGTTTCTTCTTTTCCATCTCTCCCACAAGGCTCAGACTTGAAAATCTTCCACCAAYGCCAGGGAGATCACAACAGTGACCCAGCCTGTCTAGTTTTAAGTCTCCARAGCAACAGGGTAAATATTACAGTGCTTAAGTAGTGCACCATAAGCTACTAATTCTTGCTATTATAAGACACCTTTATAAGTTAACATCTGTGAATTTTATCAGTGTGAACGCAAATCACGCTGATCCTACTAGATGTGTCACTACGAAAAGAGACATTTTTGTGGTGAATGTCACATAACATTAATTTCAGCCTACAGAAAGTACATGAAGTCAAACAAATATTTTTCAAACTAATCTGTACACAAGTGTACACAATAYAAAAAGTGTTCCTGGACATCTGAACATTTCTGTATTTTGGAAATGTCTTTCAGAGTAAGCTAATGACGCATTCACTAGCGTTCGGAACAGGAGCTTTAAGAGGCCCCTGGGTGCTACCAAGACAAGTGTTCTTTACCTGAGTACATCATGGACGGTGACCTCGGGGATGAACCTCTGCAGCTGCTTCACCTGCGCGCTCAGGAAACAGGCTCTGTACATCTCGCCCACGCCGTACGAGAGGTTACGCAGCACCAGCTTCCATAACCCGCTACAGACAGGAAAAAAAGAAGTAACTACAGCAAAACTGCATCTTTCATGAGAAATACAGCCAAACTCGGGAACTGATGCTATGCACAGCCTAAGGGAGCAAATGCAGTTGTACAGGAAAAGTCCCCATTCCCAACGTTAATGATGTGACCAGTGCTTTCTGTTTGAAAAACGTAATTCCCCTTTCCCACATCAACAGGGCTTGCTAAGAGAGCTCTGGTGCTCCAGGTAAACTGCTTCTGTGAGACTTTAYTCCAGCCTGGTTCTGGTTCTTCCTACACCCAGGATTTTTCACTGGCCTGATGAAGTAGTAAAAGACTGAAAACCCAGAGAGGGAAACCCCTAGAAACTTCTTCCCCCACAACCATTCTGAAGACCATCACACTCCCGAAACCTCAGCTTCCAGTCAATTAATTTTACTAGATCTTTGCCAGTCTTGTTTGCTTACTTTGTTTTCTCAATACTGCCAGTATTAATATCCATAGACAATAATCAAGATGCTTCCAACCATTTCCTTTAATAAATTGCCTTAATTCATGCTCTTGCCACAAAACTATTTTTCCAGTTCCCTGATCTGTCTTGCAGCCCCTGCTTGGATTCTCCCCAATATTTCCACATCCTTTTTCAAGTCTGATTTCTAGAGCTAAGCGCTCAGCAATAGTCTGTCCAGTCCTTTACAGAGGAGCAAGATTTCTCTTCTACAGATATTCTGTTTATTTATGCTTGCACTTTCAGCAATGATTCCCAATTCCTCTCAGATGCTACTTCCAAGACAGCTTCCCAACCTGTGTTCTTGGCTCCTAATATATCTTCTTCCATTTGGATGTTTTCTAAATGCATACTGATGGTCTGATTAAATTTAAYAAGGCAATTCAGACCTCTGTGCAGTCTTCTTTCCAAGCACCCTCGTGGAGATTTTATCACACTGTCTACATTGATCAAAATATTACATTGCCCTGGACCGAAACCAATTCTGGAGGAACTCTGCTCGCCAATGATTTCCCATCGGCAGCTGTGGCCACAGGCCTGCAGAGACCTGCCCTGCTAGTTTCAAATAATTCAAATATTATATCACAGGAAGTCAAACGTCTTGCAGAAGTCCACCCATATCAGAGCAACTGCCTTTAAACAAACCTAAAAGTTGGCAAAAGCAACAGCAAGGTTTTTGACAAGAGCTGGCTTCCCCAGAGTCATAACACCCGCACRCAGGAGCCCAAACGATTACCTGTACAGAACAGCATCCAGAAAGTCCGCAGGGCTGAAGTCCAGCAATTTGTAGCCCTCTCGCTTGAAGGCCAGCACTGCATTAGGACCAAGCCAAACGCTGCCATCCATTCTGGGTGTGAAATGAAATCCCAGGAAAGGAAACCGAGGATTAGGAACCTAAAGCAGGATGGGACAGTTACTGCAGCCGCTTCAAACCATATTGGGGAAACAACCGCCCAAACACCCAAACCATCAAATTCCTCCAGGAACCAGGAACACATGAGGGGGAGAATACAGACATTCAAAATTCACCAAGTGTGATGCAACAGGTAAAACAAACCAAAACACCCTACAGGAGTTCTGCTCCCGATTACAGGAAATAACTTAAAATTAACAAAAGAAATAGATCAATGTGCCTTTTCTATTTCCAAACATTACGGCAAAATAGCTACACAACTGGCTCCTGCACTTTTTTTTCTTCTAGTTAATTGCACAGGGAGAGCATGTTGCTAACTGAAAACTCTGAAGAACAGAGCATGGCAGAGTGAGACCATGTTTTAGGTGAAAGCAAAACAGACAACAAAAGATGTTTTACTGACTTCCCGGAATATAAATCATCCCACAACAAAACCAATGACACACAAATGCCATCAGCAGTAACTACCCGACAATACAATTATCAAATGTGAGGAAAACTGCACCATTCCTGTACTGCTCAAAGCAACATGCAGATAACAAGTCTGATTCATGGGAGTAATAAGGATCTGTGGTTTCTTTTTTTGTTGTTTGTGGATGAAATGCAGTGTAACTGTGCATTGAAGGCCGAAATAGAAATATCCTGCCTGTACGCACAAGTACAACTCAGTTTTTGCAGGAATACAGCAAAGACATCTCTTCCTGAGCTGACACTTCAAGTTCTTCAGCTGTTTAGAACAGGTGACTCCAGAGGTGACTATTTCACAGTCTGGAATTAAGAAAAACTTTGGTATCTATAAAAAAAATAGTGCTGTTATAACCACAAAATTGCTTCAACATCAGTTTCTTTCCTGCATTTGGTGCATTGCTTTTCCAAGTAAAAACAGGCATTTAATATTTTCTGAGCTTTGTGGAACCACTCCACAAATTGCTTTTTATTTCTGGTACCAGATCACAGACAGATTCATAAATCTGTGTAATCTCATTCTCATGCTTGGCCCCACCAGATCATTTCCGAGAGGTCCCACAATTTCCCTGGGGCAACCTACTCCAATGTTTACAAGGCAAATCTAAGGTCATGTTCTGCAATCTCAACTTTTGGAATCAGTACACAAAACTGAAGCTTATACCCAAGTAATTTATTATTTATTGTCTTCCTTCATGGGCTTTTGAGTCCTCTCTACGGGTCTACACCATAACTTACAGAAAGAAGCCAAGCACATGGTTATCCAGGTAAATGTTTCATTCTTTCCTGAAAAATCCTACAGCTAATTCTTTACTTTTTAGAAAACAGACAACCAAAGCCACTGGCTATTTACAAGATATAGCACTTTTACCTGTTCCTTTTACCTGTACCTGTTAACAAAAACAAGCTTCCCTGTCAGAAAGCAGCAGAAGGTATATTCAGAATCACATCACAGTCTTCATTTTACCACTGCCCTTGTTTCTATGGTTTTAGCAGTTCTCAAACACATTGAGACACACACCTCAATGCCAAAAATAGAGAGTACATACTGGGTAAATGTTTCCTTTAACCATATAGCACTTCTCTGGTTTTAGCACCAAATAATCTCCACGGAAGGGCACGATACGAGGTTCAGGGCTGCAGCCGCTTATTTCGGACAAGCGGTCCGAGTAGAGTCCCGCACAGGTCACAACGTGTTGACAGGAGATCTCCTCACCCTAGAGGGGAAAATAACAACCAACACCTAGCTAGAAATTCAACATCTGAACTTAAAAAATAAAAACAACTCCAACCCACTTATCACCTACAAGCCTCAGAAAAGTAAGTTGAGATCAGAAGGGAAAAAAGCAACTATGCATGTGCAAAACAGGCTGAAACATTTCAGTGGTTTTATATATATCCTTATAATATTCTCCTTTTTCCCTAAAGGACTCTTCCAAAATGAGAGCTCATTAGCCAGGCAGGATCAGAAGGAAAAAAAATAAATAAATAAAGGAAGAGACCTACTCAGGGCTTTATTACGGATTACATAAGAATCAGGGCAAGAACCAAACACCTCAGAGCGTGAGACCTCCCTCCAGGAAGCCCAGCATCTCCCCTGGCGTTCTCTGATTCCTACCCACATCCTACAGGACCACGATSACAGTCCAGCCTGCAGCTCCACAGCCAGGTCTCTGTCACCAGAGAGGACATTAGTGGCGGTGCACCGGAGCAACCACCATGTATTTGGTTAAATAAGGTTCTTAATTGATTTCATCCCACACACTGGGAAAGGTYTGCAATACCAAACGGTATCCAGAAAGCCACACGTGTTCATAGCACACAGTTATACAGAACTGTTCAATATCTAAACACCTTACTATATAATTTWTTTTAATAAAGTATTATCTACATACCTATGCTACTTGTTTTCAAATAYTACATTCCTTATTTTTCAACTAAATGTATTTCCATAAATTTTGTTTAAGTTTTTGGTGAGGGAATCTAACAGCCTTTGGAGGTTACTCTTTAATGAAAGAGGGGAAACAGAACAAAAAAGAAACAGTAACTTGAAARAGTATGAGTTTAGGGGTGAGTCTTGTCTTCTTTTCTCTCTCATTTGTGTCTTTAGGAAGTAGCTATCTATTCCTGAAGATGGAAAGATTACTCATATAGTTGCTGTTCAGCACTAACTGCTGTGCATGAGKGCCTCCTGGATAGGCACCTGTTTTATTAATTTATCTCATAAAATTTATCTCATAACTTCCTTATTATAAATCAATTACAAATGCCTTCTTATCATTTGAATAGAAGCCAAAGATTGGAGAACAAAATAATGTGTGTTTCTTACTAAGTCAGTCCATGGAAAAAACAAACATAAGAATATACAAACCAAAAAGATAAGGGGCGCAGACAGTAAATAAATGTTGCACAGCAGAAGGAAAAAGCCATAAATACTTTCATTATTATTTACTTACTCAGTGAAATCTGAACACGGTCACATACTTTGCTAGGTACTGACTGAAGCTGTGACTGAAGCTGTCTTTTAGACACACTTCTACTTCTTCAGACCACAGCAAACATGCAACTAACCAACACTGATCTAATCCTTTTTTTWAAAAAAAATGAAAATAATAAAATTCAAAAAAGAAAAAAACAAAGAGGAGCTAGCTAAAGCACCAGAGCTCAACAACAATTTTTAAGAAAGAACAGCTTCCTGTTAAGAAATTAAGTCTTCAGCTTAGTTCTTACCTTGGAGTTCCTAACAATGACTGGGTATTTCAGCCCTGTAGACAAGAGAAGAAATTAATAAATAAATTAATAAATCTAATTAATAAATAGAACACCTAACAGAAAACGGCCAGAGTGGGCAGCTTCTCAGGATGATGGTTCTTCCACTGGCAGATYTGGTGCTCCGGAGCAAACATTGCACATAACTGGACTTGTGAACCAGCCGGACTGCCAGCGCAGCCCAGCCTGCCCTCGGGAACAGGCGGAAAGGCACCGGCACCAGCACGCAACGCAACACTCGGCTGAACGTGTTTGCACTGGGAATGAACAACCCACTTCCTCTCTACTTCCTCTCTTTCACTGGCATTTTCTTTGGTCAACATTTAACTTTTCTTCTGAAGGGTGACCTGCCCTTGTTTGCCCAATGCTCTTAACATTATTTTGTCTTTCGTCTAAATATATCGCTAAGAGTCAGGGGGGCTAAAACACAGTTTCAGTTACAGGAAAGGAGTTTTGGACAAAATCTCACCATCTTCATTCTCCGAAGAACTTTCTTTAGCCATCTCCATGTTTGTCACTTCAAAATCAGTCAGGATTGTCCCACCTGCCTCCCTGAAGTCTTCAGCGTAGGACTGGGCCACTTGCTTGTAATTCACAATGCCAGTATATGGAGAATCAAGGGCCATTAGACCCTGAAACGATGTCAAGACACAGAAATACAGTTAGAATTATGTGTGCACTGGGGGCTCAAGTACACAGTATATTACATCTTGTATAACGTGCCCTGCTGCTGAGATGAAAGTGCTGCTGTCTCCCCATTTCTGATGTTTGTTAATAGTCTCCATGCCAGTTTAGACAAAAAATACCAAAAAATATATAAATACATAAAAATAAACACAATCCAATTCCTCTCCAACAAGTTTCTAGCTGGTCCTACTACCACTCATAAGCAACAAGTCATACAATTATACCAACAGGAAACAGCCAGATGAATCAGTGTGGAGCACTTATATTCAAATTTTCCTCAGTCAAGGAACAAGAGCAAATCTGCATTCCTAACTGCTCACATGTCTCCTGCTGTTAAAATAACCAAGCTGTGAAGTGCTACAAAACAACTATGTATATAGGAAGCACCTGGGTTAAAATGAGCTCCATCCAAATTTGTGTTTGCAGATAGGAAGGAATCTTCATTGCTGMACTATCAAGTTTAGCATCAGTTATACAATTTTGTTAGAAAGGGGCAGAACCACCTCAGCATAAACTCAGATATAACAGCTCTGAGCTGGGCAAAGAAAAAGTGTATCTATCAACGACAAGAACACATGAGAAAATACCTGCAAGTAGTAGGAGAGGAAAACAAACACACAAATACAATTGTCACTGCTTTTTTTTCCTCCCTGAAAGGAAAGAACACCTCTGCACTAAGCTGAGAAGGGGATGTAGATCCAACAACTTGCTGGCTCTGTCCATTTGCCTATGGTTTCAATCCTGCAGTGGGATTATTGAGTCTTCTTTCCACTTTGACCCAAGTAATTCCGATTCCTTTTGGAGGCTGCAAGTGAAACATGAGCTGCTCTCTCTAATTTACCAACATAGGCCCTTGTGATGCAGCCAGCTCATCACCTGCATCGAGTGCAGGAGCAGCTCCGTATCATTTCAGCACACTGGGAACTGAACGAGTGGATGCACAAGAGAATGAGCGCAGACAAATGGTGGAAGACTGGGATGAGAGCAGGTGCCAASAAAACAGATCCTGCAGGATCTCCTAAAATTATCACAGACCTGTCTAATTTCTGTGCAACAGCACGTGCATATGAAGGACTGCATTGTGCTACACAGTTCCAAAACTGAATGGATATATTCTTTTATGGCAATTATATTTCTTCTGCACTTTCAGGGCCTTTCAAATTTGTCACACATGCAAATTACCTGAAGGCCAGAAACACACGTGTAATAAATTCAAAATAACATCATCTGATAAACTGGTAATTTATATTCCACTTAAGAATAAGAAAATCCCTTACCCTGCAGAAGGGTTCTTTTGCTTTTATTTCTTTGGCTCCGATCAGCTTCAGATCTCGGACATTGTTCTGCAGTCCTCTTTCATATAGAGCTTTGAGTCTTGGAATTTCTTCKTGTTCAACAGCTACAATTAGCTTCAGAAAGGATGACAAGGCACACCAGAGCAAAACAGAGAGGCAGCTGAGGCCAGGAAGCAAGCCCAAACTAACAGGTAAGCAATAGTCAATGTGTGAACAGTGATTATAATGCCAGGGAAAATGTTGTAGTTTGTGCCATTAATGGCACAAGATTCTACAAGTACCTACCATTACCAAGAAAGCACTAGTGTACTAAGGAGGCAGTGAAAAACGTTAAAATATAGTTTTAGAGATTATTCATGGATAATATTTTCTAAAAGGACTATGTAAGCATAAATCTGAATGGGAAAGAAGGACATATGATACATATCATATGAACATATGATTTTAAAGAGCCACTGGGATGCTTCTAGACATTAAGTCTAGCATAATCCAAGATGTGCAAATCTCAAACAGTTTTGATAAMAGAATAAGTAGGTGTGCTGACATGGTCTCTAGATTAGACTGCACTAACCTCRACTCATTTCAGCACAGAGTTAGCTCTCAATTGTCATGAGGAATTTATCCAGGCTGTGAATTACCTGGGCCACGAACCCGAGAGCTGAGCTCACACAATCCGTATCAGCCAGGGGCAGCTCAGGTCTAGCACTGCTCTAGGCTTCCCAAGCCTTTTGTTTAAGGCTGGCCTTAGAGCCTCAGCATTATCCTCCCTGGAGCAGAGGTTGTTGGGGAAGATGACACAGAAGCAGCCCAACTCGGGCCCACAGTTGCAACTCCGCTGTCCCACCCCATATCTTTGAGCTCTGGACTCAAACGAGGCTTGCAAGCTCCTGTCACTGCACAAATCCACAGTGCCACCTTGTGACCTAGCTCAAGAAGCACATGCAGGAATGCTCTGATGAAAAAAAGTTTTAACAGAAAAGTACTTAAGAAGAGAAATTCACGGACAATCACAACAGACAAGCCAGAACAGGCTCAGGGAATATCCTGSGCTGAAATATGCTTGAAGCTGGGATAGTTAATAATGATCTCCTTTCCTTGTCTAGTTCTTATCCCTTCCTTAGACTCCATTTATAGGCTCTCCTGGAAATAGGATATAGGGCCAGGCAGACCCTGATTTGAATCAGCACAGCCATTCTTATTTCCCCAGCATTTTAGACAGTTATAGCTCAAAGTAAAATAGCAGAAATGCAGGTAGCTGGGTCCCATCTGGGGCTGTATTCAAATCAATGAGTTTTTTCAGAGCCTGGTATGCCAAGAAGCACAGCACATGCATGCTGAAATCCTCTGAACTCTCCAGAGATAGTGGTGCTCTGTAGCGCTTAGCTTCTTCCTTTACCTGAGATAATTTAGTTCAGCCTCAGTTACTGAGAACTTATCACCTAGGCCCAGAGAAGCAACTATTTGAACTACTTTAAGGATGGGGAAAAAAAAAGGAGAGAGGGGAAAAAGCAGCTTTTGACTTAAAGTAGCTAAAAGTTGCACAAAAGCATCTTCTAGTTGAAGATGTGAAAATACCACAGTCATATCTATGCCGTACATCATAATATACACTAACAATGTCAGTTTCAAAAGACAAAGATGTGCAGCAGCTCTTATACCTTCCCACACCGTTTATAGGGAATCCCCTTCTGGTCACAGTACTCGTAGCAAAGGGCTGCCCCCTGCACACACAGCTTGGCTTTCAGTGATCCCGGCATGTAGTAAATCCCACTGTGAATCACACCGCTGTTATGTCCACTCTGGTGATGCGCTAAATAAATAAAGGAAAATAATAATAAGAAGTGTTCTGTTAAAACACACAATCCCATGACTGAGTCATACCTTAACTACAGTAGCTACCACAAAAACAGGGAATTTAAGGTCCTGCCCTAAATAAGTCTTACAAGAGATCCTCAAATAAGATCTCAAAAGTACTGACAAAGTACCGGTCTCAAAAGTACTGACACAGCAGCACCTAGTTAATGATAAATAATCACACTTGCAGTCAACAGCAATTAAATGGCAAACCTTTCTTCCAAGGGCTACAACTGCAGGCCGCAGGATCCAAAATAACTTCAAGACTCAAAATAATCGCGAGAAAGTGCCCTCCCTAAGCGGAATGAGTCCTTAAAGGCCTCATTTGGTTTAACGGCAGTGCAGTCCTCAACTCCTGGGAGATGCTGGCAGGCGGGAGGACCTTTCAGAAAATCATGAGCCACATTTGCTCTGTGCTGTTGATAACTAAACAAAAGGGAGATAAAAACGTCAAGAATGTACTATATTTAACTTTTTATTCAACTAATCTGGGCAGGTTCTCCCTTTTACAGTAGTGACTCACAAAGGTCGCCCCTGCTTCGTACTCTGGCACCGCTCGCTCCTCACGGCCCAGCTGAGGGGTACCCTCCATTTCCCGCCCTCTTCACCCACCGCCTCCTCCCCGGCGCCCCGAGGAGCCGCCCCGGCCCCGGGCCGTACCCAGCTCCGTCTCCTTCTCCAGCACGACGAAGCGCAGCGCCGGGTGCCGCAGGACCAGCTCGCGGGCCGACGCCAGCCCCACGATCCCCGCGCCCACCACGRCCACATCGAAAGTGCTGCGTTAAAAAACAAATACATAAAAATGAAATAATAAACACATAGATAAATAAACCAAAGACACCACGACACTCCTCCCTAGCCCAATCCCACCTGCGCTGGCGGAGCGACACCCGCCACGACAGGTAGATCCTGTCACMTCCCGCCCGCCTCAGCAGCGCGGCCGCCGCCATCTTAGGGGCGGCGATGGGCTCCAAGCCGCGCCCCTCCRCCTCCCCCTTCACGTCCCTCTCTCCTCCTCTTATTTTTATTATTTYCCCCTTCCTCTCTCCTTTATTTATTTATTTATTTATTTCCCCGAGGTGATCATGCTGCCGGGAGTCCTGGCGCAGCCCGCGCGCCGCTGGAGGCGGTTGTTGCYGAGCGGCGGCCGCCGGCGCTTCTGGGGGTGGCTGAACGCCGTGTTCAACAAGTAAGGAGAAATCGCCCCAAAATGAGGTGCCTGCCGCGCCTCGGGGACCTCACCCCCGCCCAGACGGTCCTTTTGACACCCTCCGTGCCCCCYCCAATCAAATATTTGTTCAGTATTTTGACCTTGAAGGCAATAAATTTACCATAACAGCAAGTGAAGGTATCTAGATGTGTATTTTTATTTTCCTTGTGTTTTGGCAGGGTGGACCACGAGCGCATCCAAGCCGTGGGGCCCGACCGGGCGGCCTCAGAGTGGCTGCTGCGCTGTGGCGCCCTGGTGCGCTACCAGGGCCAGCACAAGTGGCAGCGGGACTACAACGGGCTCCCCACGGGGCCCCTGGGCAAGTACAGGATCGARGCCATCGACGCCACCGACTCCTGCATCATGTACAGGGGCTTTGACTACCTGGGTAAGGCTGGCACAGCGGGGCAAAGGGCCTTAATTAGGGCTTCATTCCTCTGACTGAGTCCAGGAATGAACAGTGCCTTCTTTCTTTATTTATTTAGAAAGATATAGAGATTTTTTTGATTTTTTTTTTTTCTTAAAATGGCTTTATAAGCATTCAGCAGTTKCTCAGATTTTGCTGGGGATGTGCTGTGAAGCAGAGAGAGGCTGGGAGCTTCCTCGGCCCTTCCCTGAAGTGACCTGAGCAAATGCCCAAGAGATTTATGCTTTCACTGAGTTCATTGTTTAGTACGTGGTAGCACAAGGCTCTGTTTTAAAAATTCCTTTTTTCTCTAAACCATTCATCTAAATTATGACTTGGAGGGTCTGTAAAGACTTCGATAGTGTTTGTTCTCCAGTCATTCATGACATCTTAAAGGAGTGGCGGGGGGGAAAAAAGCTCTTAAGCTTTTAATAAAGTCAGAGCCAGGTTTAAAAAATATTTTGTGTTTCCTTTATAAGCAATGAGGAACAATGAAATAATGAGCATACTTATTGTTTTTTATTGCAGTGGACCTTGAATGTTGTGCATTATTACATTATGGATTCAGAATCCTTGCTTATCAGCTGTACCTGTAAAGTTTTCTTATTTGTCCATGCCAAAGATTTTTAAATCTTACCTAAAAGAGGCAAACCTCTTGTTTGGACAAGGCAGGAGCAGGCTGCTGTGTGTTTCTCGAGGCACTGAAGTTACTAAATTTGCAAGTAAGAACTTCCCAAGCAGTCCTGGTTGTCCCCAGTATTCCAAAACAAACACTCGTTTTGCGTTTCCAGACGGCCTYGAATACGTTACAGAAATCAAGCTGCAGAAGTGCATTTACATCCAGGACGAGTGTCTGCAGAGGCTCAGCGACACTAAGAATTTGCAGAAGAGTCTCCTGCAGCTGAGGATCATTTCCTGTGGGAATGTCACGGATAAAGGCATTGTTGCGCTTCACAGGCTGACGTAGGTGAACGCTGAGCTCCTCTCCAGCACCCTGCTTCGCTTGCTGTCACCATCCGTCAGAGCTGGCTTGTTGATTAAYAACACGCTGCAGCTCTCCCTCCTCAGCATTCACTGCCAGGGCTGGTCTGGCCATTTCTTTCCACTGATGGGGTCACCCTGAGCAGCCCCAGGTTGAGTCCACAGGGCCCTGACCATCCTCAGGTCAGGGGTTGTCCCCCTTGACCTCCAAGTGCTGTGGGTAGCTCCGAAACAACATGTGAATTAACACCTATGTATTAAGGAGCCTGCGTAGCAATGAAGGCTGTAGGTAAGAGAGCCTCAATCTTGAATTAAGGCTGCTGCAGTCTTGAATCCATAGSTGTGTTTGCATCTTCAGAGCTGAGTGCAGCATCCCTCATTTATACTTGCAGTAATTTCCATAATGTGGATTATTGCACAGGTTCRTGGGTTCTGCTCACACGGCCTTTGCGAGAGCAGGGCTAGCAGTAACAAAGGCAGCTTTCACATTCATTCCCTAGGTTACTTTTGCTTGAGAATAAGTAAATACTGATCACCTTGATCTCTGACTGATTTCAGGCAGAGTAAAAATTCCACAGCATTCCGTAACTTCTACTGTTTTTTTCTATACCCTTAACTGCTTTTTATCACTTTATCACTTTGTTTCACTTCTTCTGTAGCCTCAGAGGGCTTGGGGCAGTGCTCTGGTTTCTGATGTTCAGGTTGGGGAGCAGAACGCGTTTGGGAAGTGGRCCCCCTCTAGCTCTGAAGTACATCCATTTGTGCTGTACTGAAGCATGGTCTTTAGTTCAGAACTGTTCATTATGCAGGATATAGGCATTTATAAAGGCATGATGTGGTGAACTGGATTTCATGCTACAGTAAATTATTAGTAAGGACTTCCAGTTTGGCTAAAACCACTACTTAAATGCAGTTTTAAAGRAAGCTTGATGGTGTTTGGGGTTGGAATCTCTTTTTAAGCTGTGTAAACACTTACATAWTAGTTACTGATTATTTTTTTTCTCATATATATTTATAGGAACCTTGAATATTTGTATTTGAGTGACCTTCCTGGAATAAGAAAGAAAGAATYTACAGTGCAGATGCTTCAGCAGGCATTGCCAAACCTAGAGCTGGAACTGGATTTAGAATAAAAGCAATTGCATGTAATTGAGAGGTATTTTATTTCATAGTGTTTATGATATGTTGCATAAGTTACATAGCRTATACTACTATATTTCCAGATATGGAAGTCCAAATTATCTCTTGATGTCTCAACAGCAGAGAAGGCAGGCTTCGTACTTAATACATGTTTTAAAGTTCTAGCTTTATCAGAAAGCTGTTAATAATGATATTTTAAATTAAAAAGGTTTTATTGCACAGAATGGGTGAGGATTTAATAAAATAGCTTATAGTTTTTTTTATCCTGTTGGGAAAATGGGCTGAAATACAGATGAGCAACCTGACCTTGCCATAAAAAATGTGCTGATGAACTGAATGCATCCGCAGCTGCGGAGCAGGTAATTTTTGATATGCCCTTGCACACACTCCTGCCATATGCTGACAGGGACTACATTAGCTGTGTATGCCACATTAGTTATGGCTGTTATCAACCCTGCTAAATAAGAGATGATTCATCTTCAGAAGGAATGTATTTTTAGCCAAATTCCTGGCTTTGATGCCCAGGGAGAGAAAGGCAGTAGGACATTACTCCAAGACAGCAGATTTCATATTTTCTTGGGCATGGATASCTCTGTGCAAGTCAGAATCTCTGTCTGTGTCCTGGGCCCCTACTTCATCCTGTCTCCCAGCCCAGCGCAGGCAGGAGCTACACCAAGAAATAAAATCTCACGGAAAGGGTCTAGGAACTGACTCCAGGCTGTCCTATATCTGCTTATAACAGAACATAGGTGCTGTGTTATCTTACAGCTGTGCACGACTAGATGACTGCTCATCCACACAGAAAACACTATCCCAAAGTGTTTTGGTATCCCAAGGCTTTTGAGTATAACATGAACTACCAGTGTTCAAGATTAAAATACATTAATGCATGTACCTGCTTATGAAGGCATGATATGAAATAAAGCTAGGCAGGCACACTGTGCAGATGCACTGTGTGACCCACTGAAATCGCTTTTACTGTTGCTGTACTCATAATGGTTCTGGGAAATTAAAATAAAATGCTTTGGGTTTCAAGCAGTAAGAGAACGTTCCTTGTCCAGGGTTAGAACTTTATACAATGAGCAACAGAAGATAACAAAAGACATCCAATAAACTGGAAAATCAAACTACACTTTATTCAATATCAACATGATATTACATCCTGAGATTAAAAAAAAAAAATCTTTCTAATACATATACTTAGGAAGAATTTCTGCCTGTGTCTGGCTAATGTTAGAAGTTAGTTTTTCCCAAACTGTTTTTGATAAAAAGCATTTCTGTAACACTGTAGGGAGGGGATTTCACTGTTGATGAAAAGAGCAAATAAGAATAACCTTACAATGCATGGAAGAAGCAAGCAGTAGAAACTCTGAACAGACTGAAGAATCAAGAGGTGGTGTTAATTATTTGTTCCCCAGCTGATAATGACGCCTCTTCAGACTTCCATCAGGCCTAAGTCATTGCACTTCTAATACCCCACRAAGCTCACAGCACAGACCTGTCTCTAGAGCAGTGCTGTTTGAGCAGGTTCAGAACCATGGCAGGGAGGTGGCCTTCAGGCTGGGCCAGCTCCCAAGTCTAACCACACACATACCTCGCTTCCTCCCATAGAGGACAGGTCATTCCTTGCAGGATCATTTACTTAGCACTGTGCACTCCAGGCTACAATATTCCTGTCCTGACACTGTGGGACTCGCACTGATTTATTTGGCATGGCGGCAGTTCTGCTGCCAAGTCTGAAATACAAGCGAGAGAGAGGAGTTTGTAAGTTCACACTGGAAATACTACTTTGCAGTAATTCTGCACCAGTAAACAACCATGACTTAAAGCAAGACAAATGTATTTTCCTTTGTACACAGAACACTAACATAAACTTGGAGTTCTTTCTGTGCTTCACCGTCCTTCCTTTAGTGGCCCAGAATATATAGCTTTACAGACCACTTTTGTATTTGCCATAATGTACATTGATCTAGTTTTTGACCAGATATCCTCTTTTTATAAACTCAGAATGATATGAATCTTGAACAATAAATAGTTCATGATGTTCTGCCGTCCAGTTAGATGTTAGGGAAATGGTAGTTCGATTTCCTTGTTTTGCAGAAGTTCTTCTTGCTGTCCAAAGCTGGTAGAACGTTACTACTGGTTAACTGAGGCAGATACTGTAACTAAAGCAGAAATTACATGTTTGCATTTCTTTGCAATGAGAATAAAGCATGCATTTCATTAAAAAAAAAAAAAAAAGGAAGATAAGCTATAAAACTACTCACACTGCAATTCTACATTTTTCAAATTAAGAGTGCACTTGCTTGTGCTTTACAACTGGACTGCAACCAGAATTGCCTAGTAAGAATAAATCGTAGTCCAGGGCAAAAAAAAAAAAAAAAAAAAAAAAAGGTTACTGTTATTATCCCACCATCTGTCACAAAGGGAACTGGGCATTTTGCCTTCTTGCTAATAAGGGATCTAAATGCACGAAAACATTCCAAAGAATTCCAAATTAAACAAGGCCGTCACAAGGCCAATTTGGCCAGCGATCCTGCAGGCCAGCAAGGCAGATGACTAGATAGATAAATCTGAGTTTTCACATTGCTCTGCTGCTTATCCTCAGTGAGTCAGTGTAGCTGCAATCCAGAATTCAGTCTGTACTGAGCTACCTCTTTAACCAGGAGATTCATTCTCACCCTGGGTAAAATTAAGATCAGTGTGATGCTGATCAAGAGCCCTATCCCACCTTTAATTGTCTGCATGAGCCCACCCGTTGGGAACCACCAATCAACAAGAAAACGCGTTCTATCATTAGCAGCAGAATGATAAATGCTGCAATGAAATATTACCCCCGGTAGGTGCTTCCGAGGCAGCCGGGCTGGTTTCCGAGACACTTTTTCATGTTCTTTCCCCAGTTCTCCTGCTTCCCTAATGCTGTCAAAGTAGGGATGCTGCAGCAGCTGCTCACATGTCTGCCTCTCTGCAGGGTCCATGTGAAGGCAACCCTTAGAAAGGATGAAGGACCACAGAGAACATTTGTTAAAAGGCCTGCACAATTCCATCCATGGAAATTCCATCTATGTTGGCCATCTATGGCCAACAAGGATCTGCAGGGATATATGTGTTAATTGTCTGCTTGTTAAGGAATTCTATGAGTCTGATTTCAGAGTCAGCGTGAAGCTTGCAAAGCAAAGCAGTTAATTAAGCAGCTAATATGAACAATTYGTATTTCTGACACGGAGCAACAACTGAATTGAAGCTAGAGGGACACTCAGGATGGCATGGAGCAGTAAAATGTCAAGCCTCAAAAACAGTTAAGTCCTAAACTTTCACATGAACTAGAACAGCTTTCGTAAAGGTGTTGTGATCTTCTGTATCACTAGCTCTGTTGTTGCTGTGCTCAGGGTAGCTGGTAGTATCTATCACCATGGCCTCCTGCTAATTTGTGCCCATCCTCACAGTTTCTAGTCCATGCATCTTAGTAAGAGAATAATTTATCTTCCACTTCCATAGTAAAGAGAACAAGAAGGAACGGTATTAAACTGTATCAAGAAGGAAAACTTTTCTTACAGCAAAAATGTTGAGGATCTGGAGTCTTCGTTGTGAAATTCTCTATTATCAAACTTGAGGTGATATTAGACAAACACTCATGAGAAATGGTGTACATAGTGCTGCATATGATTCAGAGGAAGGGATGGGCAGAAAGTCCTCTYCAAGTCCCTTCTGGCTCTGTTTTTCTATGAATTTCTACCTAAATCTCACCCATTCACTACCTGGGTTAGCAAAACTAATGGATAAGCAAAATCATTTGCTGAGTCTCAATGCAGAGCTCCTGCCCTAGCTGTCGTCTGCTTACCTTCATGAGAGCTAAAGCAGAGTATGAAATATTGGGGAATTTCACTTCTAACGGCTCCTGGGAAAAAAAAAATATGTTATGTAGTTGTATTAACTACTTTTTCAGTCATCAGGGTGTAACACATTCCAAACAACAAAATGCATCTGATTCATGTGGCATTGGTGCTTAGGCTGCCCACTGTGCCACCAGAGCGAGGAAAGCGAGGAGGAGCAGAAATAAAGGATTCCTTTGCTTGCTTTTACACAGGGATCAGTTAAAATTAAGTCATGAGAGGGGCTCAACTAGCTCCAGAACACATTCCAGCAGAGGTGGCCAAGCAGAAGGCCGGGCGAAGCTTTTGAGCAGGGAAGAGTTCTGCATGGCAGAGCTAGGGCTAGCTGAGCTAGGGAGGCTTCTCCAGCTCTAGTTCCAAAGACCCCAAGTCTGCAAGGACATAGGCTTAATCTTTAAACTGAAAAGAATTACTCATCTGTTTAAAACTAAACATATGCTTATGGTTTGGTGGGATCAGACCCTTGGATTCTCTGGACAGGACACAGTGTCCATGTTTGTTTGCCGTTTGTACCAGCACAACCCCCTGAGCTGGGTTTTTTTAATATGGAGTAATAACTAGATAGAAGAGGATAGTTTGGGTATGCCCAGACCACGGGGTCTTAGATGCTTGCAGCAAGGATTCAAAGTCATGGAAATGGTTTGTGCTTCACTCAGTTACTCCTTTGCTTGCTCTAGTATTTAAGGGAGGTGAGGACATCTCTAAGGGTATATTCTGGGGAAAGAAAAGCAGGAACATTCTCTGCCCAAACACTGTCTCCTTAACACTGCACATACACAAATACACTGCTGGCCAGCACGAGGCTGGAGGGAGCTCTTACCATATCCTCTGGGTCTGGAATTCTTACCCCGCTGAAGTACTGGTTGGTGCTGAATACTTGCTGGTGCCTGGGAATAAGATCCCCTTTGACCAAGAAAAAAAAAGCAAAATTAGATTACAGAATCACAGAATCCCAGAATGGCTGAGGTTGGAAGGGAGCCCTAGGGATCCCCCAGAGCAGCCCCTGCTCCAGCAGGGACACCCAGAGCACGGGGCACCCGGGCGCATCCAGGCGCCTTGGGAAGATCTGCAGAGCAGGAGCCTCCGCAGCCTCCCTGGGCAGCCTCACAGGAGAGGAGTTCTTCCTCAGTATCATAATGCACCTCTGTCTCCAAAGGAATTAATTTGCTGTTTTAACAGCACCGGCATTGAACAGGTTTATTCTACAACAAGGCTGACACCTCTGGAGAGAACTTCTGAACAGACGGAGATCCACCAAACAAGCTGATGAAGTTTTCATTTGTGAAAATGAAATCATCTGAAATGGAATGGAATCTGAAATGGAATCATCTTTCCATGCAGCCCGGGCTGCCAGAGCCTGAGCACGGGCTGTGCAGGAACGTGTCCCAGCCGCGGAGCCAGAGCCCGCGCGGAGCCCGAGCTGGACACTCAGCAAGGTGAAAATCAGCAGYCACCTCCCCTCTCTCCTCCGTGGGAGGGAGCAGCCCAGGGCCTCATGAAAATTTAACTCGTTTGGAGGGGATTTTTTGTACACACTTGAGGATATTGTACAGAAAAGGCGCCAGCAGGGACACGCGGTCACTTTGCCCCAGTGCAGCTTCACGGCCCTTTATGAAGCTGAGAGGCCCATAAGAGAACAGCTCAAAGCAAGCAAAATGTTAGGGCCAAATCCATAACAAAAGGGCCAATCACAAAATACACATCACAAAATACAATCACAAAACCACTATAATTATACAGCTTTGAACAAGCAGCTTTCTTCTGGAAACTCTGCCTCAGTCCATCACCTGGGTCAAAATGGAATCTCTTCTGTCTGAAGTCTTATAATTAAGAATAAATTATAACTCAACTAACATTTGCTCAAATGTGTTGCGGAAGATGAAGCAATTAGATTTAACAATAGTTCTAGCTAAAGAGGTTATTTTTAAAGTCATTAGTTGCCTTTCCAGTTTTCCAAATTGCTTAGTACAAATTATGATTCTCAATTCATTTTAATATATTTCAGCTCAGAAGTGGTGGTTCATTTCCGTCCACCCAAGGAATCAGCTGTTAGACACCAACATTAGACCGAACCAGCAGGCCCGGATTAGTTCAAGTTTTACACAGGTTTKTGCTCTTTTGCTCAGCCTCTGTTCCAAATCCAGATTGACTCCTAGATTTCCTGGGTGAAGCAGCAGGTGGGAGGCTCAAACCTTTGGATGTCCCCACTCTTTCCATATCCATAAATAGGTACCTGCAGTGCTTATGAGACCTCCTCCAAAGCTGTGAGGATCCAACCAGTCCTTACTCAGAGGCAGGGACCACTTTGCTTGATGCCAAATCCTGAAAAATTCCCTGGCTCTTTCAAATCTTTCCCAAAACACCTTTAGCTCTTTCTAAAACAGGTACCTCATTTCTCTGTCTGTATGGTACCCACCAAGCTGTCCTTGTCACCACCAGCTGCAGAAGCATCAACCTCCCCCAGTCTGGCTGCTCCCCACAAGCCCGGCAGCCACCGAGCTCCCAGCCAAAGGACCAGCAGGGACCTCCAGTGGCCACCAAACACACTCTGCACCTCTCAAACTGCACGGCCTAGGAGCAGAGCCAGCTTTCCAGGGGCCACACCAGTGCTGAACAGAACGGAAGGCCATTCCAGGCAACTGCAGGTGATGACCCTGCCTCTGCATCCCTGCCCATTCTTCCGCTGCAGCATGAAGCCAATTCTACCCCACACAGCTTCTCCTGAAAAACCGTCACCTCCCAGGTGGATGCCAACTTCAGCTTGCTAAATCTGCAAGGAAACTACACAGCATCTGTTATCCAACTACAGTATCCTACAAGAGACCACATGTGACGGATACGTTCCTTTCCCAGCTCATCCTGGCCTGTACCTTACATGMAGCCCTGTTTTGTTGCTGACCACCAGCGACCGATCTAATTCTGGCAGGCGCCATCGTCCTGATTTCTGTTCTCACTGAGACTTAACAAAAACAGTCCTCAAGGCTGCGTTGTAAACAGGGAGATAAGGCCGACACACTAACCTAAGTCTTTGAAGTTAAAAATATGACTACAAGCCAATCATCTTATTCCATAAATACTYGGACAGCCTGAGAGCCCCTTTGAGCTCTCCTGATACGGCTGCAGCCTGCACACCAGGATCTCCCCTTGGGCAGGGACGCCTCTCAAGGTTACTCCTCGAGGTTCCTCGAGAGATCTKCCTTTCCACAGCAGATTTGTGGTAAGTGAATATAGTGCGCTTTCTTTCTTTCTTTCTCTCTTTCTCTCTCTCCCTCTTTCTTTAACTTTACTTTGTAACATAAGCACCCTCAGTCATAAACCGTTGACCAGGTCTGGGACTAGGATTGGATCCAGCCGCACCCAGACTCCTCTCAGAAGGAGCCTGGAGAGCAAGGGGGTCCAATCTGAACCTCGTGACCCAACGGGAGAGTATCCCAAGATAACTGTGTATTATCTTGAGCCTCCATGCAGTGAATAATAAGTGACCTTGCCATAGAATCTCGTGAAATCATTGTCCATATTAATAAATCCTGTTATTATTTCTTTCATACGAGTGAAGTGCATTTGTCACTCACCCCCGCCACCACTCGTTCCTGACACCACACACAAGACGTGCTGGGAAAACCTGCTCCCTCAAGGAGACAGTAACCCCCTGAATGTGTCCAGTGTCTCTGTGTGGCCAGTATTTCCTCACAGAAATACATCGGAGATGAGCCTGGCTTCGGAAACGCCGGGGGAGCATGAGCGCGCGCCGAAATCCTGTCCACGCCAGGGAGAGGAGCTCATCACAGCCCGGACCCCGCAGCGAGCGGCGCGGCTGCCGCGGCGCAGACTCACCCAGGGTCCTCCGGATGAGGTAGAGCTGGTCCACGTCCGAGCGGCCGGGCCACAGGGGCGCCCCGGAGAGCAGCTCTGCGAAGACGCAGCCGATCGCCCACACGTCCACGGGGGGGCCGTACTGGGTGTCTCCCACGAGCAGCTCTGGGGAGCGGTACCATCTGGTAGCCACGTAGTCTGTGTAATAATCACTCGGTCCGGCTAGGTGGGGGTCAGGAAGGAGAGAAACAAGCAGGAATATGGGATCAGCGCGATGCAAAAGAGCTGCCTTGAGTTTTTACACATCTCGACGTGTAAACACACAGCAGCAGCCCTGAGCAGGCGAGAGCCACAGGAACAGTATGAGTCACTGGCCGCCAGCAGAACCCGACTTCGGAAACACTTATGATTTGGCAAAAATCAGAACCATGTTTTTCTCAAAAAGAAAATATGCAGAGCTCTGCAGTGGGCCCCTGCGTCAGCCTGCATCAGCTCCCAGGCCTCACATGACTTGCCTGAACAAGAGCTAAAAAGAAAATGCAGGGGGGTTTATGATGATGGAAAATGTGAAGCTATTGTTTGCAGAGACAGCGGCTGCTGCCAGGGGGCTCCTCCTGCCAGGAACTCCAGCTGTGGCTCCAGCAGCACAGAAGTGACTACAGGGCAGCACGGAGAGGCCCAGGCCAATCTGCACCCACTTGCAGCAGCCACAACTGAACTGCACCATTAGGGTGCTCAGGACCCTCGTTTGCAGGGGGAACTGTCCGCACCGTGTCCAAGTCAGGTGCCTTTAAGCTGGTTTGAGGATCTCTACCCTGGCACCTCCAGGGCTTTTATAGCAGAGCCTCTCTGTGGAAACCARCCAGCCCTTACACAGGATGATTTACACAAGCATCACACAAAGCAGGTCTTTATTGGGCCTGGAGAGCCTGATCCTGCGCTTTATTTGAGCTTCCACRGGTAACAATCTATGTATGGAACTAGTGAGCACTCACTCAGAATGCGGGCAAATCCGAAGTCACAGAGTTTGATGACCGAGTGCTTTGTTATCAGGATGTTTTCTGGCTTTACATCCCGGTGGATGCACTGGAAACAGAAAAAAAAAAAAAAAAAGAAAAAAGAACAAAGTTAGAAGCAAGTATTTACCCTGGCCTTTGATAAAGAACCTCTTACTATCACCACACACTCCTTGAAAATTGCGCAATGAATTTTAACCAGGCAATCATTGCTGCTGGAAGTGAAGATTCCTTAAGAGCAGCTGAAGTCACGTGAGATGTGGGCATCACAATTACTGTGCTTATAGCCACCTTTGGGAAGAGATACTGTGGAGGTTTCAGCCTTAAATTTAGGCCTGACAAATAGTCTCTGTTGCTCAAACTGGCACCTTATTATCTTCTGCCTTTGAATGGCAGGTGTGCTGTGCTGGGACACCCAGGTCTAGCACAAATCATCCCTCTCCAGCTATCGTAAACTCAGAAACTCAGCCTGGAGTTTCCTGGCTGAGCTGCTGGTAAATTATTTTGTCCCCTGCTGAAGCCTGAAAAGCTGCTTGTGAATCGAAGTCACTGAATTCCAGAAAAGAGCAGCTGCACAAAACCTCATTACCTGTGATCTACAGCAGGTCAGACTGGAACTTCATTTTTATAAGTCATTATGTCTTTCAGACTGAGAAAGGGAACAGAAGAAATGAAACAAAACAACAAATCCTGGAAGCAGGACAGACCTATAGCCAAGTTCCTGTGGCTCAGGCGCACATAATTCTCCCTGCAAAGACAAAACACCCACTCCAGARTGATCTCCTGCCTGCCTCTTAAATCTCAAACCCTGCCTGATAAACAGAAGSCAAGCATCACAGCTAAACCTGCCTAAAGACCTTCTCCAAAATGGCCCTTTCCTTCCCTGCTTCTGAAAGCAGCMTCACAGCTTTCTACACGTTTTTACCACAGAGCTCACATCTCCTTCTAACAGAGGAGTCTGTAAAGCATGTTCTCGTATACTTAAGTTTCACAAAATTTTAACTAGTGACCGGCCCCAGAGCCTCTCAACAGAAGGACACTGGGAAATCAGCAGGGGTTTGCCCAGGTCTTGCTTAATCAGACGGAACTCCAGTTTTCTGCAGTTCTGGCTGTGATGGATGACAAAGGGAACACAAAGGATATGTTCCTGTTCAGCCTGGAAGGTGACCTATGTCACTGGTGTAAATCACTCCTTGACAGCAAACACAGGGGACATGCATGAGAGAAGATCAGCCAGTGCAGATATTTGCTAACAGTTCAGATATATTTTTTCTATTAAAAATGGAAAATTTCATCAAACTTCTCATGAACRCTGTGTAACTGGGAAAGCAGCAGCAGAATCTGCATCTTTTTAAAAGCCATGCTGCAGCACTCCTTGGTGCTATATAGGTGACTTACATTGTGCTTATGGCAGAAGTTCACAGCTTGGAGAATCTGCCAGGTTATGCTCCTCACGAGATGCTCTGGCACCCTGTTTAAAAAAAGGACATTTTCAATTTAGTCATTCAAAATCACGGAATCACAGAATGTTCAAGGTTGGAAGGGACCTCTAGAGATCATCTAGTCCAACCTTCCTGCTCCAGCAGGCACACCTACAGCATGTGGCACAGGGTGGCATCCAGGCGGGTTTTGAAGACCTCCAGAGAAGGAGACTCCACAGCCTCCCTGGGCAGCCTGTTCCACTGCTCTGTCACCCTCACAGTAAGGAAGTGCCTCCTCACATGGAGATGAAACTTCCTGTATTTCAACTTATACCCATTTCCCCTTGTCCTATCACTGGCCACCAATGAGAAGAGCTTGGCCCCTTCCTCCCTACATTCTCCCTTCATGAACTTATACATGTTAATCAGATCCCCTCTGAGCCTTCTCTTCTCCAAGCTGAACAGGCCCAACTCACTCAGCCTCTCCTCATACGAGAGATGTTCCAGTCCCTTAATCATCTTTGTCGCTCTCCGCTGGACCCTCTCTAGAAGCTCCAAAATAACTTTACTATTATAGGAGAAAAGACAGGAAGGCCTTTGAGTGACAGAAGATCACACAGAG
>NW_020456043.1:1862921-1924547 GCF_003342845.1 Nothoprocta perdicaria | reverse complement strand
AGCACCAAGCCACTGTGAGTAATTAGGGAGGATATATTTAGTGGGAGCATCGTTTATAACGCATCAAAAGAGCAAGCCCTGCCCTGGGGAATGTTTCCCTGCTGCTCACACAGCTCACACTTGGTGCCAGCACCTGTTTTAAAGGGACATCTGGCCCTTCCCTCCTCTTTTGGTGGGCAGGCAGGTTTGCACCCCAGGCTGTCCATGCACTCCTGCCCGGACGCTTCCCGTGACAAGATAWGTCAGCAGGGACACTGTGGGATGCACTAGAGTCTCACAGACACAAGCAAARGGGAGCACTGAGGCACCCAGCAAGGAGACCGAGTGTCACACACTCACAAAGACACTGTTACTCTCTGGTGCAATTACTGAGGTTTTTAGTGTATCATCACCTTAAAAGCATGGAGTGAGAAAGGGACTTTAGGGACTGACTTGTCCATCTCCCTACCCATATGCTCAGCCCTTCCAGTAGAGATGTTTGCTTAAAAATTGCCCATAAAGGATTCCCTACTCTTCACAGGTAGCTCCAACCCTCAAAATGCCCCAATTGCTCACAAGTTCTCATGCTATCAAACCTGAACCTTTTCTGCCTCATGCAGAGCTTACCTTCACCCATCCAGCCCTTTCTTTTTAATCTGTCTAAAAARAACAGAGGCACAAAGAGCACAAGAGCTCCAGCAGTGAAGCCTCATGGCACCCTGCTTGGCTCTAAGAGCAGTGCTGAAGGGTAGAGCGGAGCTTCCTCCCAGCAGAACCTCAAGGTGAACCCGGCCTGCAGGGCTGCTCCTGGTGCCCGTGCCACACGGCCTGTGTCATGGCTCTGTCACTTCCTTCCCTTACAAAACGCTAGGAAGGTCCAAACCCGCCCCGTGCAACAATCCCCTTCCCTTACAGGGGTGCACTCAGGAGCTGCAGAAAGGGCAGACCTCCCAGGACACGTGTCAGCTTCAAAGCAACCAAACTCCCCAGTGAGCAACATCCCACAGATGAGCAACACCCCTGGGGGCAGCAGCAAGCAGGCTGTCCCCAGGCCACCCACCTCCAAGCAGCCTTAAGCTCTTTGCTGTGGGACACAAGGTCCTCTAAAGGCTCCGGCTTTGCAGCTGTGCAGGCAGCCAGAGATGACCCAAACGCCCAGGGCTCCCCGSCCCACGGTGAGCAGCACTGTGTGGGGCACACGCAGCCTCTGGGTGGCTCTTTTGTCCATGACTGCTGAAGTGCAGGAACAGAGTGAGCCCTGGGCAGCGCACTGAGAGTCTGCCCGACGTTAACAGGACCCCTGGAAATGCTGTGAGCAACGAGGGGCRCCCCAGGCGCGGGCGCCGCGCGCCGCTCACCCCCACGGGTGCTTGTCCAGCTCGTGCAGAACCGTGTGCTCGCAGTACTCAAAGACGAGGTGCAGCTTTCGCTTCCTCCTGAACACCTCCAGCAGGTTCACCAGGTTGGGGTGCTTCAGTTGCTGCAACACACAACACATAGACCAGTTGGTTAGTGCTGGACCGCAAGTCAGCTTGCTGCAAGGAGCGCCTCTTAGGAAAGGCTTCATTAGCTTCAGCGCTGCAACCTGGGGAGGTTAAGTAGGAAAAGTTTTATTGCTGCTTCTTGCTCTTCCTCTCAAGCACTTCACAAGCTCACGCAAGGGCTTCCTCTCCTGGAGAGCTCAGGATAATTTCTACCATTTGCCAAGCCTGAGCACCAGRATGGGCCTTGCAAGAGGTGAGGGGAGAAATCACTGAAGTTTCTATTTTATACTCTTTTTCACACATTTTTGGGAGGACTTGGAGAGCAGCTCTAGGCAAGGGGCACGATAACGCAATCAGAAAAGGAAACAAAGGGCAGCCAGACCCAGTGCAAGAACATGGGCCTTTTCTTCAGATGAAATGGCACCAGCCCCCGCACTTGCAGGCCCAGGTATCCACGAGGGCTTTGCCTCGCGGAGGCTTTGGATCCAACACATTTCTGAGCGAGGAGCCTGGAAAGGGCATCACCTAGGAGCTATCCTAATGCCATCTTCTAGTGCACTTCCAAGCGACCTGGAAAAGCCCACAGAGAAGGCAGCAGAGGGTCCAGACTGGAAAGACCAGTACAGGCCCTCACTGTCCTGTGTGCCCTCCCCTGCTGTAGAGGGTCAGACCCTCACCGAGCTGTCACCAGCTGTGCAAGGGCACTAGGATCAGCCGAAGGCTTCAGTCTTACATTGTGCTGCGAGTCCAATCTCTGCCTCTCTTCCCTGTCAGGTCTCAGCCAGACCGAATTGCTCCTTCCAGCAAGGATTCCACCTTCCAGGGCAACTTCTYCATCAGGGAACATCTTAATGGAGACACAGAGCATCTCCGCACACCGCAGATACAAACTGACCTTTTTCAGGTTTCTCTCAGTGGAAGGTTTTCAGCGACAGCATTTTCCTCGCTTAGCTGCACCCAAGAACAGTCCCGACCTTAAGACGTACTTAGCACCAACTCTCCGCATTCACACCCCCCTGAGGGACAACAGGCAGAGCCTTAATCCGAAGTGTCCATGCACAGGGCAGGGACRAGGTGCTCAGGGCGCCACGGGGAAGGCCCTTTCCCACACGGGGCACTTCAGCCTCCTGCAAACAGCTCTGCTCCGCTCGGCCTACAGGCTCCCGCCCTTGGTTCCCAGTATTTGCTCTGCAGAACAGTAACTAACCAGGCCCCGCATTTCTCACCCATGAAACACAAGCTCACTCAGTCCTTCACAAACGCTCAGTTGCTGCCTGCACCAGGCAATAACCCGGACAGACAAACAAACAAACTGTTACTATTTACCGAGAAAAAGCTGCAAAGAGAGTCGAGCAGGTCTCCACTTGCTAAAGCCAACACTGCCCAGCACCGTTCTTGCCACAGCAAGCCGCGGCGGTCTGGGCTTTGTGCCCTTAAAGACAATTAATTTACCATGCTCGTTACCACTGTCTGCGGCAATGACTATTTTCCTTTTTATTTATTTTACTAATCTCTATTAATCATTTAATTCTTAATGCACCTCAAGTGCTGTTGGTTTGAAAGACACAGCTAAACGTCTTCTGCTTGCTCTAGATAGGGCAAAAGTCTACCTACCTTCTCCCTCAAAGGTGTCGAAAATTATGTTTCTTTTTCCCTAGATTAKGGTTTGTCTACCATCACAATCATGAAATCAATGCTTATTTTGCTGAAGGATTGTATTCTTTTGACAATAACATTTTCATAATTTATAAACTTCTAGTAAAAAATGAGGCAAAAGCAAAAAAGAGATTTAGACAAAGCCGTGTATCAGCAATGTCACAATCTGCTGAAAACTTGTACTTTACTACAAATCTGAAAGYTACGTGGTTTCCAGACCAGCTACACAAAACGCCAAAGCGCAGGGAGGTCCAGGAACAGCATCGTGTTGAGATGAGAGGCTGAGGGACTGCGATTGCCAGGAAAGAAGTTTTAAATAAAAGGGAACATCTTTCTCTGTGGATTTCCGTAGAGCTTTGTTAACTCCAACATCCTGCACTCATGACTGTCTAAAAGAAGACACCGTGTCTGTTGGAACTGTATGTATCTCTCAAAAAGGTACCTGGGCTGGAAGTCATCAGTTTAAAATTTATGGTGTACCCACATTTTGCACATATTGGTCTTTAATCAGTTTAGAGTGTTTAAAGCCAGGGCTCTTCTGCAGAGAAACGAGGTAAGTGAAGACAGGACAATGATGGAGGCCTCCAACATGAACAGGCTGGAGAACCTGCGAAGGGGATGACTCCATTTCTCATGCCACACAACTGGGGGCACCGCATGGCATCACCCAGCAGCAGGTTTACAAATAAAAGGTCATATATCCTTTTTTTTTTTTTTTTTTTTTTTTTTTTTTTTTTTATGGATTGAGGGCTGTATGGATTTTCTGCCTCAGGACACTGTGGACACCAAATCCATATATTGAGATTACAAAAGAGTTCAAGAGGAAAGTGCATGAATGTCTGCAGAACACAGAACTATGGAGATACCTCCTGGCTTCGAAGCCCTGCTGAAAGATGGGTGTGAAGGGAAAACTCAGCCCATCCTCATCCTCCTGCTCCCGGGCTTCTGCCTCCCAGCTGCACCTGGAGAGCGAGCACGGAGCCAGATCCCRTTCTCCAGTGCAAGGGATGAACGTGTCCGGAAAAGCTGGGCAAGGCACATYCGGGGGTCTATTTCCCAGGAGGCGAGTGCCTGCGCTGCACGAAAGTGGCACTGACTGCATGGGATCACATCTAAAAGTGATGATTTGGGTGACGCTCATCCCTATCCATGAGGGAACAGCCTGTGGCTACACAGCAGCTCGTATCCCACCAACACTGCACTGAAAGCCTGGGGAGTTTGCACTTGCTGGGGTCCAAAATGGGTTCCTTGGGGTCCCAACTGGATTCCTGAGGGGTCCCAGGTTCCTGGGGGTCCCAATCACCCTCCCGAGGGTCCCAACCGCCCCGGCTCCCCTTGCTGCTCCCTCGCACCCCTTCTCCACACGGGTGCCCACCCCGGCGCTGCCTCCCCGGGGAGCGGGGCGGCCGGTCATCGCGCACCTTGAGCATGCGGATCTCCCTCAGGGCGATCTTGCGGATCACCGGGTCCTCCTCGGACTCCAGGAACTTCTTGATGGCCACGACCTGGCCGGTGTCTTTGTTGCGGCACTTGAAGACGACGCCGTAGGAGCCCTCGCCGACTTTGCCCAGCTTCTCGTAGCGCTCCATGGCGCCGCTCCCCCGCCTCGCCTCAGGGCGCCGCGGCGCCCCCACCGCCGCCCGCCATTTCGCGCCGTCTCCCCCCGGGCCGCCCCGCCCGGCCCGGCCCCGCCTCGCCCCGCTCTTGGCGCGGCGCCATCTTCCCTGCGTGGGGCTGCGGCGTCGCGACCGGTCTCCAGGGTTTCCATGGCCCTTTTCCCTCCCTGGCGACGGCTTCGCTTCTTAGGGCGGGGAGGAGGAGGAGGGGAGACGGAGCTACTTTGGGGAAGTCTTGGGCACATTCCTGTTCCGGGTTCCGCTCGGAGCCTGGAGATGCTGGTGCCCTCCAGGCTGTTTCTTGCCCTCTCTAGTGGTGGCACCTGAGGTGTCTGCTCCCCCCAGGGGTTTAATCCTTTCCATGAGCATTCCCACCCCATAAGATGCTGTCTCCTGATCTGTTCATGTCTATGGCTGCTGATCTGCTCCCTCACACCGTGATGGAGATGGTCTCCTGAGGTGGTGATCACTTCCAGCAGAAGGTCTGGAGAAAAGCAGGTCTGTGTGGACATCCTGCACCCCACAGCATTGTGGGAGAGAGTTATCTTACATCCACCATATCCCCAGTCCCTTTTTAAAGCATTTTGTCTAGCTGTCGCACACACTGTAATTTTTTGGCTCCTCCTACCATATGCTTTAGGGACACCCTTTTATTTTGATGACAAATCCAAATAAAATTGTTGGAACTGTCCTGCTTCAGGGATTTCCTTGGATCGAGCAGGCCAGCCTGTGAGGGGAAAGCTTGTATGAACTGCTGCAGACCCTACACGGGCTGGAGCTGCAGATCCTGCATAGGCTCCATGTAGGATCCATGGGAGAACACGWGCAGTGCTCCTGCTTGTGATCTCCCATTACGAGCAACCCTGCTTGAGATGCCACCAGCCTCCTTGCTATCCAACAACAGCACAGGGSACGTGGTAGCCAACCTCAAAAATACCATTTTTTTGAGGCAGACAACTCGGAGGTGGCTCCGCAGTGGCTCCGTATGACGGGTGGGAGGGCTGTGATAGAACAGTGCACTGGGTAGTCCAAGCTGGAGAGACCCTAGGGCTGCCACTGCCTTTCCCACCTCGGCGCAGTCCCCAGACCTCCATCCCTCTCATCCACCCGGTGTTCGTCCTGGGGTTCCCAAGGGATCTGTAGCTGCGTTAAGTGTGGCCATCCCCTGGCTGCCATAAGATGACCCACCGCTCAGTTCACTTCCTTCAGGGTACATCTCATAAAGGCTACAACACCGTCTGAGTATCAAACAAAGCATAGTTTATTTGGCATAGACTGAAATGAACCACAACAGGAATTTAAGTAGAACAATGCCTAGGTGCACAAACCCGTGCAAGTGCAGTTAAGAATCTCAGTTATAATCTAATGGCCAAGTAAGGTAAAAAGGACATGTCAGAAACTCCCAGTCTCTACGTCCTCCCCACCCGAGACATCGTGGCTCACTGATGCATTGTACCTTTCCTCTTTTAATCAGATGTCAACACAACTACAGTTGTATTTCTCAGTTGCAAGGAATTTGGTTAGGAAATCAAACAACTAATCTACAGGCTTCTTTTCAAACACTGGCTTCTTTTCAAACACCGTTCATGCTTCAAAGAACTCAGGGGGCCTCTCTGAAGGCTTTCAAGGTGAATATATGAACCTTGAGTATCAAACAACAAATACTTGAGATCTGTCAAAAGAGTCTTTTGGAGGAAACAAACAAGTCTTTGCTTTATGAAATTCCCAAATCGCGCTCTATKCATTTCTCAACCCCGGCTGAAAGGTTACAAAAACATACAAAGACACAGACAATACCAAACTAACATAAACAGCCTAAGAGATGCAAMACACACGAGTCAGAGTCACCCGCTGCGGGCGGCGGAGCTGCAAACGTGCACGTCAGTTATGCCATGCTCTGCTACGGCCATGTTTTACACCAGGAAACAGCACCCTGCAGATCAGGCCAGAAACCCCCGGAGTTTCCTAAGCCAGGCTGSACAAAGCATTTCAGAACTCACCACTGGAAATGCTTTAACAGCTGAAAACCAGGAGGTTTGATTAAATGAGGACTTTCCTAGATTCATCTGTATAATTCAGCAAATCCCCAGTCATTCATGTCATTCAAAGAAAAATACTTATTGTTCCATGACAGTGTAATGACCTAATAGTTATTTACTCCAGTTATTCCCTATAAATACTCCTATTTTATTTACAGATTTCTCTAGTCTTTTAGGCATCACATTTTCAGAGATAAAGCCAAAATTCTGCAGTGAATGAGGTAAATTATATGAAAATATTTGCTCTACAATGTCAACATCTGTGTTTAACTTTTGTCTTCACCTCTATTTTAAATTGATGGTGGTCTGGGTGTTGCACCATTTTAGGGTTAGTCACCAGTCACTGTTGCCTATGACAGAAGTAATTCCAGTACTAGAGAACAGTTACTYGCCATGTAGTGCTAATGTCAAGTGAAGCCACCTATTCTAGCCAAAACCGTGCACGGGGAATAAAAGACTTCTCCTAACAGCACCTGTTAAAATAGTCCCATGATATGGAAAAATTACATCAAGAAATCTCTTAGCCAAAATTGTTCTTTATCACACACACAGCTGAAAAAAATGTGTGCAAATCCCTTTGTTATTGTTTTTTTCTCTCTGATAGCCTCACTCACTATAAAGGATGGATTCAAACTAAACAGCCACAGACTTTTGCTATCCAGTTATGGAACAACTTGAGAATGACTTCCAGAAATCGGTTTTRGAAGCTAAAATAATGGACTTCATGCTACAACAAACCCCTTTCCCTCAATTTCTTTACGCAAATCTCCAATGTCCTTTTGAAAATATTTAATCTCTGATTACAACTGACCGGTCCAAATATTCTCAATACATTGTGGACTGTTTTAAGATCTGTTTGTACACTTATTTATTAAACCTCACCACGGTTTCAGGACTGAAAAGATCGCCTTGATATAAAGGCCAAATCAACAAGAAAGAACTCGTTTTGAATGACAGTGCCAAGTGGCCAAAATGCTAAACTTGTTCTCCTCTCAGACCTGCAGAATGACATAAAACTCCAGCTGTACCTGGTAACAAACGGACATTACTGATTCATGGCGTGTGCCGAGTTAATTCCGTCCATGCTAAATTATGAATCAAGTAGTTCGATGCCTAAGCGGGCAGCCCAGTTGCCCATTCTCTGCATTGTGGGTTCAGATCAAACCACTCGGGTTGTGCTCAGYGCGTCAGCAGCGCCTCGGGTCAGGGCAAGCCCCTCGGCAACACTTACCTTTATTGCTTTATCAAAATGCCTTGTGAAGCCTCTAACCCGCTTTCCTTGCAGGTCACAGATATTGGATAGCAGAATACGAGGACTGCATTTAAAAACCCTCCTTTCAAATGTTAATGAACTGCTACTGTATCCGCCTGTGGGCTGTTTCCTTGCAGCAAAGCTTGCAGGTTAGTGTGAGGTAGTAAAACCATACCCTATCCTGGAGTCAGGCTGTATTCGTATCTAATGGTACCTCGAGAATTTTAATTAATGAGGAAGATAAAAAAACACCAATGTAACTCTTTGATGGAGAAATAAGAGAGGAAGAAAAAYGCAGGTGACAAACTGAAAAATAGGGAAAGGGAAGAAGTGATCTGAAGCTTTATTATAGAATACTACTTCTTATCATATTTATTTATACTACACAGAAGGGGAAGTAATTATTCACAAATAAGTCTGATGGACATCACCTGGATAACTGTACAAGCAAAAAGCTGGAGAGCTCAGTTATCCTATGGGTTCCCCCCTGGAATAGTATAAATAAACTATACGTCATGGGCAGTTGGATACATGATACTTTCATTCATTAAGGATGACCAGGGACAATCTGCCGATATTTCCATTTCATGTCACGAGGTTTATCCCTAATTTATGAAAATAAAGCATATATATTTTGTACATTTATATATATATATAAATATATATATAAAATATACACTGCCAGTCAACTTACCACACATGCAGACACACACACCCCTATATTGTACACACTCATCCGCTAGCAACATGTTTGATATCCATATTATATTTTGTGTACACACACCCTACATCTAGTAAATAAGAAAATCCCTTTTATGGCAATTCTGCAGGCAAAAATCAATACAAAATACTTTGTTGTACAAAACTGCATTTTTACAAGATCGACCAACATTGTAGCATACCCCTCGAGAATGCACTACGTCTCTACAAGAAAAAAGAATAATCAAATCTTTATACATTGTAAAAAAAAAAAAAGAGTAAGCTGCTCTGCAACCTTCCTTTGCTAAAAGTTAGATACATTACACCATCCTAGCAGCAGATTAATAAATAAGGATTAAATAGTCTATTATACAAAGCCATACTGAATGGCAGACTTAAAAACAAAAAGCTTTGCAGATACTTTCACTTCCTACACAAATCATTTTTATTAAGAATAAGACTCAGTATAAAACAGGGAAACAGCCAGCACTCTATCTGTATCTACAGAATACAGGAAAAATCCAAGGGAAGTAAAATATTTAACAGTTTATGGCACCTTTACGGCATAATGTTATTTTAAAGGCTCTGTTTCCCCATGACTAATGAGTAAAGGACTATTTATCTCATAGCTTTTATTAAGCAAACTTGATATAACCAACCACACAGTGGCAAGAGACAGAACCAGCTGTTCCCAGCTGCAAAAATGGACTGATTTCCACCCTAAAACAAGATCCTTTAGGTGTCAAGAACAAGAACAAGGAAGTCACAGTCCGGCTTGCACAGAGTTTTATAACGTTCCATGGTTTTCCTGATGCGGTGCGTTGGTGCTGAGCTGTGTGCCGGGTTGCTGCTGCTCAGTAGCTGTTCTCATGGCCGGCCAGGATGTAGAGATTGCTGTGAGCCGTGGGGTTTTCTGTCGGCCTGCTTTCCAGCACCACCACCCTGCCAGCCAAGCACAAACGAAAGCCAGAGTGGGCACTGGTGAAATGTGAAGCGTGGGGCTTAGCTAGCACCAAGGAAGAACTAACTGGTCTCTTACAAGTGTAGAAAGATGGGAGAGAGAGGGGTTCCCCCAAATATCTTGGGAATTTTATTCTTTGAATCACTTTGCTCATTTTCCACTGTAGGCAGCAACGCTTCTGATAAAAATGCTCAGACATCACTGCCAAGGAACAAAGAACTAGAAGGGGGTTCCTCTACCAGAATCCCCAGGATCACACACAGATCTTCCACGTCGTGGTTCCCAAAGTGCTTTCCAATGAAGTCTCTCTCCTAACTGCTTCTGTTCCTTATCTTCACTTTGGCAACTCAGTAATTCTTAAGGAATCCAAGCCAAAAAGGTGAAAAGTCAAAGTCAAAAGGCCAGAAGTGCCTTTGGCACCAAGCTTAACCGTCTGCCAAAGGTGCCTGCCACCTCTCTCCCCCTGCACACTGTGGTTTTGTTCTCAGTTCCACCTCTGCAGTGGAAAGCAAGGGAGGGGCCCTCGGATGTTGGATTTGGAAGCAATTACACTAATTACATTTGTGAAACAGTGTCACTGCCTCCTGCAGGACTGCCTACAGACAGACCTGTGACCGGCTGCAACACAACTGCAGCTTGTGGGTAGAAAGGTTGGCTTAGAGAAAATAAAAGGTTTATGTTTCTTCAATTACCTGTCTGATCCCAGCAAGCGGAAAACCCTGGTCTCATCTGATATCTCCTGGGTAACCTGTAGAAAAAACTGAGACGTTAAGATCCATTTCAATGCTAAAAATGAGACGCAAAGGTCTGAGTTGGAAGGAAAAATAACCTGGATCATGGCTTTTTAAAAAGTTTGATATAATTTAGTGCAAATCACAGGACTGAATCAGATAAAACAWCATAAAAAAGGTTAAAAAATAAATGTGGAAATACTGGGGGACAACTTACTTCATCTGACTTAAAGCTTTTGCCTTGCATGCCGTGCTTCCAGAAGGCCAGCACGCTGTCTTGAAGGCACACTGCGGAGGAAACACAGAGCAGCAGTGAGCACAGCCTCCCTGACCCGAGCAAACCCAGACTTCCCGCAGCACCAACGGGAAGCACGTGAAGAAAATGCACCGTGAGACCTGGGCTGCTATAGCAGACCCAAACTCTGAAATAACCATTAAAAAAAAAAAAGGGGGGGGGGGGATTAAAATTACTATTTGGATCAGAGAGATGCTTTTTGCAATTCGATTCAAAGCACAGCAGTCAGACATTCCCTGTTTGCCAAGGCAAGACAGGCATCTCTGGTTTCTCCTGTACTCCTCTACACATCTATTCTCCAGATCTCTTTTTTCCTGCTAGTCATTTGGCTTTGCAGAAAACACCAGGCAGTGGTTAGTGGTTAAACACGCTGCCAGCCAAAACCCAGCGGGTCACTGGAAATTACAGATCATTTTAAATATATTTACTTCAAAATAGGCATGAGCATGAGCAACGGGAGGAGTCTTCCATTCAGGGCCAAGGAGAGAACACAGAAAGCTGACAGCTCRAAATGATTTAATTACCAGACTGATTGAAAAAAATGAATGAAGATTTTGGTATCCTCTTAGCAGTTTTACAGAATCATGTATTTTATACATTAATTATTTTCTGAGTTTTTTTTAATTATTATTCCTCATAGCCACACTTTCTATCTGCTCAGTACTAGCTATACCCTAAATGCACAAAACAAAGGCATTTAACAGAATCCCTATATATATAAATATATATATATCCCTTTTATAACTGTTTTTTCTCTACATTTAGATTTACATATTTACCTGTTACGCCTCAGTCTACCCTGCAATCAGTCAACAGAGAGGTCTTTAATACTCTGAGTTCCCAAGAGCCCTCTTGGGAATATAAAGATCTGTTCACGTTATTCCAAGGAAGCTGGTAAGTGTAAGACTGGAATAAAAGCTTCTGTCTATGAATTCCTTCAGAGTTCATGAAAAAAAGGCAGTGGCTGAATCACGTTATGGATGTGTCAGCAGGAGACACCGCGGTACGGAACTAAAGCAAAAGGTAATTAGAGCACGACAGAATTTAGAAATTGAAATATCCTAACAATTCTTCCTTCAGCATGGTTCTGACATATCGAAATAGGGATTGTGTATAGAAGAATGTGCCCTGTTTGAGCAGCTGCTGATAAACTACAAATACCTGTGTGAGAACCTTCTGTTAAAGGGAAGAGGCCTGAGGAGCCCCCAATTCTGAATTGTGCAGATCTGCTAACAAAAACGAGTTCTCTTTCTATTACTGAATTTGCTTCCAGAAAGAAGTTCAGGCCTTGACATACAGAATTCTTTAATGTATGTTATCCAGATGCTTCTGATCTTTACAGCTTTTCATAGCAGAAATGCTCACTTGATAATTACAATACAACTTTTAGCAAGACTGCTGTGTTCTATTAAGAACTGCATTCAAATACTACAGCCCTTACTATTAAAAAATGGATGTGCTACCACTTTATATAAGAACTTAGTTTTTAGAAGACTGAACAAACGAATGTATTACTACCATACAAATCTTTTTTATCAAAAGATTGTGCTCAGTGCTATGGAAATGAAAGGKAAATTAAACAATCAACATGGAAATGACCAGGAACAATCAAGATTTTTTTGATCAAATCGTGATAAAGCTTATTTTTAAGTTAGAAATGACAGCAGCTGAAAACACATGCAGATCAGACTCACACTGCCTGGCAACTCTTATTTTCTTAAGGACGYCCGTGGGGACAAGGACACAGCTCACAATATCCTGGAGCAAGCAGTTTTCCAGGTCAGGTCCTTAGAACTTTAGTAGACCAATTACTAAAACGTCTTCAAAATTCATAATTTCAAGTTCCCAATTTTTGAGAGTCAGTGCAGAACAAAATCACTTACCCACTGATTCAATGCAGAAATCAAAGCTCAGCTCAGATGCCAATTTCTTGCTTGACTTCAAYTTCCCTTGTAGATTCACAATTTTCACAAATTCTCAAGAAAAACAGAAAATCAAGTATTAAACCCCACCCCTGGAGAAGACTACAGGTGGCTCTAAGTGTGAAAAACTAACTTCAACTTTCAGGCACAAAACAGAGCATCTTTCTTTCAAAATAAAGACAGAAACCATCCTACAGATTTCTGTAGGCTTTTAGACTTTATTGACTTTATTGACTTTATTGACTTTATTGACTTTATTTCCTAGAAATAACAAATTTAGTTCAAAAAACCTACACAAATGCAATATAAAAGTTGAAATTCAAGCAGGTTAAATAACTGCAAAGTTCCTATTGTGATATTAACTTCTAATGCATATAAATTACAGATAATTACACGGTRTAGTGTTAGTTAGTTAACATGTGTGGCAGGGTAGAAAATGCCACATTTTCCAGATAGGCTTAAAAATTGCCAGATTTGATTTCTGATTTGAGTATAGTTGAATTTTCATCCCTAATGCTGCCTCACMGATCTCATTTTGAAAGGCACAGAAATAGGAGAAACAAGAATATACAGGCATGAAAAAGAGGAAGCAGAATCACAAGAGTCAAAGTGAAAAGATCACATAGCTGAACTGTACCTACTGGGAAACATTTCAATACAAATCAGCAAAGAAAAGGGAAARAATACCACACGACAGAGATAAAAATCCGCTGTGGCAAAGCAAGCGTTGCACAAGGTGCAGTGAAGCTGCCCACCAGCCACACGTTACTTACTGTCCAGGCAGACCAAGACGGTGTCTCTTTCCAGCTGTGTCACGTGAATGGCATCCAGCTGCTGATTGCCTTGGGAAAACGAACACGGATGAAGTTATCTCACATCAGCCTCCCCCCATTCATTTCAGTTCGTTTCAAGCCTCTCCTCCTCTGCAGTTTTGGTTATTCTCTTACTGAGGTCGCACATCCCTGAGTGCTACAGGAGCAGAGTGAGGCCTAAGGACAAGCCAGTTGGCTCAAAGCACATACTCAATATCACAGTGATACTGCTCATCCAGACAAAATACCATTTAAGTTACTATTTAGCATAGAGAGTGGCCTTTCTTCATGAGAAGGTCCAATAATGAACACAAGGAATCATCATGAGAATCAAAAACCCAGCCTTCTTTTCCCATAAAGTCACCCCCAGAAAGATTATTGTGATGATATTAAAATAGAATTTAATATTTTTTAGTTTTAATTAATTAAATCCTTCGGCTGCTAAAAATTCGTATTTCAACATGGAAAAAAAAGTATCTATCAAAGCCAGTAGAGAAAAGCATCTGGAAGATATCATACAGCTTTTGAACATGAAACAAAATCTCCTACTTATTAATGACTAACGAAGGTGAGAAGCCCCCACTGAGGGCTGGAGGACTGACAAGATGCGAGACTGACTGACCAGCGTGAGGCTCTAAACAGCAGAGAATGGGGAGGAGCAGTGAGACTGACCCCAGCGTGTGACTACAAATGGGAAAAACGCAGCCCTTAGGGTCTGTGTTACTATTTAAGGGATTTTAGTTAAGGCCACGTCTAAAAATGAAGTCTTTTAAGACAGTTTACATTAAAGTTGGTAGACCATCACAAGAACAGCTTGGAATCACATCCAAGTATTAGAGAATAGTATTAGTATAGATAATAATAATAATAATAATAATAATATAGATAATAATATAGATTATAATACTAACAGTATTAGAGAACCACAGGACAGTCGGTGTTGGAAGGGACCTCTGGTGATGGGCTGGTCTCCTTGCTCAGGCAGGTTGTCCTGGTGGCTTTTGAATGGACAAACCTGGGCAACCTGATCTACAGCTCAGCCACCCTCACAGTGAAAAGGGATTTTCTTATGTCCAGATGAAATTTCTTGTGTTTTGGGTGAGAGAAGCTGCATCATTTTGCCTAGAGTGAAAGGCTTCCAAGTGACCTCTGAGGGGAACATTCAACGGTCACCAGACACCGAAGAGCTGCAAGACGGACCCGGTCGCCTTACCTGCACCGATCTCTGTAAACCACGAAGACGCCGAGTTCAAGTTGATTGTCTCAAACTGAACTACTTGGTTTGGTTCAGTACCCTTGCTGATCGCCACACAGACCATCGGGTACTCCTGCTCTGGTATCACTAGCATCTCAAACACATTCAGAGGACTTGGCAAAGGAAAATCAAAGTGCTGTGAAACAAACAAACAAACAAAGCCATTTTTTAGCATTTCCTTCTACCTTAAAACTAAGAAGTTTAAAACAACATATACAAAAAAAAAAAGTTTTTACTGCTAAAATGAATCCGCTTTTGAGACAGCAGGAGTTGAGAGCGACATTATGTTGTTCAGAGGGATATGACAGGAGCCCGTTATTGCTAGTCCTGGGCTTGATCCAACACTTCCTTTGACTTCRGTCATGGGATTTTCTTAGTCAATGTGCATCAGGCCAGCATTTTAAGTGGCCAGAAACCCACAAATGGGACTAGACCAAGAGGTACTTTCCATTATAAACTCTAGAAAGGTTATTGCAGCAGCAGCATAGTGATTAGCATCTTGGGGCAGTAAAGAGGKACAAACACACAAAAATGTTGTAAACTAAAATACAATACTTACCTTTATTAACATGAATTTCTGCATTGGCTCATACCACTGTAGAAGAACAATTCCAGACTGTAGTGCTCCACACAGATACTTATGTCCTGTGTATGGATTTCTTACTATGTAAAACAAGCAAACAAATGATTTTTAAGTCCAGAAAGTTTAATGCTTRCATTAAGTAAAACCAGGCAATGCAGCTATTTTTACAAATAATTAAGAAATTTTCACCCTAATAATTGTTTTCTGGCATAGTGTTCTAATATATTAATTGATTACTATCGTGTCACAATTAAAATAAAGTAAATTCTTCATAAACCTCAGGACAACAAGCATTTCTGCAATAAAAGCTGCAAAACCTTCTTCCTGGGGCTGTAGTCAAGGGCAGTGAGAGGGGAGAATAAAGGTCCAGGCTAAGCCTGACTTCAGGAATCCTTTGCAAATATAACATGTCCTGTAGACATGGGATATCCAAGATTGCAAACTTGTACTCAGATTGCAAATTTTGTACTCTAAGCATTTTCAAGAGTGCAAAAGCAAAGATACAATTCCTCGTGCCTGTTTTTCAAAGAAACGTGCATGTTGTAGAAAACCCAAGCTTTTTTGAAAGTCAGTAGCACCAAAGACAAATGTATAACTTCCCAATCTCTAAGACTTTTTTGCAGACACTTAAAATTTGAATAAGGGCTTCAGGTCTCCCCCAGGATGACCCCAGGATCATTTTTTATGGTGTCCTGCAACTGCTTTGTGGAAAAAACACCTTTATAGTTAGTCTCACTAGAAGCTGGCTCTAGGTCAAAGCTTGAGTCAACCTAACAAGCCAGAAAGGGGTTTTCTGCAACAAGCCTGGACTTTGGTGACAAGTGGCACGTTTGGAGGCTGCCTTGGCTGGCTCTTGTGGCAGAGTGAAGGCAGCGATCCCAMATGTCACCATGTTCATGCAGGGCTCGACTCCACGTGGCAGCTCTCAACGTGCAGCACGGCAGCTGCACTCGAGCCCCTTCCCCAGGGCTTCCTTTCAGCATCTCGCTCTAGACAGCAACGTTTCGAGGCTAAAAGCTGATAGGAAAAATACTCGTGTATCCTTTCCACTCTTGCATAAAGACCCCTGCATTAATCAGAAGGAAAACCATATTCTAATTAGGTGCAGCATTAAGGTATAAATTAGTCATAGGGTTTTCTGAACCGTGCTGACTGTAACTGACTGGAATGAACTACTCAAGTCAGTTAAAAGGGAAATGAGTTTAAGAGCTGTCATRTCCAACAAAAAAAAGCCAGGAAAAAGTCTTTAACCCGAATGCCCACTCACCTATACAGCATTTGTGGCATCCTTTTGTATCAGGAATCTTTGTCGTTAAGGCAAACTTCCTGGAATAACAGTTAAAMAAGGCATCAGTCCAAGGCTCAGAGGGACTTTCATACTACTAACTCAATGGCATGTAAAAGTAGTCAAGGAATTTTTCACATATTAGAAATTGCCTCTATATTACCTTGGTAATATTTTGTCAGGAAACCTATGAGTTTGGATATGAGCAGCTAATCCTGTTTTTTTGGCTTGTTCAAACAAAGCTATTAAATTATGGGAGTAGAGCTGGAATGTTTTCCCTGCAAGAGAGAAAAGCACAATTGATACCATGCACACATGCATACCAGAGACAGTACATTATAGAAAAATGTATGTATATAAAATTACCTTCTAGGAAAGCGGACCACATGCACCAGGTATTTTGAGCCCAATTATGAAAAAAAATAAAAGAAGAGAACAACAATAATGCATATGGAGAACACATGGCATTCAACTGAGAGTTCTTTTCAGAAACATTAAAGATGCTCTGAAAATCAGTATTACATACACAGTTTTAGACGGCTGTAACTATATGACAACCATTAATCACATTAGAACAGTCTCTGTCTATAAAGCAATGAAAACAGAMCTGCACAAAAAGCTGTACGTTTAAAAACACAATCCTACAAGTAATCTGCATGTCATCCTTTCATCTCTTTCCTATGTAGAAACTCCTTATTTCAGGACAATTCAGATTTTTTCTTTCCAAGACTCARTCTCATGAACTAGCAGTATCTCATAGCTACCTCATTCCCTTTTACCTTGATATGTTTTTCATTTTAAATTGGATTTATTTTATGAATCTTGTTTATATCAAAGACGCCTTCAGGCACTGCTGACAATTGCATCTCCCATTTGTAACAGTTCACCTGTAAACTTCTAGTCTTATATATGAAAATCTTTGGAATTAAAGCACTCTAGGGGCTCAATTGCCTATAGAAACACAAGGAACAATGCACAACTCTTTCCTTCAGTGCAAACTGACCTCATTTATACCCACGGGAAAAAACACTGTACTGAATGATGGTTTTAAAGAGTTCTCACTATGTTATTACTTTYTCCTTTGGTTTATACATACCTGACAATGACATTAAGGTGTTATTGATAACATACAACCAGGTGCACTTTCGGGGGAATAACTAAAAAAAGATAATAATTCTGTTAACAGAAAGACACAGGAATTACTAACTCTGGTTTATTGCTATATAAAGAGAGCCCACGTAAGACCCTGGGACATATTTTTGTTTCAGGAGAGGGAGGAGACGTATCTAGCCCAGATTTGAAAAGATTTTAAAGCRTAAAAGAATCTCCACAAATGTGTTAACTGGGAAGACAAAAGGAGGCTGCTCCACTGCTTGACAGGAAAGGAGATTCCTCTCAGCTGCAGGATGAACCCAGTTATCAGCACTGTGATAGAAGTTGTGTGAGAAGCAATAAAGAGTATGTTAAATATTCATTTCAGTTAGGTGCACTCATGGCAGCAGGCCCCAACAAAGATAATTTTGCAATGCTTACAACCTGCCTCAAACCAAGCGCTCAGTAATGATTATCCTCGAGAACTGATAGAGGACAAGCATGGACCTCAAGAAAGGCAACACAGTGTCTACGCTGACCAAAAAGGGCTTGGGGGACTTAAAAGTCTGTCAGACTGACTCTGCACATCTAGTACAGCCCAGGAACAAGCCAAAGAGCTTTTAATTAGCAAGGGATATCAACTAAGAATGCCCAGTGTGGCTTTGTGCACAACAGGCGGTACCTGGAGGTCTCAACTTCCTGSCCTAACAGAAGGGCTGCTCTGCTGGGAGTGGGATGTATATGAAAGATCTCGCCCCATGTACCATTGCCATATGCAAAATAAGAAAATATAGGATAGAGGAAATTACAGAAAGAAGACAGAACTATTTGGACATAAAAAAATGAGTATCTGTCAGTAGTTTGCCATTTAGCAYGACAAAGAGCAGCCTACAGACACAGTGTCTCTTTTTCTCAGCTTCTATTCAATGTTTTCACTGAAAAAGACTGCAATAAAAGCACATGTATGAAACCAGCAGATGACACTAACTTGGGAGAGACTGCAAGCATGTAGGAGGATGAGATCAGAAATAAAAATTGGAGAATGCTGTCACGGATTGGAAAGTCATTCTGGTCATTCAGTGCCATAGGTGGGATGCTAGTAGCTTCCCTTTGCCCAACACTGGCACATTTGACTTTAAATAGGATGGAACAAAGGGCCTTGGAGAGTCCACAGAAGGACACCCCCTAAGTGAAACCTTCTTTCCCTCACTCTTAGTCACAGACCTGCCCACTCTGTCACCTCTGGTTTCTGATCTGAGTGTGTCTTGTCTGAATCTGCTGCTTGTTAGAGGCCTGAACTGCCATGGCAACCTGTAGATACATCTATAGATTCCCTCTTATTGGAATCTGCCAATGCTTCCTCTGCAAGAACATGTAGCTACTTCTGACCCTAAAGCAGCAACCATAACAATCCTTGTTATGCGGCAGCCTGAAAACACACATTTGAACGCTGCAAATAAGCATTTATTGGTATCRCCAGTGCCAGCTAAATAAACAGCAGTGGAACACAGCAGAGAAGCCAAATGCCATCTAGTGGCCATAAAATGGTCAAATAAAAAGGGTGGTGAACGGCTATCTCCACCAAGAAGTACGATGTTTCACTACAGAACTCCCCTGCACTCAATGTCATACAAGCAGCATCAAAAAATCACATGAGGACTGTTAATTCTAGCACTTCCAGGGCTTACTTTGATGTGACTCAGTTTATACCACAAAGCTTAGCATGCCCTTCTAACCTTACACAAAGTTTTCTTGCTTTACCATATTCCCAACTCTACTCTATCCATTCAATAGAGCAGTAGTCACCTGTTCCATCGTGGCTTCATGAAGTTCGTTCAAATTCAACGTATAGATCCCTTCCTCAGTTCCAAAGATAATGTACTGGTCTGAAAAAGTTAAGGAAAATCATTTAATTCAAAAGCTCATTACACTCTGGCACCAGGCAGCTTTAAAATAGAAATGAAAACTAACTTTACCTTTAGTATCTGGATGTATCCAGGATGTTGCACAGTTAATCTTCAAAGGGCACCCATCAAAGACTTTGGAAAAACACGCTCCCATCTGAAAGACACCAAAACTGCATCGTGAAACAAGTTTGCAGCACAAAGTGTTCATCCTCTGGCACTTTGCCTACTGGCACTCCCCAACCCACTGCTGCTCTCTTCAGGTATAGGAACCCGCTCCGAATGTTTCACMTCCAAGCACTTTAATCACCCCCTAAAGCTACAGTGCAGCCACCATAACCTCTCTCATGGACTTTATATACACTAAGAAACACAAAGACACATCAGAATGACATGAACAGCAACAACACTAAGTGCTTACATAACAGCACATGAAGGCAAAACAAGCAGAAGCATTCAAGAAAATAAAACCTTCTCCCTTGGCTACTGCTTTTCTGTATTTTTGTTTATAAAACAGAGAGTGCCATTGGAGAGCACAGCCCAAGGAGCCTGTCAAGTCTTCATCTCTTCATATCCAGACTKAATGGTGAAAGGATGTTTTTAAGAATAGATATTTTGTATTTTGTATACAATACACAAGGAACTGGATGAAAAGTATTAGCTGTGATAGGCAGGCAGGCGCCCCAGGTGAGCAGGCAGCTTATTGAACATAAACTTTCCGACACCAGAGCATTGACAGCAGAGGAGACTCCCAATAATTTCTACTGCAAATGAGATCTCTTACCAGCACCTTCGGCGTTGGAGGCAAACCATTGATTGCTGGCTTCTGTGGGAAGAAAGCAAGCTTATAAAACTGCTCCCATGCACTGATGCAAAACTGTACGTTATGCTTCCACTTGTGTGCACTTAGAAGCTTGGTTAGCTAACACAGTGGTGAAACGGGGCAGCCCGCGAGTCGCCGCACACTTACGGGGAAATCTCGTTTCTCTTTTTTACGTGGCAGCTGAGGGATTTGCCCAGAGCCTTCAACGCTTTCTTCGATGAGTTTCGGCATGCCGTCCCCGTTCCCTGAAACGAAGCCCATACCCGGTTTTGAGGACCCCTCACATAGCTGAATAAAACCAACAAATAAAATAAAATAAAATAAAATAAAATAAAATAAAATAAAATAAAATAAAATAAAATAAAATAAATCCCTGTTCTCTCTTCTGTACAGTGTTAGTGAGAGACCAGCGAGCTCCCAGCTTCCACATACACATCCCAAGTGGCTGAAACATCTCAAGGGCAGCTGGCCACTCTTCTGCATTTAAGCTCCACAGCGATCCAAGGCTTCCCGTTATTCCAACAGTCCCTAGGCCAAAGAGGACCGAGGACAGAGCCGTGGCGAGGTCCCCACGGACGCTGCTCCGGCGCAGGGGTGGCAGCGACTGGCCGAGCGCCCTGGTTTTGACACGGACCTTTCCACCATGGGTCACGGCTCTGACAAGAGCCAGCACATGTGGAAGGGAAAGCTGCACTTTATGAACAGCTTATATTCTGCCTCCTGAGAGCAGAGCGGGCTCCAAAACTGATTTCCTTTCCAAGGAAGCAAGCCCCCTTTTGGAAATGTAAAGCATTTACCCAGGTCGCTGTATCTAGCTGTAAGCAATCCCGGGCTGCTGATGCTGCTGGTCATACCAATGGGGGAGGGATCGGTCTGAGGGCCACAAACAGGAATGCTCTGTCTCCTGTGAGCTGGCGGGGCTCTGTTTTGCGAGTCGGGAAAATGCTTTATTGTCTGAGACTTCTCATCATCTGGCAGGTTTTCCTCGGGGTAACTGTTTATTCTTGGCTGCAGCGAAGAAAAGAGATGGACATCAACTTAGAAATGGCATCTGGAGGCATAAACTTGAGCTGGATTTTGATTAAAGTCAGGCTGCTTCTACATAAAGCAAGCTCCAGCACTGGATCAAGAGCACCTGACAGCACGCTGACCGGGGAGGCACCGGGGAGGCAGAAATCACAGCAGCAGACGCTGCTGAGCAAGGGGACGCTTCCTGCAGCACGTTCCCTTCCAAAGGAAAATACCTAGAATCACTTTATCAAGGATGGCATAAAGGCCACCAATTCCCAGAGGCCGAGAGACTGCACAGGATGCGAGGCAGCATAAAACATGAGGCTGCACAAAGGCTGCTGGCAAATGGGGCTTAACAGATTGTACAGCCTAGGGGCATCAGACAGAAGCGCTGCCTAATGGGGTCCCCTCAACACCCCTGCGCCGTCACTCACCTTAGGAGGTAGCGGGGGTGGCCCTGCTCGCTTTAGGGTGGACCTGAAAGGAAAAGGTGCAGCAGTTGTCTTAGTTACACCGACAACACGGCCAGAACTGCTCGAGAGCAAAGGCTGGAAACAGGACGCGCCAGATGCGCAGGAAAGAGAGCACAGCTGGGCACGACAGGGTTAAACTAGAAGCTCAAGAAGGAAAAAAGGCAAATTAATACTTGTTAGAAAAATGCACATTAATACTTGTTAGAAGGAGCTCTTTCAGGAACTGTCAGTCTTTCGTAAATGTAGATGTTAGAGAGCGTTTGTGATGAAGGGTATTGGAAATGAGGAGACRGGTAAGCGTTAAAGGACTCGTCCTYTGGAGGCAGCCTCTTCCACTGCTTGTTTTTTGGTTTTTTTTTCCTAGAAAATTCTTCCCCGTGGTGGAAATGCCACATTTCTGGATGGGCCAGCAGAGCGTGTCACAGAGCAAGGGCCTCTCCAAACGTGTCCAGGTGGCAAAACGGGTTTCTGGGACCTCGTGCAAGCGCAGTCCCCACAGCCAGGGAGCCGGCCAGGACGTCCACAACCAGGAATCTGAGATTCACCTCTCCTCCTTGGCACAGAGTCTGCTCTAATTGAGATTTACCTCGCCTCCTTGGCACAGCATCTGCTTTAAAGCTCTAGGCAGGTCTAGGCGGCCTGCTGCGTGCCGAGGCGGCCTCCAAGGACCAGGCAAGAAGAGGAAGGTGCCAGGCCCTCCGTGCAGCCCGCGCTGCTCTCCCGGAGCAGGGGCCGCGCGYGGCACCGCGGGGACRGGGCATCCGCCAGGGCCACCCGCGGCAGCGCGGCCGCGCGCCCACGGCGCTCACTCACTCTTCGGCATCTTCGCTCCCATCACCAAACTTTGCGAGGAGGCCCCTAGGTAAAACGGGTGCAGAAATCAGAGCTCTGGGGTCGACACATAGAATCATAGAATCATAGAATGCCGAAGGTTGGAAGGGACCTCAGAGGTCATCGAGTCCAACCCCCCTGAATGCCAGCAAATGCAGCAGTGCTGCAAGCTGGTTTCGTACCGAGCACCTCCCAGCCCTTTCCAAAGCCGGTACTGCCCCTCGGGCACCATTAATGGTGTTTGCACCGAGTGTTCTCCCAGAGCTTCCTTCCACACTGCCGGGCTGCAGGCATCACCCACCAATCTCCCATTATTTCAGCCTGGTATTTTGAAATGCTGTTGAATTGCAATGACCACAGCATGGATGTACAATCAACTAGAGAGGAAAACAGGCAGCCAGTGGGGGACAAGTGGAGAAGGAAAAGCAGGGGGAAGTTTCCTGCTTTTAGGGTTACAAAGGCTCAGACTGTTTCCCACAGCAGCAGGGGCTTTGGTTTAAAGCAACATCCCAGCCGTGGGTGCATCTCCCAGCACTGCCTGGCACCCAGCACAGTCACAGGAAAAACACAAGTGTGTCCTAAGGACACTAATGTGTCTGCTCTAGAGCCCTGGAGAACCTCCCTGCAAGTTAGGCCTTCCTTGTGAAGGAAAAGGAACAAAAAACTCACCCAGCAACAAAAACCACCTCCATAATGCAAAAATTACAAATAAAGGAGTCATTTAATAAGATGAAATAATAACAAGGGRAAAAAAGCAGTGACTTAGTTCCACGTTCAGGTGCAGTTTCCCACGTTTCCCTTTCCAGGGCGGCAATTCCTGCCTCCCCAGGCAGCAGCCGTGGCACACATCCTTTCCTTGCATCACTGGCACTGCCCACGATGCCCACAGAGATGGGCTCTGCATTTCCTCTTTATCTTTCCAAACTGGAATCCTTTCCAGGCAAGCGGCACACAGATCCACCACCCAGAAACTGCGTGGCTGTAGCCATTCCAACGGGAAAAATTGCTCCCCATAAACCTGTGTTCATCTGCCAGCTCCCAGCCCTAGCAATAAGTGCATCCTAGCATCCACTCTGCTTCCAGTACTGTCTGGTACAGTCTTAAAAATGCTACAGCTGAAGCAAATTAATAAGTCACATTGCAGGGGAGGAGATGGAGCTGGGAAACCAGAGCGTGGGGGAAACCAGAGCGTGGGGGAAACCAGAGCGCGGTTTCCTCCCTGCTCCCCAAACCCGTGCACTGCAGCACCAACCCCCCAAGCAACACAAGCGAAGAGGAGGAGAAGCTGCTGGGGCTCCTCGCGGGGCAAAGGCGGGGCCTGGGAACCAGCCCTGAACTTCTGCTGGGACGAGAGTGAGAAGAGAAGAGGGGGGACTTGCAGAGGCCTGAAGAGCGCAGTGTGTGCGAGCCCGCCAGCGTGCCGGGGGCTGCAGTGTTGGTGGCAGCCCATGCAGGGCTTTATCTGCAAAACAGCCCAAGAAATTCAGCGTGTGACACAGCTCCACATGCAGATGGGAGGCAGGCTCTTCAGCTGAGCAGTTATTTTAGCTCACACGCCATCCTTCCCTACACGTGTGTATCAGCCAGCAGTGCGAAACCTCCCCTCTCTTCACTGCAAATTCACTGCAAATTCACTGCAAATTCAAAGATCACCTTTTAAAGGCAGAATCCAGTGGCTTGCAGCAAAAGGAAGCCGCACACGCACTGAATTCAGTTCCAGCTTGGAGACAGTCGTACTCTCGTACTCCTACTCTGCTTTTAGCCTGGGCAAAACTAGTTATAGCACTTTTTTTTTTCCCCAAAATTTGAAACCAAAACACTGGGAAACTGTATTAAAGATGTCACTGCTCTGACCATGCACTGCAGCAAACAGGGTGATGCAGCCCTACACTACTCACCCGTCACCATGAGTCAACCAGTTGCAGGGGGAGGGATGCCCAGTTTCCAGTTTCCCAATCAAGAATCACACGCTTTGATTAACTTTGATCAACTTAACTTTGCTTTTCAGTTTGCCTTTGCATGTGAAGTCACAGAAATTAAAGATGCTTTTAAACTCTTCACTTACCTGCTGCTTCCACCATCAACAAAAGGATTCCAATGTGAAGCAAAGTCAGTGCCGGCCGCTACACCCTGAAGATGCAGAGATTTTCATTATATAAATACATATATATATGTATTATTATTATTATTATTATTATTATTATTATTATTATTATTATTATTAGCAAACTGATTTTTTTCCAGCAAACTGAAGGTTTTCTAGCAAACTGAAATTAACCAGAGCACCCAAAGATGCCTGGGAGGTTTCCAGGGCCTGCGGAATGACCCATAATCAGTAAAATAGAATTCCAAAGTGGAGTCATGTTTTATAACATGCTTACAAAACAACTATTAAATTATTGACTCGTTAGGCTCAGACTTCACCTCAGGACACTTCCAAGCTGCTTGTCCAACAAGAGACCACATTGTAGCTGCCTCCGAACCGGCGCGAGAGACCATGCGCCGCGGGCGGGAGCTTTCCTGCCTTCAGACAGGGTCTGGAGGGGAGCTCAGCACATCTGAACCTGAGCAGTCACCTCCAAAAAGGATGAACATGTGTCCACCTGCTGGACTGCAGCTCCAAAATGCAGGAATGGGATGTTCCTGGAGTGCCGAGCACCGACGTCTCCAAATTACTGCTGACGGCAGCTATTGCTGCTCTCATCACTTATTAATAAATGGAGCTCTTGTGCACACAGCAGCCCAAGGGAACATTAATTAGCCGAGCTGAAGCAAGCGGGGCAGAGCTGGAGCAAAGAGCAGCGGCTCCGCGCCGGAGCTGGCCGCGTTCCCGGCAGCGGGAGCGCCGGGCGCCGCGCTGGGCGAGGGCGCTCGGCCGCCGGGCGGCCCCTTYGCCCGGTCGCATTCATTGCTCCGTGTCATTCCTCCCATCTGAGCAGGGCTCTGCACAGAGGGCAATTCTTTTCTCCTAAAAATGTGGCGATTGTCCGGGACCCTGAGCCGTCTTCGCGTGACTCTGTGGTTCGGATACATATTGCTTAGAGCTGAGCCACGAAATAATGGAGATGCTGTCATTTTAATAACTGATGGAACTTGATCTTACCATCTCATCTCGAGCTTCTGTTTCTTTCCGTAGAGGAGGCTCAAACTGCAGCTTATCAACTGCAAAATATGATGTTTTCAGCTTTAATGTATACACGAATACCTTTCTGATGCTTAATGCATCAGTGAAGAACATGTTATAACATAGCTGAGTGATACATGCAGTTTTAATCTGCCTATAAAATCTATCTATCTGCCTTGAAATATCACTGTTTTTCATGAGGACTTAATTGTCTAAATGATTAAATTTGCAAATGTGAAACTCACAAGAAGGAAACTGAGAAAGGAAATACAAAGTCAAACAATGAAAGCATCATAAAATGTGACTGTGTAACCATATGTTATTTTTAACACATGTGAAAACATGCTTTTAACGCATGTGAAAAAAAAAACTTTTTTTTTTTAAATAAAAACAGTAAGCTTCCTACGAGTGACAAATGTGTGACTCTGAGAGGCAGACAGTATTTAAATTGCAATGTCCAAACCTGAAAAAGGCAGTTTCTACCCTCAGAACTTCACTTTCTATCCAACAAAGTAAAAAAATTAATACTGTTTTAAATTAAAAAAAAAGAAAAGAACGCTTAAAAATGCACTAAAATAATACAAGCTGTGAACAGGACAGCTACTGCAATCACAAGGGAAGTACCTCCCTAAGTCCAAAAAAAGGTTTAACTAAGGACCTCGAAAGAGCGTAGACACAAACACAAAATGCTAGGGTTTTGCTGTGTTTTCTTTTTTAATTTTGCTATTGGAAAACGATATTGAAGATTTGTGTTTATGTGATGCTTTTTTCAGGTTTTGTTTCTCAAGTGTGCAGAAAGAGCAGAAAAGGCTTTTCAGGACATATAATAAAGCAGTAACACCRACATCCTTTACTGGTAAACGTAACCAACCCCACACGAAGGGCAAAATAGTTCAGGGACTTACAGTTTATCTCGGACGCTGTTCTTTCTGCTCTCACGTTCCTGTTTGTTGAACGAATTGTGTGGCGAATAATGGAGTGTGGCTGGAAGAGTTGTGAACAGAGAAGCTCAGGAAGGTTACGTGGCTTTCACTGCATCTCCGTCAATAATCAGCAAAGAAAAACAAAGCTGTTGCAGCCTCAAAGAGWCCCAAGAGTCTCAGTCTCTTTTACCTACGTCGTCTTTACCCTAGGAAAGATCTCCTACCACCGTGCACAGGAATTTTCTATGTATTCTACAGTGGAAGTGTAACAAACCCTGGAGTAAGATTTCCTGTTTTCATCAGCACTGCAACTTCCAGGAGATCTAGAAATGATGGAGCAGTGTCCCTGCCAAGCTGGGAGCTTATGCAGTGAAAGCAAAGCAAGGTATTTAAAGATTTTAGGTTTCACCGAAAATAAATGTTCTCACCTCAAAATCATCGTCATCTGCTTCGCTGTAGTGTGCGTGGTTGTCAGGATTATTAACTTTGTCCAACAGCTCCACTGCTAGAGATCTTGAAAGTCCAGGCTGCCCTACAAAACTATGCTAAAAACACACAAAAAAAGTCAAGTTATGATAAGCAAATGTTATGTWATAAACAACCACTATAAAATCTGTTATTAAACTTCGGCTAACAGCTTTCTGGGGGCTGGAATGTTTCTTTAATGACACCTGAGGGCTACACGTCCAAGCTCTCCAGCAGCATGGGAATGCCACGCTTTTGGTCAGTTTTAATTGGCAATTAAACCCTGAGTCACACAAACAGTATCTTAATTTTTCACATGAGTAGTTCATTCAAGTTTAATAAGACAGAATTAGACATGTGAAAAACTGCTAAAGGGACCAGTTCCCTTCTTGCATGATAGGAGGGGTCAACATTCAACCTGYGCAGGCCAAGGACAGAAGATGAGGCAACATTCAGTAGTTTTCAGTAACAGAAACCTGATAAACTCTTGACAGTGAATAAAAAATGTACTGCCCACAACAGGCCAATGTCTCCTCCTTTGAGATTTCATCACCCGTATTGTGAGATTAGAGAAAGAAAAACGTTGCAGGTTGGTTCTCTAGTGATTTGCTCTTCATTTYGAAGCGAGATCATTTATCGATATCGTGAAAAGGTCCAAGGCACTTACAGAAAGGAGCCTTTCTGCTGTCGGTCTCTTCTTTGGATTTTTTGTAAGTGCTATTTTGACAAAATTGTGGAATATCGATGACCTTTAAAGAAAAAAAAAAGCAAAGTTTTCAAAATGCTATTAAATTTCAACATAGTAACAAGGCAGGTTACAAGAGAACTTGCTAAACCAGAATGTTGTCCAAGGATCTCAGTGCATTTCAGATCTGAGTAATTACACTACCAGGTTAGCCAGACAGGAAAAAAACACCAACATTTGATTCATGGGACTTGCATGGAAAAAGTTTGGGTAAGGTATAGCAAATAAACCAAACACACGTGGTGTTATTTCTATGTTTTYGAATGTCAGTGTTATGAAGCTAGATAATCACCAATAAAAACAGCAAATTAGATACCCAGGAACCCCTCAGAACCTATTCCTTGCCACCTATTTCACTGCTCATGGTCACAAGAAGGAAAATAAAATRAGAAGAGAAAAAATAAGGACTCTGTCTACTCTTTAAAACCTTTGGTTGCCCTTTTCAGAACACTTTAGGTGATTGCATCATATGATCTCTTTTAAAATTTGAATTATAATTTGCTATTGCGCCCAGACCTACAGGCATTGTCCAGGACTTTGACAAGCATTTTCCTTGCCACTGCATTTGGATTAATGCACCGTTCTGTGAACACTCGCCCAAATCTGCTCACATCCAAGATATGTTATGAACATGTTTCTTCTTCTAGCCTRAGCATCTGAGAAAAGGGCTCTGGAGCAGGATGGTGCATCGGCTGTTTTGGATACAGGGAACACGTTCMTGAGGAGTGTTCTTTCCCTTCCCTTGGCTCTTATCCACCCCCTAAAGCTCCTCAAGGTCAAAAAGCTGCAAGGCACAACTGTGAGCAAAGCATCTGGCAAACTAGAATGGTTTGGGTTATCAAAATAAAATGACATTAAGTGCACAAAAAATCCTGCATATGCTGGGAATGTACCATAAGTTAAAGAAATGACTGCAGAATGTGTATTGCAAGGGAAAGGACGAAACCAGCTTTCCCTCCTAGGACACGCAAAGTGGGTCCAAGAGGGGCCATCTCCTTCCCCTCAGGACCTGTGGCACTGACCCCATCAGGGAGGATGCTCTGGCACATTTCAGCCCTTCCAGAATCACACATTTCATCATGGAAAAAGGCCACCTTTGCAGCAAGGAAWTAACACCACATGTGCACAGACTTCTGTGGCATATAAGTATTTATAGATCCAATGCATTTTCTTACACGTTGCTAACTTAGCTCCTTCATGGTATGTACAAAACTTTGGCTTAACTCACCATTTTGCTTTTTCCTTTAGCTTTGGTGGCTGAAAATTACTTTTTGACATTAAAAACAATGCCCTAAAGAGAAAGGGAGAACAAMATAATTATAATAATAAAGATAAACTTCACTCCAACACCTAAGCACTTTGAATACATATTCTCCTTCATATTACAAATCTCATTCAAGATAAGAATCAAACTGATAAAACTGGATCATAGTCTAGACCGTGCTAGAAGACAGACACCATAAGGGTGTTGATCTCCTAATCTCTAAATTGTCAGGCATAAGCCTGTTAAATATAACATGATGGTTTCTCTACTCATTTTATTATATCCCTTATTACTCCCATTGTTGATGATGCTATAAATTTAAAAAACATTTAGAACTTTCAGGTATAATTTTCACTTTAAATCGAAGTCCTTAGCTTCAGATGGATGGCTAAGGAGCAGACACAGCCCTCACAGAACCTAGATGGTTGGTGATGGAGCTCTAGGTTGAGTTCCTGAGCTAGGAGCCGGGACGATCCCGCGACATCCCGGCYGTGGCTCCGGGATGAGGAGCAGACCTCATGGGGTGCAGGTCGAACATGGGRGGCTGCAGCTCGGCCAGCTCAATCGCGGTGATGCCAACCGCCCAGATATCGCAGAGCTGGTTGTAGCCGCCGTTCTTCTCCACCGCCGCCACCTCCGGGGCCATCCTGGAAAAGCAAAGCCGAGGGTCAGGCGCAGCGCAGAGACCTCTGAATGGCAGCCCGCACCCAAGAGCCACGTGCTTTACCTAATTCTAGAACAATCCTCCCCAAAAAGCGGGCGACAAAGGCCTGGTGTCACCCCCCTCGGCCAGCCCAGGGCACAGAAACACCCGCAGGAGGTGACGTGTCTTGCCGCGGGTCACGAACTCGCCGGCAAAGCCGGGAATAGCAGCAGCTCCCCTGAGTGCTGCCGACCGCTCTAATGAGTGATAATCCCTGCCCTTAGTCCTTCCCCGACAGGACAAAGAGGCCGCGGACAATTCCGAGGCGGAATTGCTCCGGATTAGCTCCGGCTGCACGTGCAGCCTGCGCAGGGATGCTGCAGGGAGGCACCACCGCTGCCGAAAGGCCCAAGCGGTGAAACCTGCACGTGTCAGCCAGCTCAAGAGCTACCACGACCTGTCTGCGTATTAAATGTTGCCTAGTGCAAAATTCAAGTAGTGGAGACAATTAAAATAATTTTAAATTTTTCTTCACAATTCACAGATTCACAGAATGTTCAAGGTTGGAAGGGACCTCTACAGATCATCTAGTCCAACCTTCCTGCTCAAGCAGGCACACCTACAGCRTGTGGCACAGGGTGGCATCCAGGCGGGTTTTGAAGACCTCCAGAGWAGGAGACTCCACAACCTCCCTGGGCAGCCTGTTCCACTGCTCTGTCACCCTAACAGTRAAGAAGTTGCTCCTCACCTGGAGACGGAACTTCTTTCTGCAGAACCTCCATGAGAAATGAAGGAATGAAGCAACTGAGAACTTATTTACCGTCAGGTGTCCAGAAAAGGGGCTGAAAGATCTGCACTAATAAACTAGGGAGAATTGGCAATCCTGTTCCAAACTACATATATGCACTTTTGGGGCACTTTTCTTGGAAGAAAGGCAATCTATGCAATGAAGTTTATGAACTTAAAAACATGTGTGTGTGTACTTACGCGTGTGTATAAATATTTATATGTATGCACACACACTTCGGCGTGGGCACTTGCAAGTTCTTGGTACTGTTTGTAAACACAGCTCAGCTTTGTGTGCAATCCCACCAAGCAAAGTGGTTTATTACCAGTAAGGGGTCCCGATGAACGACTTTCTCTTCGCAATGGTGGCTGTTATTTTTGCTGCTACGCCAAAGTCCGCTGTAAAATGGAAATATCACATACTCAGAAAGCTGATTTCCACTTAATCCTCCAATTCCACTCTAGGAAGTGCAGTATTAGAAAAACAAACAAACAAACAAACCCTACATGTCTGATCTAAAAAATGTATACTAAATACTAAAAAAAAAAAAAAAAAAAACACACACTAAAAAAATGTATTAAGCTTCAGCAGTTAAAGATTCAGCTGGTTTGTGCCTCTTCAAATGTGAAGTGTCATTAGGGGAAGCTGGTAATACAGACCTCGTCCAAGCCTTCATTGCAGACCTCAGACTTTTATTGGCTAAATTAAAATATTCACTTGGTCTTAATATGAAACTCAGGCAACTTACCTAACTTGACATCTCCATGGTCTGTTAGTAGAATATTTGCACCCTAAAACACAACACATAGAAAGTTAAGATGCTGTATCAGCAAAAATTTTCTGCATCAGAAAGTTTGAGRTAAGCTCCCAGTTTTAGGTTACCTTTATATCTCTATGCATTTTGCCCTTCATATGCAAATAAGCAAGACCCTGGAAGAAAAAATAAGTAAATTAATTATAAGGAGAAACTTTTTGCCGTTTGTTAACATACTACAAAGCAGGTCATAATAATAATAATAAATAATAAATGTAATGTCCTCCATTTATTTTATTTGGAAGGTGAGGAATTGAGATTTGCAGTAGGAAATACACTCCCAGCACCAACAAATGCATGTGAAGACTTGCTTCGACGGGGCACGGTGCAACGTTTTCCACGGAGAGATGTGCCTTTTCCAAGCAAACCTCGGGACACAGCACCTTTAGCCTTGCTAGAGTTAATCATTCTCCTGAAGGCTCAGCCTTTAAGTTGCTCCTTCCAGCAGGACAAGTTCAAGCAGCAGCAGGAGATCAGCCTCTGCCTGGGGCAGGGATCCAAGCACCCAGTGCTGCAGGGGAAGGTGGGTGTCTTCTCCATTCTCCTACTGAGAGGTACTCACCGATTCAAAGAGCAGGGAGGCAAAAGCTCCCTTAGGGAACAAGCCATCTGCATCATCTTATCTCGCATTTCTCCATGTATTAGCAATCACAAGACAGAAGAGAATCTCAGTCGTCTGCATGTAATATTTTCCCTCTATGTATCGCTAGAATTACTGCCATAGCACAGGTTTTTATTGCTCTTGCTTACTAGGTATGGGCTGTTTTCTGCAACGGGGTTCAAAAATCAGTCCTAAAATCACTGCAGTGAACAGCACATGCAAAAACCTGAGATGTCTCTGCAGTTACAACCTGGGAAGACATAGCACCTTCCATAGCTGACCGGAGTTTTAGGTTTCTGGGATCCTCAGAGACTTCTGCTCTTGTGCAGACTCCTATGCTAACCGTGGCACAAGGGGTGGAATAAAAGCTGCTCGTCAGAGATGTAAGCAATTATTGCGCTATGTCACTGTGTGTGCCCTAATTTTTGTTGATACAGTATAGGAGCAAACAGGACAACCCGAGTTAAGGGGTGTCCCTGGGTACCCAGTGCTCCCAAGGCGACAGGATAGCATCATGGCCCGAATTTGCTCATCCCACTCCTGGTGCCCATCCCGAGGGCTCCCCCGTACCCCCGCGGTACCTGCAAGGTCTCCCGGCACACGTAAGCGATCTGCAGCTCCGACAGAGGCCCCGTGACTGCAAACAAACATCACAGACTCTGTAAGCTCAATACAGCCATGAAACTGGCAAAAAAAAGATATATTCACATGCAAAAGTTAAACAACATTTTCACATGAACTATATATCTTAATCTGATTTGAAAAGTGGGGTTTTTTTTAAACAGAAAGTCTTTCAGACATCTTTTTCTTCTGTCCTTTGCAATAACAGAACACAATACACATAGCAAGAAGAAAATCTGTTTTGGCAGAAATCTAACTAGCATTTTACAGATGTCTTGGTAACAATACAGTGTCTAACATCATATGTGAGGTAAAAAGCAGCAGAAATGAGTTCTGTTGATTTCTTAGTACTAAGAACATGGACGGTTAGGGGGCTATGGGACTTAGAATTGTCTTAAAACAATTTTTCAGCCATTTGGTATGATAAAGTAGAAACAGCTTTGGGATTTGAGAACTTTGTGCTATCGGCTGGAGGCAGAGGAAGTTCCCAGGCTGCTTTTCCAACCACTCCAATAAATCTTTCTAAGAATGAACAGCTTGGCATCTCAGAAGTAAAAATAGTCCTAAGAGTGGCAGGCTATTGTACAGGGACAGGAATAACAAAGTTGGTTTTATCCTTTTAGAATAAAATAGAGAGCACAATCAGCTTCCTCCCCCAATGCACCCTTTCTGGCTGGGGGGACTAGCACACAGGCCCCAGATCTGCAACACAGACTGCAGCTCTGCGTTCAGCACTGCCTGCATCTATCGGGTAGGTTTATTCTAGCACTATTGAAGCCCCTAATCAGCTAATTAGCCTGATTATGATGCAAACTTCTGGGGAGTTTTCTGAGAAAAGCAGATGAAGAACCCCTGCCCCGACCTGCCAAGGTGCTTGGTTGACCCAAGCTAGTGAACGCTGACGGCCAATGCACCATAAGGACAGACACTGCCACCACCTCCCAGGGAGAAATCAACCTCATTTTTTTGCTAAAAGCTTCTAAAAAGCATAAATGTAGCCAAAAGCCTTGACATACCATGGTAAATATCCTGGAGGGATCCGCCACCGCAGTATTCCATACATATCCACAGCTTCTCACGGCTGTCAAGAGTGAGTTAAAACACACGCATCAGAGCCAGCTGAACTGCATGCAGGACAGAGCTAATAACGGTCATTTAAACCATTCTTTGTCATTTATTAAAAGTAAATCTTCCAATGTACCATGAGCAGTTACACATTTTATGTTATAAAGAACCCCAACGTAACATTTTTGCTGCRATAAGTGAGGATTTGTGTCAGTTTTGGACAAGACTCCAACAGCTGATCAGATCTAAGGGATGTTGCTTTAACACTGAACTTCTAGCTTCAATAAAGAACAGGGAGGAGAAACACCAGAGATTATTAGCCAGATAACATGATTTAAACATATYAAAGCACAGTTTTGATCGTAAATTTAAATGATCTAAACAGTCTTTAAGAAATTCTTCCCGACTTTCAAAAGAGGGCTTGGGCATGCCGGAATTCAGCTATCTCGCTCCAGCTGAAGACCACTTGGTCGACTCAATTTACTTTAAAAATGCAGCCCTCCAAGAAATTTGAAGATTGAGCCTCAAATGAGAGAAGCAGTGAAATATATTCCCCACGAGCCTGCTGCTAAATGGCAGAATTCCACAGATATGGAAAATCTTTTTGCCAACTTTCTGCATAACTGTTAACGCGTGGCCTTGAGGAGGCAGCCAGCTGGCATCCCTCTGCTCCTGCCTTTCCGGGCTTGTTCGCATCCGTCACACCAGAGCTATGGAAAAGGTCTCAGACTCGGAGATCTTTGCTCTTACAGCTTGCTTACTCCACTTCCACAACACATAATATTGCTATTAAATAAACCTCCTAAAAGCATTTCTGCCGTAGATAAATAACGAGCTTATTTGATGTTAGGAATGGCAAACGGTTGAAATCTGCCCGGGAAGCGAGTAGGCTGGGATATGTTCTAAGAGCCCCGAGGGGAAAAGTTTCTTTCTGCTCCTAGTGATAAAAGTATTCCAGCCTTTGGGCCAGCACAAAAAGTAAAGTGTTAGTCACTTTATTTTTTAAAGTCAGCTGGGAACTGAAGGGGATCCAACCTAGAGATGAGCAGTGAGAGAGGATGTAATACCAATRATAATAATAAAATAGATAGAGCATTGCCTTAGGAAGGAATGAATAGAAATGCGGGTGATAAAGGTGAGGTTTACCTGAGATAGCTCCCGAAATAGGCTACGATGTTGCAGTGTTTGCATTCTTTCACCATATATATTTCCTGCTGTATCAAGGAAAAGTCATCGCCTGGAAAACAAGAGAGCAGCCGCCGTTACCGTCACTCAGCTCTAAAGGTCAGGGAGACGTGAAAGAATGTGCAAAATTCACCAAAAATATCCCTGATGTCCGAGCCGTGGGTTTGGACATCTGCTCATCCCTCCACAAGAGCTTTCCTGAATACTGGCCCGCTTGGAAAAAGGAAAAGCTCCTTGGTAGCCCTGTATGAGGATCAGATCCAGCTGGAGACTCTTGAGGGGCCCAGGAGTCCTGGGGATGATGGTAGAAATCACCCCGTGTGGAGTCCCCTGCGGGCACCAAGGAGGCCATGGGCCCTTCCAGAGGTCATTTCCATTTAAAAACACCTCCGATAAAGGCAATGGCCTGTGTAGGCTCACTGTTGCAYGCCTGGAGGAGAAGGGACCCCAGGCACGGAGCACAAGGGCGCTTTTAGATCACAACTGCTAAATAAGTGCATTTACATACCCTAAAATACCCTCTGTAAAGAAAAACAAAAACTACTAAAAAACATATTGCAGACAGAGCAATAGCCTAGAATACTTACACCACTTTAACTTGGGGAGGGTAAAGTTTAAAAATTGTTGTAAATTCCAATAAAAAAATCATTTTGTAGCGGAAAAGAGTAAATCTGCTGCCCCAAGCATCACCGCATCTCCTACCAAGGTGGGTGACACAGAGGTCCTCAACTCACAGCGTGGAGCTTGGCACCTTCGGAGCTTCATTCCACACACTATTAAGCGTGGAAGGAGGATGTCCCTCCCATATGGGCACCAGGGAGAGTTCAGAGAATCCCAGAAGGGCTGAGGTTGGAAGGGATCCCTAGGGATCACCCAGCACAGGCCCTGCTCCCGCAGGGACACCCGGAGCACGGGGCACCCGGGCGCATCCAGGCGCCTTGGGAAGATCTGCAGAGCAGGAGCCTCCGCAGCCTCCCTGGGCAGCCTGGGCCAGGGCTCGGNACCCGGGCGCATCCAGGCGCCTTGGGAAGATCTGCAGAGCAGGAGCCTCCGCAGCCTCCCTGGGCAGCCTGGGCCAGGGCTCGGGCACCCTCACACCAAACAAGTTCTTCCTCACGGSCACACGGAGCTGCCTGGGCTTCACCTTGTCCCCACTGCCCCTTGTCCTGGCACTGGCCACCACCCAGCAGAGTTTGGCCCCTTCCTCCCCTCAGATATTTGTACATATTGATACACATGGTCCAGAAGCATTCCCAGAGCAGCAAAACACTGTGTGTAGCAGCCAGACTTGCTGTCCAAATCCTACTAGCTGGAGTGTACGGAGCAACAAGGATGACAGAGGTCTGAAAGCAGGGATAATGGGAGAAATTGAGGAAAACATGGCTATCTGGAATAAAAAAAGACCAACAGCAGACATAATCCTCAGAGATACATGAGATACTGGGGAAGGAGAGAGGGAATAATCTGTTCCTCATGTCTATGAGGGGACAACTAGGGGATTAAACTGCCTGGACCTACATTCCTCATCCTCTGTTGGGAAACGCCTTCCATCTGCAATAGCAATGGAGCACTGAACTCCAGTGCCCAAAAGCTGTGAAATCTCGCACAGATGGAAAATTTGCAGGAAAAGATGGACAAGTCRCCATCAAAAAGTGACAAAGCTGATCCTGCCTTGCAGCAGGGAAGACCAAAGAGATGACCACTTGATTTGCAATGAATAAACTAATCACATCCACAGCAAATGGGGCTACCTACCAGAAATGAGGCATTTGGAAGGGGAAAGGGTCATGCGGGCTGAATATCGACAGGGAGCTTAATGCAGAAGCAGCAAACAGATGGAAAAAAGGAGCAGAGGAGAGCAGCAGCCACGAGAAAAGCTTGGCGAAAAGAGCCAGAAGATGCTGCCGAGCGATCAGAGCCTGAGATAGGGGAGAAGATGTATAGCGCTTTAAAGGCCAGAATGAACTCAAAACAGGGGAATTCAGAGTTTCCAGGCAGCTGGAATATTGCTCTTGGCAAGAAAAGCTGGAATAGGGCAAAAATCAAATATCAAAAAAAAAAAAAGAGTAAGACAAAGAATTTGTAAAAAATACTTCATCAAGAGGGAGACTTCAAGACGAAAAAAACAGTTCGCTCAAAGGTGACAATATACCCAGACAAAAAGATTTTCTTCTGCTTTAGTCATCAGAGCCGCGGGACTCTCCGTAACACGGAATTGGAAGAATGCACCCGGGTCTGCTCACATGTTTGCAATTAGGGGCTGTGCGGCCGCAGCAGCAGCGCCGCTGGGGGAGCTGCCGAGACGCCCCGAGCGCCGCGGGGAGGCCCTGCCCGACACGCTCGTGTCCCCTCGGCCCGCGGCGCCAGCTCCCAGATCCTCCCGGAGCTCCGGCTCCCAGTTCCTCCCGGAGCTCCAGCTCCCAGCGTGGGTTCCTCCCAGAGCTCCAGTTCCCAGTTCCTCCCGGAGCTCCGGCTCCCAGTTCCTCCTGGAGCTCCGGCTCCCAGTTCCTCCTGGAGCTCCAGTTCCTAGCTTGGCTCTTCCTGGAGCTTCGGCTCCCGTTTCCTCCTGGGGCTCCAGCTCCCAGTGTGGGTTCCTCCTGGAGCTCCAGCTCCCGGTTCCTCCCAGAGCTCCATCTCCGAATGCGGCTCCTCCTGGAGCTCCGGCTCCCGGTTCCTCCTGGAGCTCCGGCTCTTGGCTCCTCCTGGAGCTCCAGTTCCTGGCTCCTCACAGAGCTCCGGCTCCAGGTTCCTCCCGGAGCTCCAGCTCCCGGCGCAGGTTCCTCCTGGAGCTCCAGCTCCCAGCTCCTCCCAGAGCAGGGTTCGCGCTGCCCRGCACAGCAGCTGCTCAGGAGCTGCAGGAGCTGAGCGAGGTAAAGCCCTGTAGGCTCCTGCTCGGGCTGTGTTTAAGCGGCCTCTCATTCTGGCTCAGATGAGGCCGGGCTGCTGTGGATGTCCTGCCACGTTATCCAGGCTGGAGAGCATGGGAATGCTGGAGCCACGTGCCCAGCGCGCAGCCCGGGGAGGATGTGATGGGCTGTGCGTGCAGGGATGAAGGAAGGGTCTCCTGCGCAGCTGGACYGCCCTGGGCCACCCTGCAGGGCTCCGAGCGCCTCCGGGCCCTCCAGACGAGTCTCCAGGCAGCTCCCTGAGAGCAGCTCCCACGCCAGGCCTCYGATCCACCCATCCTGGCACCGTGAGGGCTCCGTTGCTGCCCCTGGGGGAGAGGTTCACAGACCCACACAATGGCTGAGGTTGGAAGGGACCCCTCGGGATCCCCCAGCGCAGCCCCTGCTCCAGCAGGGACACCCAGAGCACGGGGCACCCGGGCGCATCCAGGCGCCTTGGGAAGATCTGCAGAGCAGGAGCCTCCGCAGCCTCCCTGGGCAGCCTGGGCCAGGGCTCGGGCACCCTCACAGGGAAGTTCTTCTTCCTCAGTTCTTGCCCCATACATAGGTTTGGGTCACAGCAGAATTTGCTGCCCGCCTTTCTCCTCCATCCTGGTCCTCAGACACCTTCCACGCTCCGCTTAGGCAGCCCGGCACGCGGCACCGCTGGGGAGCTGCCCCTACATCTTTTGGGGCAGGCATTAATGCAACATCTCATTGCCCAGCTCCAACTGCTGCCAGATGCCAAATTCCTGCTTCCTTGGCTGCTCCTTGGACCGGCAGGGTTGTCTCCTCCAACCCTTGGGAGTGTGAAACTGGGAATGGTCCTGGATCTTCACATCTCTAAGGAGGAGGATAACATAAAGCACAGGCAAGCATCAGAGCTTTCTGCGCCTGCCTCGTCCTGGGATTCGGGGAAACRTGCAGCCTGACAGAATGGAGTTAAATCTCCAAGACTTGACACACAGAAATTCAGTTCCAAGTGTGTGCAGCTATGGGGAACGGATGATCTTCCCACCAGGAATCGGCCTTTCCACAAGCACCCAGCCGCCGACGGCTGAAGCGTGATGGTGCCGTGGGGCTCCCGACGGCCCCGYGCTGCGTCCCAGGTCCTGTGGCCCCTCAGAGCCTCTCTCTGCACCTTCCCACTTCCCATTTCCCATTCCCTCTTCCTGCCCTCCCCAGCTGTCTCCGCACAGTTCAGCTGTTCACGATCCCAAACCCAGCGCCGTCTCCACGCTGCTCCCGCTTTCCTTCAAGTGTTTCCCGAGGGTCCTGCTCCGACTTATCAGCACCGCAGCAGGCGGCAGCCCCGCTGTCCGCAGGTCCCGCATGATGCCCCAGCTCCTTCCCCCTTCCCCGGCCCTTCTCCATCCACGGAACCTGCTTCCACGCGGGAAGGGAGCGCAGCCGCTCAGGCTTCCCGCATTCTGGGGCAGGAAGGACCCATTTGAAACACACCATAAGTGGGCAAATAAAAATTAGAGCAGCTTTCGAAACACAAGTTAACTAGAGTGAAAAAGCTGCGTGCTCTGGCAGCAGGTATTCGAACAGCTCTTGAAATGCAGCATTGCCCAGGCCACAGCTCCGGCCTGGGACACCCAGCCGGCTGCTCCAGCCTTTACGGAGCTCTCCTGGGAAACGCCATCCCGACCGAGCCGGGAACTCACCGTGGGATCCTCCCGCAGAGGCCACGCGCTGCGATGAAGCACCAGCCCTGCCCAGCGCCAACGGCCTCTCAGCTTACGGTTCATCATCCTAAGAGCATTTACAGTGGACATCCAGTAAATTTGGAGATATTTTACTTATTACTTTTCCCAGGGAGAAAGCTCTGCAGGCGGGACACATCCTCCCGGTACAGTTATCCCAATACAGTTGTCTCCCTGTGTCCCTGAACCCACTCAAGGCAGCAGCTTTTGCCTCTCAGACCGTTCTGGCTTTCGCGCTGCTGAGCACAGTTGGATTCGTTTCCAAAACAGAATTGGCTCTCAAATTATTTGAAGCATTTGTGCTGGGAGGATGCTGGGAAAAGCCGTTACCGCGCCATAAGACTTTTGCCTAATGCTCTCCGAAGTCTGTGCCAAAAAAAAAAAAGGGAAAAATACGGTCTATTTTGATTCTGTGAGCATGGCTTAAGTGAGTGCGGCAGCAGAACCAGCCCATAAATTCAAACAAATTCACGGCCAGCTTGGTAAATAGAAGAGCTTGTTTCCTTTGCTCAGAGAAAAGACGCAGCAAAGTGACAGGCAATGAAATAAAATAAAAAATCAGCTGATACCCCAGAGGGCTGCGCCACCATCCAGAGGGACCTGGACAGACTGGAGGACTGGGCGGCGAGAAACCTCATGAGGTTCAACARGGRCAAGTGCAGGGTCCTGCACTTGGGGAGGAATAACCCTGGACACCAGTACAGATTAGGGGTGGACCTGCTGGAGAGCAGYCCCGCAGAGAGGGACCTGGGTGTCATGGTGGACGACAAGTTGACCATGAGGCAGCAGTGTGCCCTGGTGGCCAAGAAGGYCAACGGGATCCTGGGGTGCATTAAGAAAAGCGTCTCCAGCAGGTCGAGGGAAGTGATCATCCCCCTCTACTCAGCCCTGGTGAGGCCACATCTGGAGTAGTGTGTCCAGTTCTGGGCTCCCCAGTACAAGAGTGATGTGGAGCTGCTGGAGAGAGTCCAGCGCAGGGCTACCAGGATGCTCAGGGGCCTGGAACATCTGCCCTGTGAGCAAAGGCTGAGAGAGCTGGGTCTGTTCAGCCTGGAGAAGAGGAGGCTGAGGGGGGACCCGAGCAGTGTCTATAGATACCTCAAGGGAGGCAGTGAGGAGGAGGGGCAGGCCTCTTTGCAGTGGTGGACACCAGTGGGACTAGAGGAAACAGTCACAAATTGAAGCACCAAAAGTTCCACAGGAACTTAAGGAAACATTTCTTGGCAGTGAGTGTGCCCAGCCCTGGCCCAGGCTGCCCAGGGAGGCTGYGGAGGCTCCTGCTCTGGAGATCTTCCMAACCCGCCTGGATGCGCCCGGGTGCCCCGTGCTCTGGGTGTCCCTGCGKGWGCAGGGGTTGGACTAGATGATCTCTAGAGGTCCCTTCCAACCTTAAGGATTCTGTGATTCCATGAAAATACACAGTGATGCTGGGCTCTTGGMTGTAAGTCCCACTTACTACTGGTAGTAGCTGCAGGGGCCACACAAGGGACCCTGACTCACCCACACCCCCTGTTTTGGGGGCACTTCTGCTGGAGCTCCCCTCCAGTGCCTCTGCTTTTGGACGTTAACCTGGGGCAGCTCTTACCTCCCAGGGCTCCCGAGCCCTCCGCCCTGGTGCCAGCTCTGCACTGAGGCAGCCATGGAGCTGGGAACTCTTCTTTTCCCACCCGCTGATTAATTCCCACCTCTGAGCCACCTCCTCCTCCCCTCCGGAAGGGGCTGCATGTTACTCATGTAACTCGGAGGGTGACTAATTCGGGAGATTGTTACCAGGCTCTCCGGCTGCGCTGCGGGGGCTGAGAGGAGCCCGCGCTGCTGCTGAAAGGGRCTGTGCTCCTGCAAGGCGCCCAACGCTGGCTGCGCACGGACCTGCTCCTGCAAGCGGAGTCCTCAAAAGCTGCTCAGACCCCTCAGGACTAATCACAACGTTAAATATAAGCTCKCATAAGCAGCAACTCATTTTTGCAATCCATAGGAGTTTGAAGTGCTGGGTCTTTCTGCAAAGCTGCTGCAGCCCAGCTGCCCTGCAGAGCCCACAGATCTCCMTGAGAATTAAAGATAAATAAAGAAAAGCTGCAAAGCATCCCTAGAAACAAAGCAAAACCCAGCGAGGCCCCTGCCAAGAGCCAGGCCACGGATGGAGCTCAGGCCGGCAGGGCTGCGGGGAGCTCAAAACAGAGCTGAAACAAAACGGATGACACAGGAGCACAGGAGCAAGCGTTTCCCCGTGGCGAGCGGAGGGGTTCACGGAGCCTCCAAACGAGCTCCCTTCCTCGTGAATCCGGCCCCGCTTTGAGGCAGCTCCACGCTGCAGACCTGGGCCCACCACGAAGGCGCCCGCAGCCACGGGGAAGTGGGGCTCGAGGCAGGACGTGGCGAGCACGAGACACGAGACCTGCCTGAGCCACTGACATGGGGCGGCTTCAGCACCGGCAGCGCCGGCTGCCCCTTGCCTGCGCCCRCATCTGCGCCCGGCGCTTCAAGAGGAGCAAAGAGCAGCTCAAGCATCAGGCTCAGCCCCTTTTCTGTTTATTCTCTAGGATTTCTCAAGTTCTTCTGATAGAAGAAAAGAAAAAACTGTTGGATTTCACAAACTTCTAAACACTTAAAAATCTCTTGGAAATGATGAGCTCCGCTCAAGGGAAGCCTCGTGCCCTGCGGGCCGGAGACAAGGCTGCTTTCCTTCAGGGAGCAAAATCCCACGTGAAATCCTCCAGGATCCGTTTCCAAAAGAGCCTTCCCATCACTCTGAACACAGGGCAACAGAGACACTCTCATATGCCTTCTGTAACAGTTCATGTTTACTGTACTTCAGAAGAAAACAATGAAAACACCYTAAAACACCTTGCAGAGTGGGAAGGAAAAGCATGAGAGGAGGAGAATTGGTTCCACATCTTATTTGTAAAGAAGATGAAGTGGTTCTGAGCTCTTCCCCCCACATTTCCCAACCACTGGCCACACGATGTACGTGGACTCACGCTGCCTTCCTCTCCTACTTTATAAACGGCACCTAAGTCTTCCTGATGGTGTAAACTGAGAGGTAGAAAACACGGGGTCTCCAGGCTGAACAGGAACAGGAGAGCTGCTCCAGGCCCCTCAGCATCTCTGTAGCCCTGCGCTGGACCCTCTTCAGTAGCCCCACGTTCTGTCTTCTTGTACTGGCGAGCCTAGAACTGGGCCCAGGACCCTCAATGTGGCCTCCCCAGGGCTGAGCAGGGGCACAGTCACCTCCCTGGACCTGCTGGCCACGCTCCTCCTAACGCACCCAGGACACCACGGGCCTTCTTGGCCACAAAGGCGCGTGTGCCACCAGGCTGGTCACCCAGTTTTGGACACAAGACCTGCACGTGCTTAAGCTGGCCAGGACTCTCGAGTCTTGGCACAGTCTGTTAGCCAGGATGTAACAGAAAGCTAGAAAAAGCTACGTAATAAACCACCAGCATGGGCTTGGCTCCCAGGACAGATATGTTATGAGAGACCAGGTGAAGAGGAAGCACCAGGGACGTAAGACACGAGCAGGCACCTCTTGGTGGTCACCAGCCCATGCCACGAACCAAAGACAGGCAAAGGAGACCATATATTTTTAGAATAAGAAGTAGGAAAATAGCACATGCACCTCACTTGCTCGCAATGTATTGACTCAAAGCTCYTCTTCAAAATGAAAGTCTTAAAACCTGACCAGTCAAGAACAGACGTTGCTATTAGGGACTGGAGAGCACGTTTCTGTGCTGCCCTTCAAAACCCAGGCTCATGAAGGCCTTGGGCTGCCAGGGCCCTGCGGAGGTGCCAGCTGGCCTCGTGCTGGGCTCAGACAGGGGGCTCAGTGCTTCTGAAACCCATCCCCGATAGGGATCCCATTTTCCCTCCACTGCAGAGCTACTCTCCCCATGGAGAACTGTTTTCTGTGTCCACCTRGAACCTTCCCTGGTGCCTCTCCAAGGGGCAAGCTCCACCTTCTCTCCCCTTGGCCATGGCAGACACCAGTCAGATCCCTCCTGGGCCTCCTCTTGCCCAGGCTGAAGAACGCTCCATTCCCTCAGCCTCTCCCACAGCCACGTGTCTTTGCTCATCTCCGCTCTTTTTCCCTCTTTATGAGCCTCAACTAATTCCCCGTAGCACTCCGGTCACGTAAGTTAGGCCCCTGTGACTCCATAAATCCCACCGCTCCGCAGCTCCCTATGCCAACTAAGCAGCAGTGTCTGGCTTGGGTCCCAGGGTGCGGGTGCTGCKACGTGGGCATCGAGCGAGCCCAGAGCCAGGGCCTCCCCCAGGGCCGMATCCTGAATGGACATGGCCCCGGAGGGCAGGCAAACGGCAACTCCGGGGAGCCTAACAGGGTGAAGAGACACGGAAGAGGATTACACCAAGGAGGGATTTGATCTGACAGGCATTCCAGGGAACACGTGACGGGAGATTATTTCCTCACACAAAAGGAGATGCTCAGGTGGGACAGCGGTATCACTGAGGACTTAAGAAGCTCCTCTCCTTGTTGCCATTCGGGGCCACTTTGTGATTGCAGCTCTCCCGCAGGACCCAGATGAGGCTTCAGCTCGGCACGGTCCCCTTCACCTCGGGGACAAAGCCAGCTTACCTCAAGGACAGAAGGTACAGGTTGAACCTTCGTCCTAACAGCCCTGTCATTGTGGTCGCCGTACGAAGCAACAGGCAAGGCAGGCAAGAATGAACACGGAAACAGCAAGCAGGACATAACAAAAGTCACGGCACATCCTGCAGCGCTTCCTGCGTCGAACAGCTGGAGATGCAGCAGATAACGCTTACACTGTGTGGGACTTTGTAATCTTGTGAAAACAAACATACAGAAAATTTGCAAGTGTTTCATGACAACAAACACACAACCCAACCGTGCAGGGAAAGGATGCAGAACTCACCAGGCTCTAGCTTGATTATTTTTACAGCAGCCAGCTCTCCCGTGTGAAGATTTCTAGCCTGAAAGAAAAGAGGTAAGAAAAGAGGTAAATTTAATCACTGCAAAAGCATCATCTCACCCRCTCCTACAAGCTGGGAAAGGGGCTGTGCTGATGGCACAGGTCACAAACACAGCCCGGTGCAATTAATGAGCGCAGCCTGGGTGCAGATTAGCTGCTGTTTGCACCGCGCCGGCCTCGCTGGAGCTCCCAAGTGCTCCCGGCTGCTCTTYATGCAGCTCAAAGAGGCAGCTCTGCGGTTGCTGAAGCGGAGCCGTCGCTGCCCGCGGCGCGGAGCGCTGCCRGAGCGCGAGCGGGACGCGGGCAGGAAGGGAAAGCGGCTGCAGAGGCAGCGCCCGGGGGCCCCGGGAGCCCCCCGCCAACAACCGAGCTCCCCGCGGCGCCTCGCACGGGTCTCGGCATCCCGCTCCCTCGGCGGGAGGACGGATACGCGGGGGAAGCCGTTACAGCAGYGCCAGATATAGAAAGTTTTTAAGAGGGGATTTCATTAATGTTGTTAACTCTAGTAAAACGAGCTCTAAATGACCCGGGCACCGTCACCACGGCTCAGCTTTATCATTTTTGACACACAACCTAAGCCAATTAGGCACTGTGGCATTCCCTTTCCACCGGGCATCCGAAAGGAACAAGAGTCTAATCCCAACTCTTATTCTTACCATAACAACAGGCAGAGTCCTCTGAGCACGCAAGAACTGGTTAAGAGGGATAGGAAACCTGGTTTAGGCTGGACTTGTGCAATAGATGTGGGCAAGGATTTAGCATGAGAACACACAGTGAATTTCTCCCTGTGGATTGAAATGAAGGAAGCCACTACAGAATGAAACACTTTCCTGTTATATAAGACCGAGAAGYTTTAATTTAACAGCAGGTAGAGCGAGACCTTGAAAGGGGAGCCCCTCAACGTGGCCGAAACTTAGTGAAGCTTCCACACGAGGCCGGTTTCCAGGAGGGAAGGACTGAGCGGCCCTGTCAAACACTAGCTCCACGCTTGCTCGAGGAGAGCCCAAACGGGGACAAAGAGGAGCTGAGCGACGGCGCGCGCCGAACAACGGCAGCAAACACAGCAAATCAGTGACACAGCAGCAGCGTTATCTGCTAACCGCAAAGGAAACCTTCACCACTTCTGAAAGTACCTTCTGGAGGGGGAGGCTTCTGAGACACCAGCAAAGGCACCTGCACTCTCCAGCAGCCAGCAGGAGTGGGTATCCCAGCACGGATGTGGGATTCGGATCTGTCCCACCCAGCAATACCACTGTGAAATACTGGGCTCCACAGGGGAGCAAGACGAGCCTCCAGCTGGAGCCAGGGAAGCTCCGTGACCCGTTTTCTATCCAGCAGCAGCTCAGCTGTCTAGATAAAGCAGAGAGATAGCTCTGTTTGCAGGAGCTCAGCCTCATTTCTGAAATACACACACCCAAAGGGGTTATATTCCTCCCCGATACTCCCTTTCCATCCAAGCAGCAACCGCCGCCGCTGCTGTTACGCTGCAGTCTGGAAGGGCGGCTGCAGTCGGCCGAAGTCGGCAGCACTCGGGCTGCCTGGCCGGGACTCRAAGCCTCGGGCCAGAAGGAACACGGGCAGGCAGCGGCGCCGGCCCCAGAGCCAGCCCTGCCGCACGCCGGGATCGCTCCACGCTGCCGCACGCCGGCATGGCTCCTCACTCTGCATGCTGGGATCGCTCCATGCTTTTGCACGCTGGGATGGCTCCACTCTTCCACACACTGGGATCGCTCCACACTTCCACACGCCGGGATTGCTCGACACTTCTGCACACCGGGATCACTCCATGCTTCCGCACATCGGGATCACTCCACGCTTCCGCACACCGGGATCACTCCATGCTTCCGCACGCTGGGATCGCTCCACACTTCCGCATGCCGGGATCACCCCATGCTTCCACACGCCAGGATCACTCCACGCTTCCACACACCAGGATCGCTCCACGCTCCACATGCCGGGATCRCTCCACACTTCCACACGCCAGGATCGCTCCATGTTTCCACAGGCAACTTGTGGCCCAGCACAGAGGGCTTCGCTTCTCAGCTGCTAGAACGGGGAGATCTCCACCAGGTTGGCACTCGTGGCCTGAACGGAGCCAGTCCCGGAGCGCCTGCCCAAGACCCGYGGCTTTTCCCTGTGATACGGCAGCACCACATCTCCCCTCGCTGACACCCAGCTCCTCACCTCTTCATCCTCCACGACCTTCCGCCAGGTAAAACATTCCTCAGTAATGGATCGCCGCTGACTCGGCAATCATTAAGATCATTAAGGCAGCTATGGGCAGAACCTGGTTGCCCCAGGACGGGACAAGGTTTGCAAACCGCCCGGGGAGGACCTCTCCTTTCCCGCGGTCCCAGTGGCGCTGCTGCCTCGTGGGCCCAGCCTCGATTTCACTGCAAACGAGACGTGACAAAATCTAAGTTACCCCTAACCTCCCTGATGCGAGGAATTCCTTTACGGTCTTCCTATTTGTTTTTTGATATACTTCTGTACTGGAGAAAAAGAAAAGTTGAAGTCAAGCTAAAGAAACTACAGTTTTTCCAAGTCATTTTAGTGACATTTTTTAAATTTTCTAAGGACAAAGTATTTGTCTTCTTCCAGTTCCCTGAAACTTCCTCAGCATTTTCTGACCTCTAAATTAGCTCAAACCATCCCGAGACCAGGGTAGGACTTTAAAGCACCTGAATGCCAGTAATGCAGAGCTGCCAATTACCAAACAAGCTGCTTCAACTGCTGCTGCTCTTTTTGCTCTTTTCTTGGCCTGTTATTGATTTAAGTGCATATAGAAAATCCACATCCACACATTATCACATCCACAAYGACAAACAAACACCAGCACAACGTTGAGCAGGGACGGTGGTGATGGGTCTACGGTTGCACTCGATGATCTYGAAGGTCTTTTCCAACCACAGTGACTCTGTGATGTCCCCCAGACACGGCAGGCCTTGCTCAGTGCCTTTGGGGGCAATGCACTGACACCCAAAAATAACCAGAAACAGCCAAAAATAATACAGAGAAAACAAAAGGACCGGCTTGGGGAACGGTTACGTACTTCAGCTGTATGCACTTTGAGGCAGGAAAGCAAGACACTATCACTGCAGGATCCACAGGGCTAAGTCGCGTGAAGATGGACGGAAGCAGAACTCTTGACCTTCTCAAGTGCAACCACCTACATCCTGCATTTCCCCATCYAGCCAGCCTCTCCTTCACACCAAGGAAGAGAAGGGGAAGAGTCAGGCACCAGCATCACTCTCACAACCTCCAAGCCAGTATTTTCAGTTTCCACGGTGCCACCCTCTCCTCACCTCTGTCTGATTTCTGGCCTTGCATCAACACTCCAGTTCCCAGAAGACCCATCTGTTCAACAGGGTCTTCCTTTCACCTAGTCCTAACTGCAGCTCCAAAGCCAGGTTTCCATCTTACCCCTTCCTTGCCAGGCTGCACGTGGTGACCACKATGTCCCAGTCAAACCCAGGGCCTGATGCCTCCTCAGTTCCTGCAGATACCCTCAGAACGCAGCTGACCCTGCCCGGCTACTAACGGGGTAGTTTCTGACCTGCCTTCTGGTTTCTGACCTCTCTCACTGCACAAGCCCTGCCCTGCTCCATGACTCTGTGATGACCCCAGACATGGCAGGCCCTGCTCGTCACCTTACAGCTCTTAGACCCGCACGGATGAAGCTCCCTGAAGCTGACCCCGTGACAACCCCCTGCACGGAGCTTCCCACCACGTCCTCAAACACAGACACAACACGACATGGGTAGGACATGGTCTACGGCCAATAGAAACCAGGAATAACAGAAATACAGTAATATAAAAACTAAAAATAACCAGAAACAGCCAGAAACTGCAGCAATGGGCTCCATATCTCTACCAAGTTTTGGAGGTTCCATTGCTTGTTTGGGTGTTCTGGGGGCAATGCACACACGTATGCACAGACCTAGCTTAAGAGGAGCATAAACCGATCCCCTTCGCATGAGTTTTGAGGTGCTGTATTTCACAGAAAAGAGATACTTCAACCTCATGCAACCCCACAGGGCACTAGGAGAGCACTTCCGCGAAAGCAAATACTTTCCGAAAGCCCTTTTAAAAACAGAACAAAACAAAATGTGCAGCTAGGGGCAATCCCAGACACGGAGCCCCGCTCCAGAGCCCCACCTGGACAGGGCCYAGGCCTCTCTGCCTCCGCTCGCCCGACCCCAGCGCCCACCCGGCCGCACGCACCGCAGCCGCGGGGCTGCCATCACTCCGCAGCTAAAGCTTGGGCTTGATTTGCTTTTATTATAAAGCCAACCCAGCAAAACCAGCCCAACATCCACCGAGAGAACCCAAAGGACAGGCTGGAACGAAGCCCTCGCGCCAGCACTCGGAGCGTCTCCACGACGGATGCTCAGCGGGTTATTCTTTTCCATCACGCAGGGAGCTCTGTGAATATATCAAACATTAGAAGCACAAAGAGAAGAGGCCAGCTTAGAAGCAACGTGGAGCAACGAATATCCACGCAGATCATCCCGCACGGCTCCGGGGCAGCTGTTGGCTCCGCTGCCCGCCGTGCAGCTGSGTCAGCGCGCGGTGCCAGGCGCTTTTCCAGCGCAGCGCGCGGAGCCCTGCACAAAGCAGCGCCTCACAGAGCCCCGACAGACGCCGCGCGCTGCAAAGGGACCGTCCCGCAACTGTCACCATTGCTGCGTTCCAGAAAAGCCACAAGTGGAGATTCACGGGCTGCTTTTTCTTTTTTCATGTGCTTTTCTGAACTGCTAGTTCATGGCGGGAGAGCAACGGCACGGGCTGCTGCAGCCCAATATTCATCAGAGCTAAATATTGATCCTCTGCCAACAGAGATGTCCAACCTGGTGAATGATCCGTGCAGAGATATGTAGAGACCCCGCGAGCTGGTGAACAATCCGTGCAAGCACAAAGCAGAAGTTGCCCTTCACAGCTGTCCCTCCTACTTCCACATTTACAGTACTAACACCTTTGCCTTGCTCAAGAGGCAAACATCCCCTCAAATAAAGGGTGAGGGACCAAAGCCCCAGTGCTTAATAAATGTCACTCTCCAACCTGAAACCCAGCACGGGGAGGGCTGCTACGGGTGCTCCTAAGCACAGCTTTAATGCAAATAAGGCCTAAATGTATTTACTTCTACGGACAGCTAGTGACATTTAGATAGGGCATCTGCTGCCGTGGAGGGAACCGGGAGGTGGAACCTGCCTCTCACCCGGGCGCTTCAGACACTTGCGCATTCAAGGCCAATTAACTCAAGCGACGAGGGACGAGAAGCTCATTAATGATGGGATGCCAACTGCTTTTAATCAAGCACGGAGAAGCGCGCTGAGGATCCGCAGAGGCACAAGGGGTTTCATGGGTCTGCTACAGGCRCCAGCAGCCGGTGAAATAAGTTTAATTCTTGCTCCTAGCAATGACCATGGAAGGGCAGAGACCTAAGGAGAGCAGCAGTAAGAATGCAAAGATCAGGGCACATCTTAACAGCTGTTGCTTTAAAACACGTACACACACTCAAAACTCCCCAAAATATTTGCCTCCAAGTAGATATTGCTCATTCTCCTACGAATTTTTCTTGGCAGATCATCGTTTACCAAGTATCTGGCAGGATCCCTCCCAAATTGCAAAGCTAGGGCTAGAAATGGACTCTGACCACAAAAGGATTATTTAGCAACTAAGGCAGCACAAAAGACACAAACAAATACTACAAGAGGGGGAAAAAGGCCCAGTTTTGACTCAGTTGGAGGAGACTGCCCGCAGAAAAACTCACCAARACTTCAAAGCTTTGCAAGTTGTAACTACGTGAATTGGGTTATGAAAATCCAATCTGAAAATCTACTAGAAATTATTCATTTTCCTGCAGAGTGGGATAACTCTTGGAACAACAGATTAACAAATCAAAGAATGTCCATGCAAGTAAGAATCTCACTTTAGTGCTGCACTGAATGCATAGAGCAAGACACGAGAAAAAAAATCAGTATTGCAGAACAGCAATTCTGCAGCATCAGGAGACTACATAATTTCTCAGCTGAAAAGCTGAAATTTCTTTTTTCCCCAGAGATGAAAGAGCTAAGAGATGTGTCAAGCAGAGCATTTAAAGAGTATCTATGTTTCTTCTTTTCACAACAAAAATCAGCAAGTCAATCAGATAAAATGCTTAAGCTCTTACATCCTCATAGAGGTCTATCAACCGTCCTTTATTTACTAAGAAACACATATGATAGACCCCAGTGTTTTTGAAGACCTTCTCATATTTTAGGACTGTCATTTTACTTTTCTGGCACCAATTTAAGGAAAAGGAACTTTTTGCTGGCTCTCTTTATAAGCATGAGTTAATGCACAAGAGCTGTGTCCCTTCCAAAGCGGCACGCTAAGGCACGGGGGCTTTTGAACATAATGTATTTTACATTTTACATGTAATGTGTCTTAAATGATGTGCTTTAAAGAGGAGAACAAACTGCAATTCAGAGGCCACAGTACTCAAACCGTCACTATTTGCATGCAGCTTCCCCAAAGCAGAAATATTTTCGAATATATTTGGTATTAGTCAGAATGACACAGCCTCGTGGATGCATTTTGCTTTCTGGGGGTTTTATTGAAGCTGTTTATCCCAGAACTGCAGTGCTTCATGCTGCACCTGAGATGTGTCTGCAAGCTCATTTTTAACCATGCAGCCTCAGGGCAGATCCMTCTGACTTTTAATATCACATCTATGCTCCTCTGATGTATCAAGCCTTCCAAATCAGGAGAATAAACCTCCTTTGACTCCTTTTTCCTTTAACATAATTTATCTGATAGTATGTGGAAAAGCAGAGCTTTAAGCAGGCAAATCTAACTACAACAAAGTTATAACTGTTTTTCCCATTCCAGTTCCTCGGGGAYGAACTAAATTACCAAACTATAGGAACAAGCCCTATACATGTCCTCATGAACAACAGAGGTCTGCAAGTTTTGCTCTTAATTGTTGCTGTTTATATTAAACACAGTGGCCAAAATGGAAAGAATGTTTTAAAAAATATATACGCAGCCCTGTAAATCAAAGAATTTGGAAGAAAATTCTCATCTTCTCAGGAAGAGATGGAGAAAGGCTGAATCTCTGTCTCTCTCAGAAAGGCTGAATTTCTCTCCAAATTTCATTTTGTGCATGTGCATCCCTGCCTATAAACACACACCCATACAGGAATAAACAACAAGGTGGGTCTGCTTCTTTCTGRCTGTTGGGACACACCAGTGCTCAGCTGTTTCTTCTGCAGCAGAACCCATCAATTACTTCCAATCTTATTTTTATATCTARTGGTGATGAAACAGGGATCAGCAACACCTCTCTATTAGCAGGTGTTTAGAAATCACAGCCGGGGCATGCTGTTGAAACGAACAGATATGATATTGAAGCATTTTTAATGAGAAAAATTAGAATTTGAGTGTGCTAGATATGTAAGAAAGGTTAAGTACTAAATAAGTTCAGTCCTTGCACTGATCAGAGGCTCAGTGCACCATCAGTGCACCACCACGCTCCTAACTCCCCTTCTTCCCAGGTGGGTATCACCGCCCAAATTTTACAGCAGACCCTCTAGACAGCATCTACATTTTGATAAAGCTTATAACGCAGTGTATTAATCAAAAGTGTATGCTTGTGTTAAGTGTATGTTAAAATGTATGTTAAAAAAGTGTATGTTAAAAAAAAGTATGCTTTTTAATAGTCCTTTATGCCTCTTTTCAGGGGAGCAAGAGGACCTCAAGCTGTGCTTCTCATTTCAATGCCCACCCGCCGACAACCCGAAAGGGCAGTGGCAGAAACTGCAGGTCCTGGCACCCGCAGCGCCACATCCCTCCCGAGCACCCCGGGCTGAGGAGCAGGTATTTTGCCCACGCGGATACACCCCGTGCAGCTCCAGGAGCCTCACAGGCTGCGAAACGCCCCAGCAATCGCGTCCACGCACGGGGCAGAGCCCCCTCCCCGCGTGTGCCATATCATTATCCCCCTCTTCCCAAGGCACCAGGCGTTGGAAGCAGGAGGCCTTCTATTTATTTACTTAARCAAGAAGTATTTTAAGAGGATCTCAGTTTTAAGAGACTTGATCGTAGCATTTAAATTACCAGCCCTCCTCTGGCGGGCGACGCAGCGTGGGCACCTGCATGGGACACGTCACGTATTCTCCCTTACCCACCACCGTAGGCTGGGAAAACCCAAAGGAATTCCTGCTTGTGCAGCGTGTAAATCCCGTGCGGCCACGGGGCCGGGAGAAGCACCAGCCTCCTGCTCCCTCCCGGGCAGGGTTCATTTGCAGGTTTTAGCAAAATCTACGAAAGACAAAAGTGCATCAACACAGAAAGGGGCAACTCCACCTTTTACGTTTCTTTTTTTGCTGGTTTTCTATATATTCTCTGCTATTTCCTARGGTAATTAATAGACAGACCCACAGATGTGCAACGGGCTTTACTTGTTGCCTTCCATCAAGGCTAACAATAACCCTCCCAACCATTACAATTCCATGGACCTTCCACAACTAAGGTGAACGTGACACATTGAGGTCACTTCAGTGCTGCTCAGCAGACAGCCCTRCTCACAGCCAAGAACAAAACAAAATGCAGCTTTTTTTGCAACGGGCCATCACATCAAATTTAAAATTTGGCTCTATCACTTTTTTCCCTTCCATGTCCCCTTTTCACTAATTCTGAAGGCAAATGATGCCGTGAGGTTCCTGCTCACCAGTCTCCTGTGAGGATATTCTGGCACAGTGGTTAATGAAAAGTATTAAGATCATAATTGCATCCTTCCCAAGAAGCACAGTAAAAGAATGCACTGATAACTCATCAAAATGAAATAATTTAYACCATACTTTCACTTAATTACAATGGGAACCTACACCTTCCCTCAGGAAGCAGCTTAACATAGTAATAATTACAATTTATGCTTCTAMAAGATGCGGTCACATTAAAGTTGAAGGGAAAAAGCACAGATTTCACTATTTCTATTTAAGGGGAGGTAATGATGCCCTTAATGCTGCCCAGGGAAGGGCAACACTAAGAAAGCTCAGGATGGATTACGTACCAGTACAGCACCAGCACAGGCAGGAGAAGAGACTGCAAATGCCTCTTGGTTCTGGAAAAGCTGCTGCTTTTCCGGGGTATCTCAAAASTTGCATTTCAACAGGCTACAAATCTAGCTGTCTACACCAACCTGAAAATATGTCTAATATGTCTCGTTCAGCTTTCGCAACGTGCCTGGCCAAGTCTTTCCTCTTATGTACATGAAAACGTGATCTGTCTATACTCTTATCTCCATCTGAAGATGCAAAAATAGACTCAAGAGGAATAACTCCAACATGCTGAAATACCAAAACACGGAATCCCAGAGGCTGGGCCTGCACAGGGGCTCAGCAAATGCAGCAACATGGGCTACCGGAGCTGTATTTTGGGCAAGGCTCTCAGGGCTACCCCCATCACACCTCACGTGAGCTTCTTGCTCTCTTCAGGAGCAGCAAAATCAGTAGATTCCCATCCACAAATGCACGGGATAAGAGATTAGGGAAAATAGTGGAAGAGGCCAGGGCTTTGGAACAAAAGCCCTGGCACTTCCTATTCTCCCTGTGTCACAACAGGCTGCAGAGTTTTGCTGCCGGCTCAGGCTGTAACGAGAGGCATCTGCTCCACGCAGCGCCYGGCGCTAAAGGAATTTTAAAAGCATCGAATGGAAACCGCTCGGCACAAAAGGCTGGAATTTTCCCTCGACTAAGCCAGCGAGCTCAGGGGAAGGCAGCTCATCCCGCCTCCTGAAGCRGGCAGCCCGGCGCACCTCCGGCGGGCTCCAGATGACGCTCATGGCTCTGCATCCCGCTCCCAGGCTGCTGGATGCTTCCAGGAACACCATGGAAAGGCCCTGAGCTCCCTGGGTGACAGTGCTGAGCTTGGCAAGCGGAAGCAGCTCCGGGTTTGCTTAAACAAACTGGTCAACCTGGCAGAAAGCCTTGGTAAAGCCAAACAGGAGGCAAAACAAACTGTCCTCTGCAAGGAGACCCTGGCAAGGCCTTGCTCCTTTTCAAAGAGCAGCAGGATCCGCCTTGCCTCCCTATCCCCGTTAAATGCAGCGTTAAATGCAGCGTTATCATCGGTTTTCACAGGGAACACATGCAAATTCATGTGCAAAAGACCCTGCCCCAGTGCCTGAGCTTTTATTAGCCTCCCCGAGTACACCCACTGCCATAAACCACAGAGGCTGCGGCTCCGCCGGAGCTCTCATTGCTAGGAAACCACCGGGAGTTAGGGAAGCACTTAGAACCGCTCCCGATTCCCAAAGAAACAGAAAATCCGGGATTCTAACAAAACGCCAAAGTGCAAGAAAGTCTCAGTAACTTAAACTCCAAGTTATCAAGGTATGAGGAACAAATTCCACGAATAAGGAGACTTTTGTGAATAAGGAGGAATCCGTGTTGTTCTCCAAGTGAATCACCTTGCGCTGGTTCTACCTCTCCTTTTCATCTACGGCCAGAACTAAGGTGCCAGGTGCCAAATGGGAATAAAAGCAGAAATCAAGTTTGTCTCTCCAGCTGCAACGAGGGCAGACGGCTACTGGTGTCAGCCAAATATGTTGGCAAACTCCATTTCAGCCCTGCTAGCAGGAGAGAGCTGTTCTCGCCGACATGGATATTGTGCATATTTCTCTTACATACCTTCTCCAACAGAAACTGGCCTCGCTGAGCTGCCTGACGCTGTAAATCTTGGACACATTCAGAGACATCCAGATGTAACAAGAAGGACCGTGGAGGTGGGAATGAGAGGGATCATGGAGGTGAAGCCGGAGTAGTTACCGATATGCAGCGGAGTAATCATAATTAATTAAATTAAAAATGCTCTCCTAACTCCTTTCTCTGTAAGTATAGGACACCTGAGCTTCCTCCCAGTGATTGGAATGGGAATGAAAGAAAAACAAGGGAATCAGCTGCCCAGGAGGCAGAAGGTCTCTGAAGGAGGAGTGCTGGGCTGTGATGCTGCAGCTGAAGCCAGTCCCAGAGCCAAGGCTGGGATCAATGGGACAATGAAGGTGGCGGAAAGGAAACTCTTAGCTCCTCAAGACTTAAAGATCCTATAGGAACTTTTACTTTTCCAGAACCAAGAAACATGATGCCCTGGATCCAAAGAACGTGCACAATCCTTGGGGACAAAGGACTGTCCCCCTACATGAGCATTTGCTGAGGACCCGCACCTTGGTACCAGCTGACAGGAGCCCACTGAAAAGCTGCCACCAAGACTTCTTTGGCACCTCTGACACCCAGTGCGGGAGGACATCACTGCCTAAGGTGGGGTGGAAAAGAAAGGAGATCCTGCTTGTAAAAAGGTTCTGGAGATTAATTGATTCTGGAAGTAAGAGATGGTGAGAACTGGGCATAAGCAGAAGAGTTCGGATCCCACCTCAGCGCCTTTAAGCGCTGGGAAAGGGACGTCAGGGATGGATTTTGGGGAGATGGAGCCTGCAGGAGCTCACGTGGATACGAAAAGTCACTGTGCAGCAGACTAGGGGTGAGGAACACGTCACACGGAGCACCCTGCACCTCGTCCTTCCAGCCCCAGCACCTCACATCCATTTGGAAAGGCAACACTTGGCTCAACAGCGAGCGGAACAGCCGGGTCCCGCAGGGGAAAGGCACCAAAGCCAGGAGGGAACATTTAAACCCAACCACCTTGGGCTGAAGTACTGAATGTGAGCATTACATGATAAATCCTAAGAAAGAAAGAAAAAAAAAACCTATAAAGATGAAAAAAAAGTAAAAACAAAGGCTTCCTCCCAGCTCCTAAATATTTGAAAAGAGGATGTCAACAAGTGAGTAACACAGTTCTCAGCAATAAACACACATCTTCCTGACTGCTGCTCAGAAGAAAAGCAAGCAGTTTTCCAGAAGAGAAATCCTCCGGCAGCGGGAATATTCACGAGGACGAGAGGCACCAAACCACAGTGGGTCTGCAGCCCCCAAACGTTATTTGTGCAACGTCTGGGGCATTGGGTTAAGATTAACCCCCCCCATAGCCACAACTCTGCTCTGGTATTTAAAAAAAAAATAACACTTAATCTTTCATTTTTAATCTGGTAACTTTAATGCCTCCATCAGTAACTTCTCATGATCTGTGACATCGGAATGACATTAAGATATATTTGCAAAACACAAGATAAAGTTCCTCAGCACCCACTGACTATAACAGGGATGATGTTTGCTCCAGAGCGCTGAGAATCAGACAGTGATCACCCAAGGAGGCCCAAGCCTGACCTGAACTGGAGAGAATCCTGCTTTTTATGACATTTCTTTAAAAAAAAAAAAATATATATATATATAGATAGATAGATATAGATATAGATATAGATATAGATATAGATATAGATATAGATATATACATAAACAAAACCATTTTTGAGAGGGCAAGAGGTTGTCTCTTTGCCATGATCCAATCTCATTGCTCAGCATTTTGGGCAGCAGTGATGCTGGACACAATCGCAAAAGTTACACTAAAAAAAGAGAATAATCCAGCCCAAAATGCCAAGAGAATAAGTCTGGGTGAAGGAAGACTGGCCCGGGGGACTGAAGAAGGAATGAAATTTCCATTAATAAAAGCATCTCTTGTTTCTGCTGTTAACCCGGCACATTTCTCTCCTGCTGCACTTCTTGTGAAGCCGCTGGCGCGCTGCTCGCAGTCCTGCTCGGGAGGGTCCAAACCAGGCAGGCCGGGCCCGCGCTCCACCGCGGCCTCTCGGCACGGACACACAGCTACTCGGCGCGCCGGGGCCTGCACGGGCCGCCCGCCTCAGCAAATACGCGATTTATTTCAGCTCAGCTGCCAAACAAGAGCATTTAAAAGAAAAAAAAAAAACAGTTTGCACTGACCATTCGTTTCTCTCCAGTCTCCAAAATCGATAAATACTTAAAATTTTGTTTGGGGCACTTGTATTAAAATCCCCGAGAAGAAAGGCCTCGAGTTCAGGGGCAGGAGGTGCTATCACAGTGGGGTCTTTCACTCACGTTTCGGAGGAGACCTCAACTCCCTTCCATGCCTACGGGACGGGRAGTGAGCCCCAAACCTGCCACCACCCTGACCTGGAGCATCCTTTCCCCCAAGCCTCGTTCCGATTGCAGTCGTTAATAAGCTGAAACTCGAAGGGAGGAAATTGTGCTACGACAGCGCTCAGCAAACCCTGACCCTGACACAAACCCAAACCCTGACCCTGACACAAACCCTCTCTTCTCGTCCCTCCAGGTTCCAGCACCTCCACATCCACATCACCTATTTCACAGCCGTGACAGCCTCATGCTACCAAACCAGGAACGGCCAACGGCACCGAGAACCTTTGGAAAGCGGCAGGGCCTTGCAAGGCGTGTAGTTTTGCAGCTCATCCGGGCCCTGTGCAAACTAGGGATGAAAGCACCACCAAAAAGCTGCAGCTTCCCTGAAAGGTGACCCTGGCACCCACGAATCCCAGACCCACACAATGGCTGAGGTTGGAAGGGACCCTTAGGGATCCCCCAGCGCAGCCCCTGCTCCCGCAGGGACACCCAGAGCACGGGGCACCCGGGCGCATCCMGGCGCCTTGGGAAGATCTGCAGAGCAGGAGCCTCCGCAGCCTCCCTGGGCAGCCTGGGCCAGGGCTCGGGCACCCTCACACCAAACAAGTTCTTCCTCACGGCCACACGGAGCTGCCTGGGCTTCACCTTGTCCCCACTGCCCCTTGTCCTGCCACTGGCCACCACCCAGAAGAGTTTGGCCCCTTCCTCCCTCCATCCTCCCCTCAGGTGTTTGTCCATGTTGATCAGATCCCTCTCCCCCTTCTCTCCTCCAGGCTCAACAGGCCCCGCTCGCTCGGTCTCTCCTCACACGAGCTGCTCCAGCCCCTTCCCCATCCCTGTGGCTCTGCGCTGGCCCCTCTCCAGCAGCTCCACGTCCCCCTTGTCCCGGGGAGCCCAGAGCTGCCCCCAATGCTCCAGGTAACAAAGCCACGAGGATCCCTGCTCTAAGAGGGTGCTGAGGAAGGAGACGCTGAGGACGCTCAACAACAGCGAGAGGGGACAAGGAAACAGTGTCAGGGAGCTACCCACGAGTTGCCCATCCTTGTTATCACAGCCGCCTTCAGGCACCCACAATTAACAGTCCCTTATTAAGAGCATTTGAAGGTTGCAATGGATTAGAGTGCATGTAAGAGTAGTAGCCCTTTGGAAAAAGAAAAACTCTCCCAGCACGGATGCGACAACTAACGCACCGGGCTTTCCATGGAGCAGCAGGCCCAAGCTCACACCTATTCAAACACACTACTGGATGTAATTATAGGTATAATCATTTATTTACAGATGTTTCTCACCCACCCTAAAAAACATTTCTTTTTGGAAAAAAAACAGTGATTATTAAATGACTATGAAGARTCTATTACTTGGGAGCGATCCTACAACCCAGCACTGTGCCCACGTGACAGAGGGAGGGAAAAAACCCACAAACACCAAGAAAATGGATTTCAATTTCAAGCTTCCGCAGTAGCTACGAGAAGCGGAGCGGGTAGCAGCCTTTCAGAGAGGCCTTAAATATGTTGCTCTGACCTAATAGCGAACACAAATATTTGCTTAACCCCCGCCTCCAGCTTCCAAAAAAGAACTAATTACACTTAAAAGCTACCAAGCGCCCCAGGAGGAATTTGAGGCACGAAGCACTACCAGCAGAAAGCGGCCGAGAGAGGCCCATCTCCCACACTCGGAAAGACCGTCCCATGCCCAAAAACAACGGTGCYCAAGACGCGGGGTGACTCACTATTAGCGCCGGAGGAGAGAAACCGGAGGCGAGAGGAAAATTCCAGCTTAATTTGAGGGCTCCCTAGCAAACCTTGCTCTGCGACGTCGCAGCAGTTGAATATCCACCGAGAAACAGGGTTTAGAAACAGCACGCGGGGCCTCAGCTGCGCTGAGAAGAGATTTGCCGTGAACTAAGAACGAGAGAGGTGCAACGTTTAAAACTGGACGCTGCAAACACCTCACCCTGGTGACATTTAAAACCAGCGTGACAGCAGCGACTTTTAAAAATATAAGCTGGCTTTGCAGATTTAGCCATATTTCGTCCTTCCCCTGGTAGTGACCCTCGCTCTTTACAGGAACAAAGAGGCCAATTCCAGTGACCTGGAAACAAGCGGAGCCTCCYCGAGCGCAGCACCCTAACACTGGCTTTGCACACGGGCCGGCTCCGCCGCTTTTATTCGGGTTTAATTCTGCCAGATCCTGCTGCGCGAAGCCTTGGGCTGACTCCAATCTGAGGCTTTTTGAGCAATCGAGCGCAGATTTTTTGGGAAGCTGAGGCGAGCAGCGTTAGGTTTATTTTTTTCCCTCGTTTCTTTGTTTTTCCAGAGGGTGGATGTTTACCCAGCGCCGYGCAGAGCCATGCAGGACAACGCGGAGCAGCTCCGGAAGCGGAAGGCGCTCGGCATGTCAGGACAGCTCGTTGCTAATTAGCGGGGCAACGAGCGGCAGAAAGCGCCTGTTGTCTCCACAAAGGGCACGGGACGACGCCGCATACACGGACACAGCCACATTTCTGCAGGACAGTCTGTTTACACCCCTGGGGCACGTGCGGGCGGACACACACAAGCCTGAGGCCTGTTGGGTTCAGGATTTACAGAACTAAACCAGCCTTTATTTAAGTATCCAGAACTAGCCAGCCTAGCAAAGGAGTTTAATGAGCGCTGCACAGTCCTTCCGGGGGAAAAAAAACATGCGTAAATATGCAGGGATAGGGAAAACATAGGCTAAAAGCAGCTCCCTGTGGCCATATGTGGCCGTTTCAAAGGTCTGTGTGACTGCGGCTCAGTCCCCTCGCGTGCRCTGGTGCTGCCGGGCACAACAGGGCTCGGAGCTGCTCGCTGCCGGGCAGGACAATGCCCGGTGCCAGGCACCGCCGGGCAGGATAACACTCGGTGCCGGGCAGGATAACGCCTGGTGTTGGGCAGAGGCACAGAGGATGGAGTGCCTGGTGCCAGGTACAGCTGGGCAGGGTAATGCCCGGTGTTGGGAAGGATAACGCCCAGTGCCAGGCACAGCCGGGCAGGATAATGCCCGGTGTTGGGAAGGATAACACTCGGTGCCGGGCAGGATCTACCGCCTGGTGCTGGGCACTGCCAGGCAGAATAACACCCTGTTCCAGGCAGGATTACACCCGGTGCCAGGTAGGATCTAATGCCCAGTGCTGGGCATAGCCGGGCAGGATCACACCGGGTGCCGGGTAGGATCACACCCGGTGCCGGGCAGGATCACACCGGGTGCCGGGCAGGATCACACCGGGTACTGGGCAGGATCACACTGGGTGCCGGGCAGGATCTAACACTCAGTGCCAGGATCACACCGGGTACTGGGCAGGATCACACCCGGTGCCGGGCAGGATCACACCGGGTGCCGGGCAGGATCTAACACTCAGTGCCAGGATCACACCCGGTGCCGGGCAGGATCACACCCGGTGCCGGGCAGGATCACACCGGGTGCCGGGCAGGATCACACCGGGTGCCGGGCAGGATCACACCCGGTGCCGGGCAGGATCACACCGGGTGCCGGGCAGGATCACACCGGGTGCCAGGCAGGATCTAACACTCAGTACCAGGATCACACCCAGTGCCGGGCAGGATCACACCCGGTACCGGGCAGGATCTACGGCCGGTGCCGGCGCCAGCTCCGCTCCCGATCCCGCTTTCGGGCGCTGCCAAGCGGGACGGCGCGAGGGCCGCTCCGCCGGGGTGGCCGCGAGGCGCCCGCTCCGGGGCCCAGCCCGCGCTTAGCGGGTCTCCCCGGGCGGAAAGGGGCCTCGGCGGGCCGGGCCGAACCGGGCCGGGCCGAAGCGGTGCCGCGGCGGGCTCCTCACCTTGTACACGTCGCCGTAGGTGCCGCTGCCCACGCGCTGCACGAGCTCGTAGTCGTGCTGCGGGTTGCGCCGCAGGATGTCCCCGGCGCCGGGCCGCGGCGGCGCCTCCATGCTGCGGGCCGTGGCTGTGGCCGGCGCGGCGGGCGCCTAGCGCGGCCGCCACCCCGCGGCCCTCATGGCTGCGGCGCGGCACAAAGGAGGCGGCGGCCGTTGGGCCCGGCGGCGCCTGCTCTGCTTCGCTTCGCTCCCGGCGCGGGCTCCCTCGCTGCGGCGGCCC
>NW_020456043.1:1858362-1862770 GCF_003342845.1 Nothoprocta perdicaria | reverse complement strand
GCCGCCCCCGCGCCGCCCCGCAGGCCGCCGCCAGGCCCGAGCGGGCGCCGAACGGGGGCGTTTGCGCGGGGAATCCCGTAACACCTCCCGGCGACACCTGGCCGTGCCYGCGCGCCCCGCAGGAACGGGCTCCGCGGTGTAAGCGCGCCCCGGCACTGCTAAAACGCCATGTGAGGCCCTCAGACTGCGCCCGGGACTGCAGCTTTCCCCCAAAATACGGGCCCGGGCGGCAGTGTAATTCATTAAACATGTCCATTAAGCTCTCCGGAGCTGTACGCTCCTGTCGGGCTCTATTTACTGCAATTTCAGCAAGCGAGCAGATTGGTTGTTTACCCCAGTTGGTGGTTGTTTACCCCAATTGGTGGTTATTTACCCCAATTGGTGGTTATTCACCCAAAGTGGGTAAGTTTTATTGCTCACGTGGAGCCGTGGGCTAAGAAGCCGGCTCCAATGCTGCTCTGCTCCTGGAAGGATGGCGGGAATGGGGCCGGCACCCAGGGGGATTCACATTCGGTTTCCCCCTGTGCTCGGGAAGCCTTCTGCATCCTGTGTGTCTCATGCAGAAACATGGAACTTTTCCTGAACAGCCAGCAAATAAAGAATAGGGAAAAAAAAAAGAAAAAGAAAAAAAAAAAAAAAAAAAAGCACTATTTACCCTTTAGGGAGCTGTATTTCCTCCAGTGGTGTTTAACAAAACAATTACCTCTCCCCCCATAGCCAAGCTTCCTGCACTGCTGATAGCAGTTCTCCTCCCTGGCCAAACAGTTAAATGCAGCTTTTCATTTTGCTGACCTGCTGCCCTGGACGAGACGTTTCGTTCCCCAGAGGCATTAAGGCCTCCAGGAAGGTCTCCCAGACCAAAGCTGCATTTTTCCCACTTCCTTTTCCTTCCAATCCCGCATCCCACGTGGGTGCTAAGGCTCCACGTGCGAGCGTGGCCTGGCCCCGTGCGCTCCCGGGGTGACGTTTCCGAGCACACGCACATTCCCCTTGTGCATTTTGTACCGCAGCCCACGTGGCTCTTCTGGTCGGGCAAGTTAAGGAATGTGCTTTAATGCAGCATCCTTGTCCCGGCCTTACGTGGCGTGTTAAGTGCTTTTACATAAGGCATTGGGCTTACGGAGCACACCCTGTTTTCCTTGCAGTCTTCAGAGGAAGAACGGGAAAGGTTGTTTTAATGAGGCGCCCAGATTTGCCCAGTGACAGCGGGTGCAGAACCGCGTGTGCGGATCTCGAACCGAACAGGGGAACGAAGGCACCTTCCAAAGCACTGGATGTGCCCCGCGTGCCAGCACACGTGTGTGTTTTCACTTAAGAAACTCCACGACGTGAAACATTAGCAGGGAGAACAGGGATTTGGGCCCATTTCGTCAGATGGTTTCGCTGGCTTCGATTGCAATGTGGCACGGAGGYGTTTGGGGGTGTTGCACGGCGTTGCCTTGTGCCTGCTTGGTGCTTTGTGTCCTGGTGCGGCTGGAGCACCTCAACCTGCTGCCCTGGGCTCGACGTCCGCCTCTGGAGGGGAAAACACAGGGCAGGACAAGGTGTTTGGGCTCTCCAGAGCCACCTCATCCCGGAGTTTTCCTAGTGCTGCTTTAAGCAGCCGCCAGGAGCTGCTGGTAGCCCCTTGCAGAAGAGGGGCTGGACAACCCTGCAGATCAAATGGTCCCTCTGGACCAAGGGCTGACTCCAGGCATTGCTCCAAATGGAGCCAGTTACCATGAGACTGGAGCAGGGCAGTGAGACACAGGCCACTTCAAAACGCTTTTCCAGCATTCATTTTTTCAGCAGGAGCACGAGTAAACACATCTCACCCCCGTGCCACATCGCTTATGCAAAGGGACCTCAGGACGCTCCGCCACTGCGTGCGGTGTTTGCACTGGGAAGGAAGGAAAACGCTGGGATGCCCTTCCCTGTCTTCCCCACTAGCCGCACGCGGTGGGGCTGACCCGGCACTGCTGGGCACCAGTGCACGGAGCCGCCCCGGGAAACCCTCAGGAATCTCCTGAGGCTGCTGCATCTCGGGGTCTGTGGCCAAAGGAGTAGCCTGGGGGCTGCCACAAGGGCTGGGACACACATGGACTGGCTTGGAGCATCTCCTGCATCCCTGCTCCGAGGGGGATGTGTACTCAAATTCAGCAAGACCTTGCCAGTGTCTTGAGSTTGCTATTTCGGGCTCGGAAACCTAATGGAAACTGGCCTAATGGTGTCTTTATGAGAGGAGTTAAATAGTTCCTTCACTTTAGAGAGCATCTCCCAGGATGACGGACCTCCAAGAGCCGTGTGGAATGATGAAACCACTCACGAGTCGTTCCTGAAATTCTGTCTTCTTTAGAAGCCCTCTGGCTTCTCCTGCTCACACAGTTGAACCAGAGYCACGGTGGTGCCGTGCTGGTGTGAGGAGCAAGGGAATGTGGAGGACGGCGCTGGCCCCCCGCCAGGATCCCGGCACCAGGGATCCAGCAGGGATTTCAGGATGCACAGAGCGACCGTAGGCGCTGCCTTGGAAAGTGGGCCAGGCAGATGGAGGACAATTATGAAACTGCCCCCACCAGCTTTGTGAGCCAGGCACATTACACATTTAATGATGAGGAGGAACTTGTGCAGTGTGAGGGTGCCCGAGCCCTGGCCCAGGCTGCCCAGGGAGGCTGCGGAGGCTCCTGCTCTGCAGATCTTCCCAAGGCGCCGGGATGCGCCCGGGTGCCCCGTGCTCTGGGTGTCCCTGCTGGAGCAGGGGCTGTGCTGGGGGATCCCGAGGGGTCCCTTCCAACCTCAGCCATTCYGTGGGTCTGTGATTTAAATCTGGGATCTCACTTAACGCTGTGGCCTTTGGATGTCTCCGGAGGGAGCGAGTCGTGCCCCGTGCTGCGATGGGGCCCACCATGGGATTTGTCCCTGTGGTATCTCCTGTCGTGGATGCCAGTCCTGCTGGCGAGCCCCTGCTTGGTGCATGTTGAGCGCGGCTGCCACGGAATCAGCAGGAATCAGCCCAACGTGGGTATGGACACGGCGGGAAAGGACCGGTGTGAGGCCACCCTCTGGAAACGCCGTGTGGGCCCTCGCTCGGGGTGGCGGGGGAGAGYGCAGGGGGAGAGCGCGGGCGCCCGCCCTTGCCAAGGGGAGCGGGGCGAGCGGGGCCTCTCCAGCCCTTAGAGGGAAACGGGAGCGCAGGAGCAGAATGACACCGGCAAAGTGACCCACTTCTTGCCATCCTCCCTGCCATCCTTCCCATCACCCGTCTGCATTTCGCCTAACCTCCTCTTCCGATCTCTTCAGCCTCCCTAGAGGGGGACTCTCCAGCGCATCCATGCGGTGCCTTGCAGGGAGCTTCGGAGCTTGGGAAAGTGTGTGGGAAGATCCATGGGGCAGCCCTGTGGCGCATGGGGACTGGTGGGATCAGTCACATGGGGGCTCCCAACGGCACTTTTGCACCCAGGGGTCCCTGTGCTCTGTGCTGAGTGACGGGCACGCGCGGCAGACGGGTGTCCCTGCTTATGCCCCCACGTGTTCCCATTATCTGCTGGGAAGAGCAGAACTGGGAGGCCTAGGAAGGTGCCTGCATGACCCCATCCCGTGCAGGGGACCCGCGACGGGTGCAGGTGCCCTGGGGTGTTTGTGCTCTGGGCGTCCCAGTCCCTGGAGCGTCCGGCGGTGCCCAGGGTCCTTGGGTATAGCTGGCTGCTTGGGGCGGTCATTATCCCAGGTGTTGATCCCCTTGGGTGCGGGCATCCCAGGTGCAGTTACCCTGGGTGCAGACACCCAAGGGTGCAGACACCCAAGGGTGAACACCCTGACTGTTGGCACCCCTTGGCTGCAGACAGCCTGGCTTGCAGGGTGCAGACTTCCTGGCTCCAGGTTCCCTGGATGTGGATGCCACGGCGGGAAACATCTCCCAGCTGCGGATCCCCAGGTGTGCATCCTGATGGGGGATGGATCCCATTTGAGTGCAGCTACCCCCAGGTGCAGATCCCCAGGTTGTGAATGCTCAGGATGTGGATCCCCCAGGGTGCAGATGCCCTGGGGAGGGACATCCTGGGTGCGGATCTCCTGGGATGTGAATGCTCAGGGTGTGGATGCTCTGGATGCAGACGTCCTGGGTGTGGATCCTTGGGATGCGGATCCCTGGGTGCGGATGCTCCGTGTGCGGATCCCTGGGGTGTAGATCCCCCAGGATGTGGATACTTGGGTGCAGATCCCTGGGATGCGGATCCGCATGTGTGGATCCCCAGGATGTGATCCTCAGGTGCAGATCTCTGGGATGAAGATCCCCCAGGATGTGGATGCCCCAAGTGCAGATCCACAGGGTGTGGATCCCCAAGGATGTGGATGCCTGGGTGCGGATCCCTGGGATGCAGATCCTTGTGTGCGGATCCCCTAGGATGTGGATGTCCGGTTGCCAGTCCTGGAG
>NW_020456043.1:1799738-1857398 GCF_003342845.1 Nothoprocta perdicaria | reverse complement strand
TCCGCGGGGAGGTCCGAGCCCCGCGCCGTGCGCCCCGCGCCTGGGCGTGAGCGCTGCCCGGGGCTCCTTCCGCGGCGCCCGTTGCTGGAGCAGCCCGGCCCGTGTCACCCCCTTGGACACGGGGCTCGCCCGAAACGCGCCCTGGCGCCGCGGCCGGGGCTCCGGCGGGACTGGGCAGGACTCCGGGGCCGCCCCTGAGCCGGAATGGATCCCGCGGGATCAGCCGCCCGCATCCGTGCGCGCGGCACGGCCCAGGCCTGCGATGATTGTGCAGCGCTTTGCCAGGCCGCTTGACACAGCAGGTACGAGCGGGATTGCAGAACGCCTGCGTGTCACACCGGGAGCAGCCCGCGGCACAGAGAGCGGCCGTTATCCGGGAGGAGCTGAGCGCCCGGCAGGATGTGCCCGTGGCCRGGGAGCAGAGGGACGTCAGGCCACGATGTCCCCCGGGGCCGCTTCCTCAGCGCGGCTGGCGAGGAGCAGCCGGGGGCTCTGCGAGGGCAGCACAAAGGCCCCGTGCGCGCTAGCAGCGTGCCCGGGGGCACTAAAAACCACAGTGCTGTTTTGCACAGGACCAAATGATGTCCTGGTTACTCCCTGCGCTGTCAGGCTGGGGAGGAGCGCGGGGCAGCTCTTGGTTTCCCCCAAATGAATCACTYGTTTGAAGAGCGTTAGGGAAATGCGGGCGAGTGATGGGATGGAGCCCGGGAGGAGGTGCCTCCAGGCAGCTCTCCAAGCTGGGTTAGGCTGAGGTGCCTGTATCCCTGGGGCACCTATATCCCTGGAGCACCTATGTCTTTGGAGTGCCTATATCCCCAGGGTGCCTATATCCTTGAAGCGCCTATATCCCTGGAGCACCTATATCCCCARGGCACCTATATTCCCCAGGGCACCTGTATCCTCGGAGCAGCTATATTCCCAGGAGCACCTACAATTTTGTGGAGTCTCCTTCTCTGGAGACCTTCCCAACCCACCTGGATGCGCCCGGGTGTCCCGTGCTCTGAGTGTCCCGGCTTGAGCAGGGCTTGGACTAGATGATCTATAGGAGTCCCTTCCAACCTCAGCCATTCTGTCAATCTGTGATATCCCTGGAGCGCCTATATCCCTGGAGCACCTATATCCCCAGGGTAGCTGTATCCTCAGAGGACCTATATCCCTGGAGCACCTGTATCCCTGGGAGCACCTATATCCCTGGAGTGCCACACAGAGTGAGTTGTGCATTGGGTTTAGCCGTGGGCAGGAGGGCACCACAGGGTCGGGCATCGTTCAAGGCTCTCTTGGCATCCGCTCCAAGTGGAGCACGGGCCTCGCGCTTGGTGCCAGGAATGAGCCACGTGGTGACATGGAGCCAGAAACCCTTTTAGGGAACAGGGAGGGACCTGGTTTTACCTATAGACAGATTGTCAGCCCAAATCCCAGGCGGGCCAGCRAGCTTGAGGAAGGCCCGGAGGAGGATTTCTCTGGAATTGTTGGTGCTTTCCCGTCGCAGCTGCTCAGTAACGTGGTCCCGTGTCACCGTGAAGCCACCAGAGATCTGTGCTCCAGGTCACTCATGTAAAAGCAGGGCCTGGAAGTCGCTGGGTGCAAAGTCTCCTGTCTCCAGAGTGTCCCGCCCCTYGGGAATTCAGCTTTCCAGAGCTGAGGCAGTTGGAGCTTCCTGGCAGGCTTTTCAGACTGGCCTGGAGATTTCTGAGAGCTCTGATGGGCCAGAAATGCTTTGGGGAGAAGKGGCTGCTCTTCAAAACTGCCTCACCGAGCTCCTCCGTGCCTCGCTTCCCAGGTGCACAGCAACAGGCTAAAACTGGGGAAAAAACAATGGTTTCCATAGCCTTTGTTTTTTTCTCCCCAGTAACAGTGTCAGCCCTTTCCTCGTCGGAACTCCAGTCGAGTTCCCTCGGCGAGGTGACAGCCTTGCCTTGGTCGCCCCRATCCCGCTGGAGGTGCCCTGAGGTTGCAGGTTGGATTTTGGCACTTGGATTTGTCCCGGGCGGGTTTGGTGGCCGGTGCTCACGGTGTCCCCGTGGGCAGCCCCTGCAGCCGTGCTGGCAGCAGCACCCGCTCGACGTGAGCTGCCCGTGGTGCCTCGGGGCCGCGCTCCGTGTCCTCGTCCCTCGGGCGCAGGTCCCTAGGGAGCAGGTCCAATCCCTGGAAGCAAAGGCCCGGCCCCCTCAGCAGCGTGTTCTGAGAGGTGGAGACGCCAGATTCCAGAGAAATCCCAGCAGCTTCCAGGCCTCTCCTCTTGCTGGCCTCCGTTTTTCCATGCAGGGAAGGTGCCCCCAGTCTTGCAAKGAAATGGATTTGTGGCAAACACGTTCAGGGCAAAGGTTGACCTTGTGTCTTGGGGAGATGGTCGTAGTGAACATGGAATACTCAGTGAAACACTCAAACTTATTTAATTCTGGCGGGAAATGCTTTCCAGARCATTAAGGACACTCCATTTCTCGCCTGATCTGTGCTAGGGTTTGCAGCCTGTCCCTTGTGGCCGCTGGCTGGGTGACACCACGAGGCACCATCTCTGCTGCCTGTCCCCATGCTCCCAGTGGGTCCTGGAACCGTGCGGATGGGCTGCCGGGAAGGGGAAGGAGCTGGGAGGAGGAAGGAGCCAGGAAGAGGAAGGAGAGAGAAAGAGGAAGGAGATTGGAAGAGGAAGGAGCCGGGAAGAGGAAGGATCTGGGAAGAGGAAGAAGCTGGCAGGAAGAAGGAACCGGGAAGAGGAAGGAGTCGGGAGGAGGAAGGAGCTAGCAAGAGGAAGGAACCGGGAAGAGGAAGGAGCTGGGAAGAGGAAGGAGCTGGCAGGAAGAAGGAGCTGGGAAAAGAAAGGAGCCAGGAAGAGAAAGGAGCTGGCAAGAGGAAGGAGCCTGGAGGAGGAAGGAGCCGGGAGGAGGAAGGAGCCTGGAGGAGGAAGGAGCCGGAGGAGGAAGGAGCCGCGTCCTGGCAATTTGTGCACGAGCAGCCGGGAGGCGATGTGGCCGCGCGGGCACCGACGCAGCTGGGTGCGCAGAGCAGTTTCAGCCCTCGCCCTCCTCCTCGGCCACGTGTCGGTGGTTGTGGCCAGGTGCAACCTTCTCAAAAACAGCTGCTTTTTGTGCCGGAACGACCCCTGCTTTTATGTTCCAGTGGTTGTTTTGCAGCAGTGCACGGGCGGCTTGTGAAACGCTTCCTGGCTCTGCACGTGGGCTAATAACCCGAGCGGGACGTTTCATGGTGTGCAAGCAGGTAGCAGAGAGCTTCAYGTGCGGGTCGTGGGCTGGAGCAGCCGGCGGTGGCTGCGGTCAACCAGGGGGCACAGCCCGGTGCCTCTTATCCCGGTGCCTGCGGTGCCTGTGTCCGGCATCCCGTGTCCGTAGGGCGCTGCTCTTTGCTCTCAGAGCGGGGAAGATGTGGAGCTCCGAGCGTGGCGGCTCCGGAGCTGCCGCCATGGGGCCGGTGCTGCTTGGGGTTCTTTGGTCTGCCCGTTCTTTCCGTGCCTCCGCTGTGAGCCGWGGCCTGCGGGGATCTGGACCCGCTTGATGCGTCGGGGCTGCGTTTGTGCCGTGGAGCTGTTGGTTTCCCAGAGGCCACAGCGGTGACACGGGCCATCGGCTGGGGTTTGYAGGGACATTGCTGCTCCATCCTCTGGGTACTGGTAGCTCCTCCTTTATCCGCACGAAGCCCCTGTGCTCTGGAATGGCTGGAGCTGCCAGAAAGCTGGGCCTGGAGGCTGGGGTGGGAGACAGGGGTTGACTCCAGGTCGCTGGGTTTGGAACCCCTGGTCTGAGCCAACCAACTGGGATTCTCTTTGGGAAACATGGAGGACTGTCCCATCCCATGCTCCCTTCCCAAGTGGTGAGGGTGGTTCCAGCAGGGACCGGGCAGCATGGAGCCTCCTCCGAGGTGGGACAGGTGTTGGGTGGGTTGTAGGCACTGCCGATGTCCTCGCGGGAGAAGGAAGCCAAGCACAACCCGTCCTTTACCTCTGTGAGCAGGGAGCTTCGGGGACAAGACCTATGAGTGGAGCTCGGAGGAGGAGGAGTCCGTGAGGAAGGCAGGGCCGGTGCAGGTCCTCATCGTCAAGGATGACCACTCCTTTGAGCTGGACGAGGCGGCGCTCAACCGCATCCTGCTCTCCGAGGCCGTCAGAGATAAGGAGGTGGTGGCTGTATCCGTGGCCGGAGCTTTCCGGAAAGGGAAGTCGTTCCTCATGGACTTCATGCTGCGCTACATGTACAACAAGGTATGGGGGGACCCCACGTGCCCGGCGCTGCGGGTGATGCTGGCTCCGTGCTCCAGGGAGGCTGCGGCTTGTCCGGGACCATGGGGCCTTCCCGGAGCGCGGAGCCCTCGCGGTGCTGGCGGGGAGGAAGGGCCGGAGCCCCCGCGGGACGAGCGCTCCGGCAGCTCCGCSTGTTCCCGCCCGCAGGACGCCGTGGACTGGGTGGGAGATGACAACGAGCCGCTGACCGGGTTCTCCTGGAGGGGAGGGTCCGAGCGGGAGACGACCGGCATTCAGATATGGAGCGAGGTTTTCCTGGTGGACAAGCCCGACGGTACCAAGGTGGGTCCTGCTCTGGAGATCTTCCCAAGGCGCCTGGATGCGCCCGGGTGCCCCGTGCTCTGGGTGTCCCTGCKGGAGCAGGGGCTGCGCTGGGGGATCCCTSGGGSTCCCTTCCAACCTCAGCCATGCTGTGGGTCTGGGATTCTGTGTGTGCTGCCGGTCCCTCGCAGGGCAGCTCGTGCCCCATCCCGGCTCCGGAGGCTCCGGCGCCCGCGCGACCGCAGCCGCGGTCTCGGCGTCCCCCTYGGCCTGCCTGCGTTAATGCCGGGGCTCCCGCTTGCTGTGTCTCCTCGCAGGTGGCGGTGCTGCTCATGGACACGCAGGGCACCTTCGACAGCCAGTCCACCCTGCGCGACTCGGCCACCGTGTTCGCCCTCAGCACCATGATCAGCTCCATACAGGTAGGGAGGAGGAGGAGGAGGAGGGCTCCACGCCTCGCTTCCCGAAAGCGATGGTCCCAAGCGAGCAGCTCGGCCTCTCCCTGCCCATGGGAGCGATGAGGCCGACGTGCCGGCTATCCCGAGCGYGGGATTCCCGTGTGAGCCATCCTCCTGGATCCATCCCGTCGGGACTTGGCCGTCCCGATCCCGTTGCAATGTCTCTTTCTCCATGCAGGTGTACAACTTGTCGCAGAACGTGCAGGAGGACGACCTGCAGCACCTGCAGGTGAGGCCCCCGCAGGCCCCTCCACCCGCAGCTTTCTGTTCCCGCCTAGCCAGGCTTTTCCTAAAAGGAAAAGCTAAAGTTTACCTGGAAAAATCCGTGCTGCTCCGGGCAGTGCGGTTTTCCACAGCGATGGAAACGTCCCACCATTAGCAGTGCAACTCGGAGCTCTCCGTTTGAACGTTGAGCTGTTCAACGCGAGAGCCTGATCCAAGGCATCCGTGGATGCATCCCGGAGTGTTAAAGAGGGAGCGGGGAGCCCGCGGGCTCTGCCCTGCCCCGCTCCCCGACCCGCTGCGCTTCTCTCGGCAGCTCTTCACCGAGTACGGCCGCCTGGCCATGGAGGAGACCAGCCTGAAGCCCTTCCAGGTGAGTGGGGCCACCAGCCCGTGGCCGTGGCCACCAGGTGTCACTACGGCCCGTGGGACAGGGACGAGAAGGGGAGGCCGGGAAGCAGGAGGAGACACTGGTCCGGCTCCAAGCGGTGCTGGGAACCTCAGAGCACATGGTGGGTCCCATCGGGCACTGACAATAACAACTAAACCTTATCCAGTATAACAAACACACCAGATTTGGGGCGGCTTTGGGTGTGTTTTGCACCCTGGCACGTGCAGCTGAGTGATGGAAGATGCTAAAGACGGGAGCAAAAACCCATGGCTTGAAGCAGGGAGAGCAAGGAGAAGTTTTTAATGGGGTGCAGGAAAAGCTGGGTGTGGAATCGCTCTCGCTGGTCTGTGTCTAAGGGCTGTCAGGAGAAGGTGGCCACGGAGCACGGCGCAAGTGAGCTCCTTTCTGCTCGGCAGAGCTGCAGCTGCACAGAGAAACTCGAAATGTGCTTAAGTCATTAAGAGGGATTAACAGGCGCTGGTTTTAACAAGACCATAACTGAGGATGATTCCCTCAGTACCTGGGATAATAAACCCTGGAAAAAAATCCCAGCATCAGTTCTGCTTGACCTCCAGTCTGGTCGCTAGAGGTATCGGCCACCGCGATACGTTGCCTTATCTTGAAAAGACGCAGATTAAAAGAAGTGAATAACGTGCCGAGCCGGCTTGTCCACAGCAAAGGATTAAAGACTCGTTAAGGGACAGAGGAGAGGAACCCGGAGCTGCCTCCCGGTCCAGGCCCGCGGAGCTGCCGTGATTTCCAGCGCRGACTCTGGGGCTCCGGTTCGCAGGCGGGATGCCGGAGATGTTCCACGACTTTGCAGGGATTAGGAGCCGGCCAGGCTGCAGTTTCCTTGTTTCTTTGGGCCGGAAAGCTGGGCTCCTTCGGCACAGATGACCAATGGTGGCGATTCTTGAGGCCACCCAGCTGCTCGACATCTGCTTCCCATTAACCGCCCGCCTGGAGAGCTGCCCGGTGCAAGAGGCTTAAAAAATGAGCCTGTAAAATTCCCGCTGGATGGGGATGCATGTGGCTGGCGTGAAGGAGCCCGGCACCTTCGTGCCCATCGGGGTGCAGCGCCGGCGGGGCTGCAGCTTGGGCTCCTGCAGCCGCTCTGCCTGGGGAACGGGGACGGGGATGGTCCCATCACGGGCTCCCATCCCGTGGGGTCTCTCCCAAGCCGGGGGTTTTGYCCGGCAGCTTTGGACGCGCTCGTGGTTCTGACCCCGCCGTGTTTCCCTCCCGCAGTCCCTCATCTTCCTCGTGCGCGACTGGAGCTTCCCCTACGAGTTTTCCTACGGCTCGGACGGCGGCGCCAGGTTCCTGGAGAAGCGCCTCAAGGTGGGTGGGCGCCGGGGGCGGCGCGCGGGGCCGCCCGGGCCGCCTGACGCGGCGCCGTCTCGCCCAGGTCTCGGGCAACCAGCACGAGGAGCTGCAGAACGTGCGCAAGCACATCCACTCSTGCTTCTCCAGCATCTCCTGCTTCCTGCTGCCCCATCCCGGCCTCAARGTGGCCACCAACCCCAACTTCGACGGCAAGCTCAAAGGTGGGACCTTTTGCCCGCCTTTGGCMCAAACGTGGGCAAATCCATCCGGGAGGCACCATGCTCTGGTGGCTGGGCTGGTGTATGGGGTGTCCCGGTGGGTGTCCGGCTCTGGCTGCAAGCCAGGAGCGACGGCCTTGGGTTCCCTTCCAGAGATTGACGACGAGTTCATCAAGAACCTGAAGGTTTTGATCCCCTGGCTGCTGCGGCCCGAGAGCCTGGACGTCAAGGAGATCAACGGGAACCACATCACGTGCCGAGGCCTCGTGGAGTATTTCAAGGTAGAGGCGGTGGCGGTGGCCGGCCGGGCGCCGTGGCGGCCGCGCGGGGCCGTCCCTGCAGCCAGCCGGGCTCTCTTCCGCAGGCCTACATCAAGATCTACCAAGGCGAGGAGCTGCCGCACCCCAAGTCCATGCTGCAGGTAGGGGCGGCCGGGCGGGCGCGCGGGGGCCGCGCGGCGCCGCTCGCTGACCCTCACCCTCGGGCCCCCCTTGCAGGCCACCGCCGAGGCCAACAACCTGGCGGCCGTCGCCACGGCCAAGGACACCTACAGCCGGCGCATGGAGGAGGTGGGACACGCCAGGCCGCTCTCCCGAGGCTGGAGGGCATCGGGAACGGGCTGGGACACCCCAGGCTGCTCTCTGGAGGACATTGGGAACAGYCAGGGACACCCCAGGCTGCTCTCCTGAGGCTGGAGGGCATTGGGATCAAGTTGGGACACCCCAGGCTGCTTTCCCAAGGCTGGAGGGCATTGGGAACGGGCTGAGACACCCCAGGCTGCTCTCCAGAAGTAGGAGGACATTGAGAACAGTCTAGGACCCCCGAGGCTGTTCTCCAGAAGTAGGAGAACATTGGGAATGGGCGGGGACCCCCCAGGCTGCTGTCTGGAGGACATTGGGAACAGTCTAGGACCCCCCCCCGCTGCTCTCCAGAAGTAGGAGGACATTGGGAATGGGCGGGGACCCCCCAGGCTGCTCTCTGGAGGACATTGGGAACAGTCTGGGACCCCGCAGGCTGCTCTCCCAAGGCAGGGGAGCAGCGCGGTGCCGTGTCCTTCGGGAAGGCTCTCCCAGGACTGTGGTGGGACAGGGGCCTGGTGGCCGGCAGCAGGTCCGGGCCCGGGCAGGCCCTGGCTGGGGTGTCCCCGGCAGACGGGGCAGCCTCTGCGGCCCAGCCCTGCAGCAGCACCAGCCCCGGCCCTGTTTTAGCTGCTCCTTGGTTGTCCCCAACCATTCCCGGCAGGCGCTGGGATGCCCCGTCTCCAGGCTGGCCACCCAGCCCTGGTGGCCCTTGGACACCTGGAGACGGCGCCCGGAGCTCGGGGTGGGAGGAGGGCGGCCGGGCGCCCAAGCCCTGGCCTGCCCTCCTGGGGGTCTTGCCATGGGACGGAGCGGCCCGTGGCCTCGCGCGGGGTCCCTGGCGCCACCGGCCGCGTGTTCCCCGCAGGTGTGCGGCGGGGACAAGCCCTTCCTGGCGCCCAGCGACCTGCAGAGCAGGCACGCGGAGCTCAAGGAGGAGGCCGTGAAGCTCTTCCGCGGCGTCAAGAAGATGGGCGGCGAGGAGTTCAGCCGGCGCTACCTGCAGCAGCTGGAGGCCGAGATCGACGAGCTCTACATCCAGTACATCAAGCACAACGACAGCAAGAACATCTTCCACGCCGCCCGCACGCCGGCCACCCTCTTCGTGGTCATCTTCATCACCTACGTGATCGCCGGCGTGACGGGCTTCATCGGCCTGGACATCATAGCCAGCCTGTGCAACATGATCATGGGCCTGACGCTCATCACGCTCTGCACCTGGGCCTATATCAGATACTCTGGGGAGTACAGAGAACTGGGCGCCGTAATAGACCAAGTGGCCGCCGCGCTGTGGGACCAGGTAGGAGAAGGAGCTGGTGTTTAAGAGAAGGGTAACAAAGGAGCCCCCCTGTCCCACTGCTGCCCCCCGGGGTGCCCGTTGGCGAGGGGGGACCCTTGGGCGCAGTGTGGGGGGCGGCTGGGACGGGCCTGGGGCTCTGGTGCCTTGGGTGACATTGGGAGCCACTTGCCCAAGACCTCGCAGGAAAAACCCTCGTCCTGCCTCTTCTTCCCCTGGGCCAAGCGCTCCCAAACCTGGCCTCCCAAGGCCAGGCCTGCAGGAAGGGGCCACCCTGCACCAGGGCTGGCGGGGAAGCGCTCCCAAACCTGCCTTGTATTTTTTAATTTTTGGTGTCCAAACAAAGGAGCCGGTCCTCGGGGCTGCCTCCCAGCAGGAATTAGGGCTGTGCCCTGGCCTGGGGGCACCCGGCCGGGGTTGGCGCTGGGGTGAGGCCAGGGCTGGGGAGGCCGCGCGGCGCCCGGGCCCTCCTCATGCACAGAGTGTTTGTTTTGTCTCCTCTCCTTTCCCTCCACGCCTCTCCCCAGGGAAGCACAAACGAGGTAAGTGACACGTGTGCCCCCCACCCTCCGGCATGGGGCACCCCTTAGCTCCCGAGCCRAAGAAAGAGGAACCCCCAAATCTGCCCCTGCCTTTGGCTTCTCGTGTGTGTGTGTGGGGCTGCTTGGGGCAACGCGGGAGCAGAGGAACAAGCACCAGGAAAAGCCCAAGGGAAGAGACGGGCCCAGGCAGGAGCCAGGGCTTTCCTTACCCCACGTTCCCTTGAAACACGGTCAAATCCATGATAATTAGCGGCTCTCGGGCCTCTGGGACATCCCAAGCACTTCAGCAGTTAAAATAATAGCAATAAATGTGCCTTCAGCTGCGGAAAAACAACCATTTCACAGCAAAACYTCCCCCGGCGTCATTTGTGTCTGCTTGGTGGTGGAAAACAAAAGGCCAAGGATGCTGAAATATAAATTTTAAGCATGAAACCCACAGGGAAAGCCAAGCCTAGCAGGTACCTTACTCCTACTCCAGAACTGTCTTGATTTAATACAGTTGCACAGAGCTTTCCCCTGGGCAAGAAGCTTCAGCTCTTAACTTTTGGATATAGCTATATATGCAAACTTTGGATATAGCTATTATAGCTACTTTTGGATTTTCAGCTATAATCAAAAGTTGATGCGCAAAAATTGCACGTGGCAACTGCTTTGAACGTGCAGCTGTAACATGGAAAAAAATGTAGGAAATAAGCATTGTAAGCACGCTGAACCATCCAAATAGGCAAATTCCTCCTCTTTTTGCAGGCGTTGTACAAACTGTACAGTGCAGCGGCAACTCACAGACACTTGTATCATCACGCCTTCCCCGCGCCGAAAGCGGAGGCTGCTGAGGGCTCGGAGAGGAAGAAGATGTGAGCGGGAGCYGGGGGGCCGCTGGCCGAGGGGCTCTCGGCGGCGTCGCCTTCCCGCGGCCCCGCGCGAGGCCGAAGACCAGACCCCGCGGCGGCCGGTTCAACACGTTCACGTTCCTTCGACGACACGCTCTGTGATGGGAAGATGTAGGCATGGTTCTTGTTTTGTTAATATGTACATACGTCTTTTGCTGCAAATACCAAGTGCTTTTAATTTGCACTGTCGAGTGGAATGCCCAGCTAATTTATGAAAACTGGTTTTTGTCCTTTGATTAGTATGAGTTCGTTAATGATTTCATGGTCACGTACATGATGCTGCAACAAAATACAGGCAGACCTAGTGTTATTCAAAGGGCAACTTATTTTCCAATACTTGATCAAGTGCAACATGTAATCAAGGTTTTTCGTCAATTAACTTTAGCTCATATCTGCCATGAGCTGCTTAATTACATCACTGTAATCAAAAGGAAAAAGTATTAACTTGSTTTACCAGGAATTGTAAGGACACTTCTGCTACAGTATATTAATGATATTGTAAGGAAAGCGTACATTTCTGTTCATAACTAATGCACAAAATATCACTTTGTACATGTATTTGAGAACGTTTCACTGCCTTTCTGTATATATTCATTATAGCGCATAGAGTRTGCTCAACAGTTCTATTCTTTTATCATCAAAAGTATTAAAAGTTGGCTTTCGGTTCCTAATAATTCACTATGGAGTAGCAGTTACCACCGGAGTTTAGCACTTCTCTTTTTTTACTTTGTTTTCTCGGCATCCTTTTGGCCTTCAGGGTTTGTGCTTCAGTTGGAGACGCTGCTGACGGCTGCACTGCCCAGGTGGGAGCCCCGAGGTACTTGTGCCAAGATGGTAGAGCCAGGCTTTACAGAGTCCTTAAGGTTGGAAGGGACCTCTAGAGGTCAGCTAGTCCAGTCCTTTTTGTTTCCCCATTGTTTTCACTCATGTTTCCCAAACCTGAGGCGAGACCRAGCCAGGCTTCCCAAATCCACCGCTCGGCAGCCTCACCTGCAGCACAAAGCTGAGCTCCGCGCACAGAAACCCAACGCCTGGGCTGCACTACCTCTTCCTGGGGACCTGCAGCTACTCCCGTTAACCGCCTGGCCTCTGCTCCTCAAACTGCTTCTAAAGAGCAGTTATTTGACCTTTTAAAAGACAAGAAGTCAGTTGTTGCACCCTCTCACTCGTTAAACAAAGATTTTTATTGAATTAAGAGGATTTACAAGAAATTTTTTTTTTTTTTTTTTTTTTGTCTGCAACAATGTTTATTGCACTAAAGAATCCATAAATAACATTTCAGGACAATCAATGAACCAAATGAAAATGCTGGAGAGCTTAACTGTACAATTAGAAATTTTCCCCTGTAAGGAAGCTTTATTATAAGAAAAAGTTCAGTAAAAAAAGATGTTGTTACATCCCTGATTTTCTTGCCACGGTAAGGTACAGCTGGTTGCTAGCTTGGCTGGGTAACTCTATTACCACCCCATGCAACTGGGCTTCATCAAATGCCAGTTTTTACTCAGCATTGCAGACCTGCAAAGAGTTTGCTTAGGGATCTTGGTCTTTAACAAGGTATGAGCATTTTGCCCTCTAATTTCTGAGAAAACCAGCAGTACATCTAAAGTAATAATGCTTTAAGCAAAGTAAAAAATAAGGCAACTCATGCTTCACTTGGATGAAGCATTTTGCTGAGATTGAGGAAATCTCCTTCTGTGATTATAGCACTAGTTGTTATTGAAAAGTAACAGTCTCCGTGTTCTGTACATTAAAGCTGTAAACAAGGAACAGACCTCTCGGGAGAGAAAGATACAAAATCCCAAGGGAAATAAACCAAATTACTGATTTGGACTTGAACGATGTTTTGCATCTTGGACACTTCATATAATTGTATCTACTGCCATTTAAAAATATATAGCCAGCTTCTTAATAATGCAGCTGACTGCTAGAAGATACCAGCATTAAGTCTCGGATTAAACTCCACACTGGTTTTCAGAATAAACTAGTTTTTGTATGGAAAAAATTAACAAACATTTTTCATTTTTATAAACAATACATAATACATGTAGAAAAATATTTGAGAGGATAATAACAAAGGTGCAACATCAACAAAAATAAGCTGCCTCTTCAACCAAAGCACTTGTTCACCATTTGAAGTGTGAAAACCTTTTAAAGCTCTTAAGTGTCCTCTTAGAAGTCTCTTAAAAAGCCAGTTGCCTTAGAAGTTCTTGCCGTGCTGCTGGGCATACCACTGCTGCCTCTGCTTGCGGCTCTCRAGCTCGCTGAGCAGCGCCTGCCTGAAGGCTTCGTAGAGCTTCACGATGCGTTCCAGTTCCTTCATGAAGAGCAGCTTCAGCATCCCCTGGTAGGTGTCCAGGTCCGCCAGCTGGAAGAGCTCCCACTTCAGGATGTGGTCGTACCTGTTGGGAGACGCGAGAGGGTCAGAGATGCAGCCCGCTGGCAAACACCCTGTTCCTGCATTCTTCTTAAAATAAATAAAAGGTTCCTAGCAATACAGGTTGATTAGCCTCTCTTAAATGAGGAAATCTGGCAGTAAGGAGTTGTGAATCAGATTGGGAGAAATATCACTTAAAGCTGAGCTGAAAAAATAAAGTCACTTAGAACCCACAGAAGTACTTTATAAAACTAAATTCTAGAAAGGCTGAAGATCCCACTAAGTGGTTATGATAAAACAAGGCAGCAAAGACACTTTGGTAACATTAAAATGTTTGGCAGTAACATGAAAATGTGTTTTACAATTAGAGTAAGAGTGGAGAAAATAAATTATTTTAACAGCTTACTCTAATCCTCCCCAGTAAGCGCCCTCCCTGAGGCCGAAGAGGGGAAGTCTTCACCTAATACACTGTTGTGCTCAAGGCAGTCTCGTTACAGCCTTAACGAGCGCTCTGCTCTTGGTTAATTAGCAGCAATAAGCTAAATCAGTGAGACTCAAAGCGTGTGTCCCCAGCACCACAGGGGCACAAAGGGCACGTGYGGACGGGATCAGCTGGTGTCAGCGAGGGCCGTGGGGAGGAAGGAGCAGGATGAGGCCACGGGGAGCAGCCCCAAACGCCTCCTGCGAGGACTTCCCTGCCTGGGGAGCTCGGAGCCTCCCTACAAATAAGCTGCAGAAGGTGGGAGTTTGCAAGGAAAATGTGCATAGTTACAGTGAGGATGTTGGACACACGCTGGGCTGAAAGGCAAAGGAACCACCCCCGGGACGGAGGGTCAAGGACACGGAAACAAAGTGCAAGACGGTGGGGAGCATCGATCCACAAAGCAGGGAAAAAATATATATATATGTTTCTGCATGCATGCTGCTAACCACCCTAAACAGTCACTCGGGAGCTAAATATATTCAGCCTTTAACTCTTGCACTCTCCAACACTTGGTGCAGTGCTGCTTTTCTTACRAAAGAATTTTATTAAATACAGACCAATTTTGAATCACTCTCATATTTYTAACGCTTTCTTCGCTTTCTGACAAGCTTTAAACATCCGTTGGTGATCAGACCTTTTGGATATCAAAGCTACCGACATTATATATCTGTACGTATACATTTAACACAACAGAAGCCTCCTGCAGCCCTCCCCGTTTCAGTTCAGCAGAAGTTTCCCGAGGGCTGCATTTTGCCACAACCACCAAGCAGCTCTGGTGACTAATGAGGGCTCTGCCAGTAATTTTCCACAATCAGAACCGACACTCCTTAATGTCTCGAAGGGAACTTCATTGCTTGTCTAATGAAGGCTGCTTTTATGATATAGAGAGGCTTATACAATCATCAGTGACTCACTTGTGCTGATCATCTTTTACACCAACGACATGGCTCGGTATTTCCCCAAATTCAGCGGCTATAWTAATTTCATTTACCATTTTATATAAAACTTCACACACTGTCTCACTAAAGTGAGTCAAGCACCAGAATACAGGCTGACCGTGTAAACCCAGCTCAGCTTTCCACGAGTTTTCGGGAAGAGCCTCACAACACCGATCCATACATTCTCTGCTATGCTCTACACTGCCCTGGGTCACTTTTTGTGGCACCAGACCAAACTCCACGGAGCTCTGCCTGCTCCTCAACCCTCCTTGTAAGGAGGCAAGGATTTCTTCATTACTTTTCCTGAACATACCTCTTTCTGTGCCAGTTGGCCGGGGAGCGTTTCAAAGGCCCTAGTATTTCTACAAGGGTTGAAGTGSAGCAGGCCCCAGGGCAGACACCCTTCTACGCTTCAAGAAGGGCCATGGCTTCACATACAGGTACATACCAATGCCCAAAATAAGCAGGCTGCTCCTTTGCTGGGCTCCTTCCACCTCGGCACCATGAGTAGAAAAGCCTGGCAGGGTGAGGGCTGCCCATGCCTGCTCCTAAGGACAGACGCATGTCCAGAGCTCACAGGGACAAGGGACACAGAGGCAGCGCCTGAAACTGCTGCAAGCCCAGCACTCACAAGCAGAAAGGTCTGGGCTAACCTGAGTCTACACCTCAGCTTGGAGAAAAATGCAAGGTTTTATGGAAACAGGAGAAAAAGGGTAATTTGTAACCCTTTTCTTCCTGAACATTGTGATTCTATGGATTAAATAGCTACTTTGGGGTGACATATACTGGAGATAGGAGTGCTGCAGGCTCCAAAGCTGGCTCTGCTGAGGAACAGGGATGAAACCGCTACGTCCTGATGCTATATTGGCACAAAAGTGACCTTTGAGAAGACCAACCTATGGCAGCAGAGGGGCTGGTGCTGGCCCCAAAGCAGGGCATGAATCCTGACACAAAGGACACGAGTGGCAGGATTCCCTCAGCGGGGTGAGGGAACAGCCCTTGCCAGGCCAGTTTCAATCCTGGACTTTGGTTGATACTGGTCAGATCTCGATCCTGACCTTTCAGTGCTGCATTATTTGGACAAGGGAAAAGCCCGGCTGCCCTTAGATGCTTATTGTAACAGCACACAGTATTCCCTATTTCCCCAGTGCCTCTAAATATAACAGGGCATTTGCAAGCTCATTTTCTCCATTTTGATGCAGGCTATAGATAAAATAGACTATTTATTAATAAGCAAAACCAAAGACGTTTGGGGGAAATTTAAAGAAATTTGGGAAACTAGGAATTTAGGAAATTAAGAACTTAAAATTAAGAATTACAGCTTTTAACACCTTCTTAAACATCACAGCTTCTATACTACCTRAGATTATCAGCTGCAGCTGTCAATAGGGAGATCAAGCTACAAAAAGAAGCAGTTGGCAAGCTCTTGCCGCAGTGGGTTTTTAAGTAAATCATTATTATTAATAATAATAAAATMTTTCTAGACTCCACTGCCGTTCTCCATGACCTGGACTCCACTGCAGCAGCCTTTCTCACGACTTACTCATTTACCCATTCACAAGATCCGGGTCCACGGCACCTATTCAGCTCCTCGCTAAGGCAGCAGCACCACGAGACAAGCGGGAGGGAAAGGAAGCTGCATCCCAGCAGCAACGTGTGCAGGTTTCCCGGGAGCTGCGGCTCGGAGCGGCACAGCCTGGCTAACCCGTTGGCTCTCCGGCTCCCTGGCAGCGCTGACGGCTCCCTGTGAAACCCGGCGCGTCGGCGTCGCTTTCGGTGCGAGGGCCCCACTTCAGCTGTCAAGAGAAGTGCTGAGTGGAGGAAGCGGCGCCAATAAAGATTAAGGCACTAAAAATGGCTTAACAAAACGGGCCCATTCAAAACCCTRCATGTCTTTTATTTGGGGGTCTTTAAGTAATGGCTAAGAGGCCTCTGCCACCGTTTGCAGCTACACCCTTCAACCAGGAGGTCCCTTAGTAGGTCAGTGTTGCCAGCTCCATAGCCTGGTGCCACGTGGCATCGCACTCCTCTTGGGAGAAACAGGGAGGCAGGCCCAAACTCAGCATTACTTATTAACTTAACACTAACGGCTGCCTGTTCTTTGTAATTCAGTCCAGCTTTCTGATCCCCTCTGACCCAGCCACTGCCACTTGATGGCAGAAATATGGTTTCCTTGGCTGTTTTAACAGCATCCAGTGTACTGCTGGGGTATACATCGTGGCTCATATATTATTTTTTTTTTTAGAATTTTTACATTTCGTAGGACAACCTAGATCAGGACCTTCCAAGCATTTAACAAGTCATGTTTCATTGCTCTTTGGATGATACTTCAGTTTAAGCAAAGGAGGTGAACTTTCCACCATAAATCAGTCTAGGAGTTTGTCTCATGGTATTATATCATATATTAAAGATGACAGCATCCATTCTTACTGTATTCATACTTTTAACCCTGAAAAATGATTCACCAATTGTTAAAACACAGCAAATCCCAAAAAAAGACCATATTTGGGGAACATCTGGCACCATGATGTCTAGTGGAGTAGGACACAATACAAACGCCTAGGGAGTCTGCCTAGACTCCTGGACATTTTCTAGGAGGAAAAAACAGAAAGGGAAGGAGGAAAGCAAGTTTATATAGAATTCCAGCAGAGTTTAGAACCCTTCGCTCCCGGATGAGACGGAAAGAGCTCACTGCATAGGATACTCAGCAAGAAGACCCAATTTAACCCAAGTATTTAAGAAGTATTTAACCCAAAACAGGATGCGTTCAGTGTAGGAGGCAGCGACCTTCACAGACCATTAACAGTCTTCTGGTTTTAGGTTGAAAGATGAAGCCCTGACTGCTTCAAGCCTTGTACCAAGGCAGGGCCAAGCCTGGACCAGGAGCTCCTGCACAGGGGGGCCCTCGCACTCCCCCCCACACACCTGTGTGACAAACACCTTGCTGCTCTCCACAACAGAAAGGAGGCAAAACTCCCAGTTTTCCAAACTAGCAAGGGCTTAAATGCAAGCAAAAGCTCTTGAGTTCACTGCAYTAAGTAACTGGAGTCAATTACCGTGCTTATGGTTGTCTAGTGAGCCAAATATTTTCTTTCTGCTCTCACTAGCTTGATAATTTTTCACCAAAATAGAAAAACATTACGGCTACCACCTGCCAATATCCCTATTAATCTTTTTTTTCCAGTGGACATAATTCTCCTTCCTTAGAGAAACCAGACAAAATAAAGCTAACATCTATTTTTGCTGCTCAGCAACAATGGCTGACCTAAATCTCAGTTAAATTTGAAATTACAGTTACAGATGTAAAAATGTGATGCAATATACCACAGTTATTTGTGTGGAAAACTACTGTTAACACAAACTAAAAATTAATAATTGCAATAACAACGCAATTCCCAATTGTTAAAATTGCAAAATCTGTCAATTTTCAAAGGCAAAAAACATTCCTCTCTCCACCGTGAAGGCATTTTCCCCAATTACTTCCATTCACACACCAGAATGCTGGAAGATAAACATGCAGCTCTGGTACTCGGAGCTTTTGGTCACTGTCGAATGTGTTACTGGCTCGTTGACATTCTAGTATTAATGTAACACTGAATTAGTTTCTTCACAAGAGTGTTTGAGAACTAAGCCGTTGAGAGCTGCAAGAAAATGAATACTCATTTTTATTACCAGCATTGCCTTACTGGAAGGACATTAAAAGGATACCGGGAAGGAAAATACAGGATTTGATTCCTCTAAGTTATACAAATAGTATTTAACTCTTCAGGCRAATTAAATATTTTTAATATTGTTTCAGCCAACTAGACAAAAATTCCTCAAAACCTTGAACTGTTTATTCTCAAGTTTCAAGAAGTGCCATCCATCAAACATGCTGAAGTATTTAATATTGCATTGCCTGGGTGTGCCAAAGGCCTAAATAAAGAAACGCGGTTGCAGCCAGAACCTGGAAGTGTTTCTAGGAAACAAGTCCTCCCATAGGTTACAGGAACTTAGTCTGTCCCTGGTGCCCAAGCATACTGCTGGATTCCAGGCCAATTTAAATCTTTATGGGCTGCTGGCAAGCCTAGTAGCCACAAGCAGTAATAAACCCCACTCCAATTATAGTTATGAGATGCAGCTAAAATCTTTTTTTTTTTTTCAAATGGAAGCCAGTGTCATATGCAGTCTGTGAGTGTGCAACAATAGACTCTTCACTGCTGTAAAGTGTAAATAACTGCTCCATATTCTCCTTATTAAAAGTACACATTTTCATAATTAACATCATATCTGTTTTTTTTTTATTGCTTTGCTATTTAGTGTTACTGTTCAGCAGGGCTGAAGGCAGCAAACACAATTTGTTTCATCATGCAGACTCAAATCCATTCCTGGGGAAGAGACTCCCTGTTTCTATAGCACTGCGTCTTGGAAGGAAAAAAGAAGACAGTCTGAATGTAGAATTCCTAACCTCAGAGGACAATTTGTATAGATATTTTTTAAAGAGAGGGAAGAGACACTGGGAAGCTCATACTATAAAACTGAGATATGTGTGTGTACATATATGTATACATGTGTGTATATGTGTGTCTACATATATATGTACAAATATATTATTTAAGCCACATGATCCCATTTTTACAAGTATGCTGAAAATAAATCACATGTTCCCCACTGTTACGTACAGCATTTTGCAAGTTATGTCAGCTGCAAGACAAGCTGTGTGTAATACAAAGCAAGGATGGTTTCAAGCAACGGAAATGGTTCCAAGCAATGTGTAATACAAAGCAGACTAATGTGATGAAGCAGATTCTAAATTTTTGATAAAATGACACAAATACAGGAGAGATGCTTATTTCACAGTTTCTGGCTTTCACCAGAAGAATGAAGTCTCAAATTGCCTTACCAGATGTGAGCTACAATTTGGGAAAGGAATAAGGGATTATATGTCTTTTCCCCCAACATTATTAATTCAATTACAGGCTGTGGATACCATTATACCTACTTTTGATCATGTTCCTGGCCTGAAAGCATCTGGTACAACTTCTTCATCTAATAGCAGTGACAGGACTCTACTTTTAATTAACAAAACTAATTCATTTTGCCTCTACACTGCACGGATGCACTGCACTATGAAAAGTACAGGAAAAACTCACTTTACGGGAGCCCTGGCATAGACCTGCAGCCAGTCGGGAATCTCGGCAGTGTGGTAGGGATTGGCTGGCACAAGGAGAGGTTGGCTCCTCTCCGCTTGCTGCGGCTGGTAGGTCACTGGGGGAGGCTGGTCGTAACGGGGGACGCTGTACAAAGGAAGAAGAATAAATTCAGTCACCTCTGAGCAACAAGTCAGGTGCAGTGATATCATTTAATTGGCATCTTTGCCCAATACACAGATTACTGCATGCAAAAGCTGATGATGTAACCAGTGTCACTCCAGCAGCCCTTGACTAAGAGCAACTTTCYGTTGCTATTTTAGTGCATTATTTCCATTGCATCTGCTAGTACTCTATTAGCACCTTGAAAAATTCASCTTAAACCTCTTCACCTAGTGCCCGCTGCCTGCACCTTAAAGCAGACCAAAATGAAATTTATTTCAAAAGACTAAAAACGGCAAGTATTAATTCAACCAATATTCCACCATTTCATATTTTAGAATAAGTATATTCAAGCAGAAACTACTAAAAGTTGTCCCATTTATAACAACAAAGGATATCCTCACTTCTTTATCTTTTGTTCTACACATTAAACTTTTTCTTCTTGGGAAACAATAAAAAATGCAATAGCAGGAGCTAAGTGGTAGAGTTTGGAGCATACTAACATTATTCTCCCTCTACACAATAAGTAGTTAAGATATCTATTTTCATTCTAGAGAAAAGTTATATCCTACCTGAACTGTGGATTATGTTATTTATTCAGATAGTGTCCTAAACACCTTTTTGTTATTTGCAACCCACTTCTTTTTTCAGCAATTTACCAATAGCTGAAGAGTTGCCTTATTCTAGCGAGTTAGGAACGATCYCCTGTTTCTAAACTTAGGACAGAATAGACCTGATAAAAACTAACAATTGCAACTCTGAAAAATCTTAGTCAAGAACCAGCAACGCTTACTTCTAGAATTAAGATGTTTTCAGTGTAATGTATACGAGGCAAGAACAGTTGCACTTTAACTATATATATTAGAAAAATATTCATAAAATACAGGAACGATCTCTTGCCTACCTGGGAGCACAAGGGTGTTTGTACTGTGCTCTTTTATTGATGTGATCCACATAATACACTCCAAATTCTGCAGACTCAACTCTCTCCCACCCTGGAGGCAGTCCCTCGCGCTCGAGGGGATGGCTCCAGTGAGTTGTGTTAGTGTTATGATCTATGTAGTATTTCCTTCCTCTAATAGTCCAGTCCACTGACCAGCCAGGAGGAAGAGGTAAATCTTCAGAATTATGATTTGTTAAATTTCCTAGAGAAGTAGCAGCAACTCTCCCAATGCCTACAAAAAGGAAAAAAACAATGTTGATTTTGGGGTATTGTCATTTTAGCTCAACATTATGTACAAAGTTTACAATTTTCACCTAGACGAGGCCCAGTATCATCCATTTTTAACATTATTGTGACATTGACAGTGCCACAAATACATTACATTTTTGCACATTAGTTTAAAAAACACAGATAAAAAGCAAAACAGCTATTCCCTATTAGATCACACTTGCTTTTGCTCTCCTCCCAGTCCATAAACAGTTTGGGCTTCTGTAACACAAATCAGGACAGGAGCTCTGCATTCACCTAAAAGAACACAGCCGAACACAGCACTGCAGTTATACTGGCATCTGTTGAAATATTAAAATATCTTTGGAGATCAGTGCCTAGCAGGGTTAACAACCATACAATCCTTGCTTTTGCAATTAGAGATGTGTGTTAGCACACATAACAGAGATGAAGCTATTACTGCTGTCCTAATTTGCTGAGCAGAGAGCTGAGATAAGATTACTGATGTTAAACCTTTCTCAGTAACAGTTTATGATAATTTGCTATTAAATCTGCACTGATACTATTTACCTATGACAAAACGTCTATTTCCTTTGCTAATTAAAGTCAGAAAGTATGACTGTCTAGGAAAACCACTGCACACCAAAGCCTTCCAGATTAGCCAGTGAAGAGCAGTAACAGAAAAARGTAAATCAAAATAGCAGAGAAAAAAAAAGTTATCACTATATTGTGCTGACAGGTACCATGTGCAATCATAGGCAAAAAGTGTTTTCAGTAATGATAAAAACCACAGCAAGTCACAAAGCCTCCTGGCATCTTCTTCCCCCACCTTTTTCCCCTCCTCCCACAGGYCTTGGCAGGATGTTCCTGATCTGGATGTCTATTTGCTTCTCCACATCCTGTACTAAGCACCTACATTTCCTAATGCCAACGAGGCACATGGATAAATGGCAACTTGCAGCCCTCTTCAGCAAGAGCTGCACTAGCARAAGGGTTTTCCTAGAAGAAGGGAAAATTACAGCCAAGGTTAAGTGRATTTGGGGCAGGGGACTGATGGCAGGCAACATGTGATACAGTTCCTACCTCTGCCCCAGAAGCACTGCACATTCATGATTTATAACTAAATAGCTGGCTTAAAAGGTTGTTTACTATCATTTTAAAATACTTTGTTGCAATATAGAAACAGCTTTTACATTACTGAAATTAAGGTGCTAGCTGCTGAGACATAGAGAGACATCATTGCAAATTTATCTTTTTCTTTTCTCTATATATTATAGATAGTTAGGAAGGTAGTTGAAATAAAAGCCATAAAAATAATTCTCCAGCTCCAGATAATTCTCCAAATAAAACCATTACATATATATATAAAAAATGTGACATAATCAGGAATTCCACGTCATAGTTTCATTCATTCAAAGCCTTCTACCTAGAGTGAGTGCTAGCCCATATTCAACTCTTTTTTTTAATCCTTGAAGTACTAAGTATATTCTTTCAGTTACCGCAAATTTTACAGGCAAGCAGTCTCCAATTGTCTTTTCATCCTGCAAATGCATCTATTGAACTCCTGCATTTCCCAAAGTGTGTGTGCTATTTCCCACAGCCCAGAGGAATCTACTTCTTCCACTTTCTTGGAAGTCAGAATTCGATTCCTTTACAGCCATGTTTACAAATTGAGATAAACACTCCTTTGCTTCTGTTTATCAGAAATAATGTTTTTTTTGTCTGTGCTTATTTTTGTGAGAGCAAAAGGAAAAGGTACAGCCTATCTAAAAGATACTATTAAAAAGAAACGTTGGGTATTTTTACTAAATCAAAAGACAACAGTGACACTTAAGTGAGAGAGCACATGAGCAAAGCTACTTGCTACGTAGGCAATTTCATCTTCCTGTTCCAATTTGCGATAAGGAACAGACCTTTCCAACAATACAGACACAATATAACACGCTCTCCAAGGGTTGTTATCTATTATAAATACCAGCTTGCACATAAGAGATAACAGTCATCAATAATAAAGTAATAGGAAAGGCAGCAAAAACATTTCAATGGTTTCTTCCTACTGCTCTTTAAAACATTTGAACTCATCTACAAATCTATTTCTAGCTTAGTCATGTTTTGAACTACTTGGCCTTGCAGCATTTCCTTTTGTTAAGAGTATTTCCCTGTTTAAGTCTTACAAAGCAAAGCTAAAAGCTGCGTTCGTGATTTAGCTCCCGTGTCTCGTCAGGATTGAGCAACCTAGACCTTTACTTGCAGTGAGGAGAAACATCCTAGAGGCTTCCTGACCTCTGGCAGTACTGGGGCCAGGGGGACTATTTCAGGCCTTGGCTACAGTTATGTCACTCTGTTTGTTTTCATTCCAATGACAAACTACAAACATTCAAGCTTTTTGAAGAGATACTTCACTTTGGATAAACAAGTTCTGCGTTTTCTCCCATTAGGTGGACTGCTGTGTTGTAATGTCATGTAAATATTAAAAAACAATGACTATTAAAATTACCATTATGAGAAGAGTTGAACACAAACTCAACTGTGGGAAAGAACTTTTACAAGAGTATAAACACATTTTTCTGTTTATTGCTAAAATCAGCACAAGTCCATATTTTTGCGACAGTTCCTCCCACTTGAATTCTAGCATGACTCCAGCAGCAAAACATATACACATTTCTTCCTTGGAATAAAGGTTAAGGCTTTCTAACATCTGAAAGTTGGGATTACAGTTGCACTARCCAGTGCAACACATAAGCAGCCACCCCTGAACTAGAAGTTCTCTTGGCAAAAAACCTGTGTCTTCTGATACAAAAGCCAGACAAAAATCAGAGCTAGAATCAGGGGAAAAATAATTCTTGTAGAGAAGATACCTAGAAAGCAGGGTAAAAGCAACAGCTAACCATGGAAAGGCAATGTTGGTAGTTTGTGTTTGTACAGGCAATAAATTCTAGCCACATAACTTCATTAGGTCTTTTTTTTTTTTTTTTTTTTTTTTTTTTTTTAATTTTCCCAAGATCGAAAGAGTAAAAATATCAGACCTCAAATACATGATATATTTTGCCATTGTTTTTCACTTCAGGCACAAAGCAGCAGAGGTGGGTACTGCTAGATAAATTCACACAGACAGATCAATTAATTCTGAAAAGTGCTCCAAGCTGCTACACCTAGGAAGCTTTAATTATGAAACTGAACACCATATAAATATGGTGTTTATAAATAAACAGTTGTATTTCATGATATAGATTATCATAAATAGCAATGCGTATTTTTTTTTTTTTATTTGAATCACATATTGAAACATTCTGGGCATTGGAATTTTTATGAAGTAATAATCAGTGTGTCCTAGTACCGTCGAACCATTACAGCCTTCAAATCAGCAATTATTGAAATTCAGACATTTGTTTATGTAATTGGAGTTACCAAAGATCAAAATAAGTTCTCACAAAWTTGAGTAGTGCTTCCTTTAAGAAAAGGTAAGGGTACATTTAAGAACAGTCCCTACTATGATTTAGAAAAATGGCAGATGATGAGAATCTACTTTCTGATCTATATACCTRTAGGCATCAATAAAAGACCAGACCACCCTAACTTCACATTTGRTATTTCCAAAGTGCTACTTAAAGAAGAAAGTTACAGGACTTACAAGATGGAATTTAAAGATAGCTTGAAAACATTTGCTGTGATTGTTAGCTTTCCWGGGCAACACAGCCCAAAGTACAATAATCTTCTCTGTTGAAAAATCAGCTAAGATCTGATGTGTAAAACACTTCAGTGGCAGCCCAAAGTTTCACACAGGAATAGTGCAAACACTAAGGATACCCCCTGAATCAAACTGGTGCTTGATTTAGGCAACACAATGCAAAATTACCTATAGAGAAAACAAAGAAACAAAAAAAAAAAACCCTTTTAGCTCAGAAATCGGAGCTTTTTAGCTCTGTTTAATTGATAAAGAGCTGATGTAGGCACAGAAGTTTTAGACCTTTAAACATCCCACCAGTAGCTTTAACAAAATCAAGTGCTGAAAAACAAACCTAGCAACCAAAAGGCTTTCACATCAGTCTGTAATTAGGTCAATTATCTTTAGAGCCTTTTCTCCTTCTTTCCTCAAAATGCTAAAATTTTCCACTYGTCTCCAAAACAGGTAAGGAACAGGAAGAAAAAATAAACAAACTGCTAAATTTTAAGAGGGTAAATAGTAGTTAATTAAATAGCATTAACAATAATAAAAAAGTTTAGCAAGATCTGCAGCCTCTGTGTGTTCCTAATCCACCCCCAAATTTCCAAAGGTATTTCCTGAACACAAGTATCTCACTTGTCGAAGAGAATAAGACATTCCAAGTAAGCATAAATTCACAAATAGAAAGTGACAGGAAGAACTCTCAAYGCTTTGAGAAGTATGCTGCAAAGGAATTGCTACAACATCAGCACAAAAAAAAATTAAATGGCAGGAACGGTATTTTTTAAGCAGAGATAGTAGGTGYGTACACTTAAAACAACTCTGCTAGATTGAGCTCTAAATAGATTCCAGTTAATTTCTGCTTCTCTTTTGGTCTCCTATTAAACACAAATTCCAGTTTGCAATTAAGAAGAGGCATAATTTATTATGCTGTGAACCTACTTTCACTAGAGCTCCTTGGAATCATTGTCACAGATTTCATAATTTTTCCTCTTCTGWTATCAGCCAGCTACTTGCAACACATTAGTGAGTCTCTCTACACTGTGATTTAAAATCTCAGCATATTTCATATACAGGTAAGAATTTAGTAGCTTACCGCTCACACAGGTACAAATAACTCTGAGGTCTTGGTTACAAGTTAGTTCCAATCTATACTGTAGATATAACTTCAACCACAGACCTCCCCAAACCTTTAACCTAGAAGAGAGGAAAGAGACGTCGAGGAAAGACAGGTAAAGTCTCTTAGAATTAAGTTTAAAACGGACACAGAAAAAAAAATAGTAAAGAAATGCCACAGAGGTAGCTAAACATCCAAAAATATGAACAGAGAACATCTAAAYTGAAGACATTTTTTTCCAGGAAAAGCACATCTAGATTGCCAATTAAAAGCAAAGCCATTGAGGGTAAGAAACRGATACCAAGAATTAAATCTTACTGAGAGGAAAAACACAATTTTAATGATAAACACCTATAAAAGCTGTCAGTATTACCAGACCAAACTGCTGAAATATCAAGGGACTTGCTTAAATTCCTTGCTGAATACTTTTGAGTRAGAAGATCTCCATCGGAACACACTTTCAAGTTATGTCAAAATCATCAGGAACAGAACCTTTATTTTGAATGAAAGCCAAAATTCCTATGTGTCACTTTTGTTTCCAGACTACTGGTTCCCAAAATTCATATCAGTCATAATCCATATAAAACCAATCACTCACCCATTAATCAACACACCCTGTGCGCATCAGGCAACGCTTGGTTAGTGGTCAARTCAAATCATAAGAGGAACTAAGGGAATCTTTTAGGAATGTGGGGGAAAAGGGTAAAAAAACCTAGCATTGTCAGGTATAGAAAATAAATTGACTTATACCACAAACCTGTAGGTATTAGACAATTTTCTGAACAGCARACATGAAATATCTTGAAGAAATGTTTTGATTAGCTGGAACACTTAAGAATTACATTAGAGAGGTATAAAGAAAAAGTAATTAAGACAAGGTCGCAAAGATAATAAAAGATCTGTCTCCAAATTTTGAAAATGGGGGAAGTAAGGCAAAGGGGAAAAGAAAGTATCAGAAATCACAGGTGGTTTTAATGGAACTCCAGGGGAAGGCTGGAGGAGAGCACAGTTCAAATACAAAAGAGCTCAACAGTGAGATGTAAGAATTAAGAAAAAAATCTAATGTTTTCTTATTTTTGGCCATTTAATTCTTTTGCTAAGAAAAAGCTGGGCAATAGCAATTCTTGAGATGTACAGAAGCTACAGATTTAGGTCCACATTCTTATTGCAAGGAAACTTGACAAGGAGTTTTAAGAGTTCATATTTCATTCTGAAAAGACGAAACAGAGAAGGGTAATATTTTTTGGCAGATGAAAGGATCATCTAATTTYGCTTCCCTCTACAAATACATAAGACAATACTCACTATCACTGCTACAAAACACACACAAAAATTGTTTAAACTATTAATGGTAAAAATATGAGAGCACAGAAAAGAGTGATCAAGTATAAACAGCTCCCCAACGTTTTCCAGTTATTGAGCAAAGTCTTTTCTGAAGGAAACTTGTGTTGCTAAAAGGCAAAAATACGACTGCAAAGATGCATTTTTAGATTGTTTTAAAAATCAACCAAACTTCACTCTAAAACCGAGAGCTGGAGCTCCATCTCCACTTAAAAAAAATAGTTGCAACTACACAATTGCACAACACTTGTTTGAAGCTGTCCTAAGCATACATTGGCACTACAGTCATTTTGAATGTTAAATTCAYGGATTCCTTTAATAAGGCCTCCCCTCCTGCCACTGCCTTTCCTCCCTGCAGCCCCCAGCACTCACTCACAGGTCCTTGGCACCCAGTTCAAGAACCACCTGACATAGATGGAGGGCTACCACACAAAACCTAGATAAATCRGATATATTACTTAACATTTAGCAAAATTTAAAAAAGCATAAAGTAAGCCTTGAGCATAGATATTCTAGATTTACTGCTAGCATTACTCTTCTGCCACCATTCATTGAAAGGCTTTTGCAGWAAGAACAAAGCTTTGTCAGGTCAGAATTCCATACAAAAGGTCAACAGCCTTGGCATTTTTACTAGCAGAATTGTTCTACATAGATTCACAGTTTCTTTAGAGATTACAAATAATGACTAACTAGTGATGAGTTTCATATTTAAGATACATTATTTGCAAGCTTATTTGCCAAGCTAACGTTCCATTAGAAAATGAAGACAGGTCCCCAGGAATTTGATGGAGAAAGAGGTAGGCATATATAAAAAATGTACAATTTAAAAGAAAGAATGTCAAGGCCTAAGAAGTCATTCTTGGCACTCACTATATGTCATTTTGTTAGTTACATAAAGCAATAATTCCTCCCTCTGATTTTTGATCTAATTAAAGCTGCAGTGTTACTAGAGTTGCTGATTATTCTGCACATATTTAATGATAATAGCAGATGTCCATTAACGAATAAAAACTCTGTTTCCAAGCAATGGGGGCAAAAACAATTTCCACAGTATTATATGCAAATACAGAGAAACTAATCTAAATTAATATATTCCTCAGAATATTACTCTGTTAAGAAAAATGGTCCACAGTAACACATAATCTCTTCACTCTTAATTTGTAATGGAAAAAGAAAATCTAACAAACATTTATACAACTTTTAACAAAGCAGATGATACCCAGTATTGCTCACTAAGAATAACCACCACCCCTTGCTCAAGTTTACCTCGCTTATTATATAAATGACAGTTCACACACRTTTCTCCTTTTTTCTTAATACATGTGATTTAGCTCTTTATTCTGAGAAACATAAACAAGAAGCAAGCTCAAAGAACAAACGTCATTAAAAAGAAGTCCCACCCTCCACAGTATTACATTTAAAATACATGACCATGAGCATCCAGAAGCACTTCTGCAGCAGAGACTTCTTAAAAAATTAAGAAGGAAAAAAAACAGCAAATCAGTCTTACCTGAAGTGTGCCTCCCATGATTCTGTGACATCCTCTGGAAAAGATCACTGTTGTGTTCATAATACCTGTAGTCCTCATGTACACGATCATTCAACTGACGCCTCCTCTGGGCATCATAAAAATGATCGTAATAATAACAACGGGCACCAGCGTCTCCATTTTCCATAGCAGAATTAGCTTCTGTTAAAAAAGACTGGGAAGAAGAGCCATATTCCCTAGGGACATCAGCTAAACTTCTGGCAAGATAGGAAGGTGCAGACAGTCTGTTGCTTTCCCGTCTCATTATTTCATGAGGTGGCCTCTGGACTGGAGTTCTGAGGAAACTCTGGTTTCTGGAAACAATCCCATCTCCACCAGAAGCATAGGCGGAAGAACTGGAGTCGGGAGGACAGATATCAGTTCTTCTTGGAATGGTTGGACCGTGGCGGATAAACGAAGGCATCAGATCTGTTACAAATAAAATGGGAAAAACAAAACAAAACACGGAAATAAGAATTTCAGCTCCATAYACAAAGTTTTTTGGTTAGCCACAACACTGATTTTTGTTGTAGTATTCAGGAAACTCAAGAGCCAGAACCCCTTTGGAGGGCCTCCGATGTGGAGACGAGTACAACTGTAATGCAGCTGTTTGTACCGGGGCAACAAAAAACATTGCAACCTCCACTAGCAACAGAGACAACCCCCTAAATAGCACAGTTTTCCCTGTACAGCTGTAGTTGGGGAAAATAAATAAAATAAAGACCCTAAAATGAAACAAAAAGCCCCATTCTTTTGATGGTAGCTACATCAGCCAGGCTTCACACCTCCAAGTTTCCCAGCTACCGGGAAGAAATCCAAGTYTCCTGGCCCTTGTCTTATCAGAGCAATTATCGCTATGAACTTAGGGTAACTGAATACATTAATGCTTACATGCCTAAAGGAAGCAATGGCAGAGCCASGAACATAATCTGTATTTTCTCCACAAACAACGAAGCTTAGCCAGCAGCATGATGTCATTTTGCACACGTAAGTTCTCAAATGAGCACAAAGATTTTTCCCCTTTAACTCTGTTCAGCACATGAACACAGGTAACTATTCACACCATTTCCCTGCATCCCTCCAATAAGTGACACACTCCTTGCCATTACTTTCAGCGTGGCATAAATAAGTACCTTTCCTCTAGGTAAGCTAACACAAATTCTAAGTTTCATCTGTGAGAAAATCAGGCCTGTTATTTACAGATAAACTCTTACCAATTTATAACTTAAGGCAAAATTCCAGTGTCCCTCACAAGGTGCAATTCTTACGTTTATAACAGTCATTACAAAGCAGTCTAGTAATTGCCACTCATTAACCCACAGAAAATAATGTAAATACGTAAAAGACGTTAACCCACAACAACTTAAAAATATTCAAAAAGCCTGTATTTTTTCAAGCCTAAACTGATGAAATGGGAGAGACACTACTAAAAAACGTTGTTTTTTTTTCCAGAGAAGCTGAATGCCTGCTCCTGCCTGCCAACTCCTCGCTGCTAGGTGCGGCCTCAAGGCTAATCCTCCAAGCTAATTGCTGCACGGTGCATTTCCCACATGCTTCAGCCATTCCTCCCCAAAACCCTAGCAAAACACAAACCCAAAGGGAAGGCGCAGCTCTGAGGCCGGGTGCGCTGGCGGTGCAGCCCCTGTTTCCACAGGGATTTTCTGCCACCCGTGCGCACAGTTACCTCCTTTTCGGAGCGCACACGCATGGCCTGCACTGGGATACCCCAGACTTTGGGAGAGCGGGTTTTTTTGGGATAAACCGTGCGGTTCATCTCGGTGATACCGGCTTTGAAGGCTACTTCGGTGCTGCCTGCTGAGAACAAGCAACTGGGCCTTTTTTTTTTTTCTTTTTAAAAGGAAAAGAAAAAGGAAAAAAAAGGTTTGTTTACAGTGTGCCGTGCGGTCCCGCCTCTCTCTCAGCCTCAGCCCCGCCACTCCTCGCTGCCCACAGGATGACATTTTTCCGTTCACCGGGAAAACGCCTCAGAGCAGGGAGGTACCGAGCGCCCCGGTGCCCCGGACACTCACTGCGCAGCAGCGGGCTCGTCTCCTTCTTCACGTACTTGCCCTGCACCTCGCCGGGCTTCGAGAGCTCCGTGCGMGTCTTCTTCCGCGACAGCATCCCCCCTCCCGGGCCGCCGCCGCTGCCKCCGGGGCCGCCCGCATGCCCGGCGCCGCCGCTCAGGGCCGGCAGCCCGCGGCCGCCTCCCGCGCGGCCGCCGTTACGCGCGGCCGCCTCACGCGCGGCGCCATGGCGGCGTGGGCGGGGGGAGGGCGGAGGGAGCCGCGCGCGCCGTTAACGTGCCCCGCTCGGCGCCGCGGGGGCTTGTGGGAGACGGGCCCCCGCCCTGGCGGCGGCAGGAGGCAGCGCGCGCCCCCGCGCGGCGGGGAGGGGAGCGGCCGCGAGGAAAGCGCGTGCGCAGTGCAGCCCCGCGCCTCGCCGAGGGAGAAGGGCGCATGCGCAGCGCTCTCCTCCTCGGCATGTGGGGAGAGCGCATGCGCAGTACAGCCCCGCTGCTCGGCATGGGGAGAGGGCGCATGCGCAGTACAGCCCCGCTGCTCAGCATGGGGAGAGTGCGCATGCGCAGTACAGCCCTGCTGCTCGGCATGGGGAGAGGGCGCATGCGCAGCGCTTGCTTTCTCTTCGAGGTGGGGGGCGCATGCGCAGCGCTTGCTTTCTCTTCGAGGTGGGGGGGCGCATGCGCAGCGCTTCCCTTCTCCTTGGCGTGTGGGGAAGGCGCATGCGCAGAACGGGGGAGGCGCGTTGGCGGGGGTGCGCGGCCTGCTCTCCCCTCAGAGCGGTTCCCTCGGGATGGCCGCRCGTTGTCCAGGGCTGGACGAGCGCTGCCGGCCACGGGACCGGGCACAGCGAGGGGGTTGGGGTCTAGATCCCCCCTTCAGAGCCCCCCGCGGCTCTGCCCTGGCTGTTACACCCCGGCCCGGCCGCGGCACCTCTGTGCTTCCCACAGGAAGCACCCGCAGTTACCGACAAACATAACGTTTATCTTTTTGCTTTGATCATTTATGTCAAAGCAGTAAGAAGGGAAGYGCTCAGTTTCCCCTCCATGTCAAAGAATGGGTATTGACAGCAAGCACGTCTTAAAAATWTAAGTTCACTAGCCCATTAGCTTTTTAGTACTTGATTTTATAGAGGTTGGCAAGCTGTCCTCTCTCTTTCTTGCTCGTATATTTCTGAGTTTTCAGATAAGCTGTTGAAAAAAAATACATTTTCCACTGGTAGATAATGGAATATTTTCAAGTTGGACAAATAAAAAAAACAAGCTTACAGAATTTTATTTTTTTTTACATTCTTTATAAATAATGTACAAGTTGGTTCACTTTTGGGCTTTACCTGATGTCATAAGGACAATATATTACACTGAAACAAAACAAACTCGGTAGAAAAAAAACACATTTTTTTCTTTATACAGAAGTCATTTGTCACTAATGACAGCATGGACAGGGAAAACAGGAGACTTAACAGGACGCGGGAGACAGCACAGCACAGTTACAAAGGAGATGTTATTTGCCGAAAGCTAAATAAAGGCTTTTACTGATCTGTGACAGGCAAAGGTTCCCCTTCTGCACCTCACAATCTCCAAACAGCTAAAAACAAGTCCCTTTTTACATCAGAAWAGAAGTAATTTTGTTTAATATTGGGTAAACGCATGGCAATGTGTACTTTTAAACCATCCTYGATGGACAGGTACTGCTCGAGCTGTGTAGATTTAACACCTAAGTTTGACTTGGGCACACACTGCCCGGCCTCCTCCACCTCCTCGCTCAAAATTCCCCATGCCGAACACCCCTGAGCCTCTATTTTCACAGTGATTCATAAAGGAACAGTTAAAAACACTTAAAACACCTTTTAGTAGTACAGCAGTTAATACCTTAATTGGCCAGTCCTATTGTGTGAACAAGGCTCAGGAATTCAATATATATATATTTTTAACTGCCTATTATGATACTGTTAAATACTTTGGTATTGTTAAAATGCATTTATTGCATAGGAGACACGCATGCATGAATCATCACAAATGCTTAAGGGTTTATGTGTTTGTATATTTGTTTTCACTCTCTTGGACTTTATAACACTAGCTGCTTAACTGCTGAGCTGACATACTCAACCTATATACAACATAACACTGGTYTGTAAGCAGCACGAGTCTCTGAGTTCACCCTATTTTGGAAAGGATTGTCCTGAATTGCTCTGTAGCAACAGAAAATACAGTACACAAAAACTCTATCTCACATAATTACAAAAGGCACTTTTGAGAATTCATTCACAGAAATACTCTACTGAAAGTGGAGTTTGGTCTAAAACACATTTACCAAACACGTTTATTCTCCTCTGTCCTTCTCCTCCTGTTCTCTTCCATGATCAGTTGAATTTTTTAAAGCGAAGTGAAAGAAAAGTAGGGTAAGATAGAACAGAATGAGAAAGGGAGAAGTCAAGTTCCCTTTTCTCTGTTTCTCCTTAGTGTTCCGCTGTTAACCTCTTATCAGGACTCCCTTTTTGGCACCGTATYTTAGAAATATATGTTTGTTTAAAAACTAAAGCTTAAAACTAAAAACATTACGTGAGTAGTCTAGTCTTTATAAAGAGTTGTTTCAAAGTAATTCCACAGTAGTTTAAGAAAATACTCGCTCCCTCTGTTCAATTTGCAATTCGGTCCCATGTTGAGTATTGCAAGTAAACCTAGATCAAGACGTGAAATGGTCTTTAAGAGTATTAATACTCGTCAGCATCACTAATTTTCTCAGCATAGGCTTTCAGGGTGTGTGCTTCCTATTGCTAATGTGCAGTCTGGATACCMCCCACAGAGCCGTTCTGTAATTGGTAAAACTTATTGGTCACTATAAGAAACAAGATCTTCCTGCTTACATTAAAACATGAAAAAAAAAGCTGCAGTTTATCTCAATGCTACTTTGAATTTGTAATAAAAACTTTTGCAGACTGTGGAGGAAAAAAAAAGGGATATGCAAATGTTTGAAATTGAGATTACTCAGAAAAATAGTCATTACAGATATTTAGAATAACATGGTTGTGATACAGCGTATAGAGATTGTGTTCTGCCAAGGTAATTTTCCATTATTGTTTTGATAAATCTTTTTTTTTTTTTTTTTTTTAAGATTTGCTTAATGTAAATATACTCCCGTATACTCAAAGTGACCTTTCAACGACAACAAAAATAGGGGGATTCTTTATGATTACACTTTTCACCTGCATCTTTATGATCCATTCTTGCATGCAGCTGCAAGGAAAGAAAAAAAACAACTCTGAAACCATTCCACTCTGAAACCATCCCATTCTTCTTTTAATAGGTCTTAGACTGCGTCTGAAGGAGGAGGAGGAGGGAAGGAAGACGAAGGTCGAACCCTAGATGTACAGCTTGCTCCCTCAAGCCTCTAATTAGCAGGTGGGCTTTAGAGCTGCGTGCCGGGGGGACCAAAAGCCCCGTTTCCCGTGGGTAGTCTCCAATTCCAGGGGGGCAACCGGCTCCTCACAAACGCTGCCCTCATTGCCCCTCTGCACCCACAGTCCCAGACACAGAGCCTTTCACCCTCTTTCTCTGCATACGCTCCTTATGCAGCACATCAAGAAGGCCAGTTTCAAGTAGTGCCCCTGTGGCCCCTTTCTCCAGTTGTATTTACAGCTAATATGTCTTATTACTGCCCTGAGAGCAGAGGGAGCRATAGCATCTTTGTTTAGGCTGCAGCCATGGTTTATACAAGCAGGCGAGCTCTCTTTCTGCTATTTCTCCCTCAGACCTATCTCAAATCTTGAGCATGTTCCCAGAAAACCTGCATTCCCTAGCCTCAGAAATTGCTCCCATGGGCAATATCACCCATTACAAACCATGTTCTTTGGCCATCCTGCCTGCACCATTAGTGCACGTTCATCTAGGAGCATGCTCAGGTAATACTCAACCAAATAAATTTGGTTTCTCTTCCCGATACATGATCATTTTCATCCATTGACATCCATGTTCATAACAAGTGCAGGAAACTAGTTTAGTTACATCAGATAACTAGTTGCTACTCCCTGAGTTTTTCACATTCACCTTGAATATGTTTCCTCACAATTAATTACAAGCGTAGATGAGCATCTAATACAGACTAACATCTGGAAACCACAGGCACGTCCAAATTCTCACCCRGGTCAGACACAGCAGGGCTTGAAGAGCAAAGGACCTTCTCTAGGAATCCCCACGACAGGGTCCACCGAGCCCATCACGCAGGTCTCTCCTCTCCTGGGAACTCTTTATAAACATAATCCACCGCTTTAGAGAATTTAGACACATCTCTCTGCTTCTGTTCGGCGATTCTCCCATTGCTTAGGATAACTTATTTCCACATGCAGAAAATTTAAGGCCTCTGCAGTATAAGTTGCCTGGCAGTGCAGTTAAAAAAAACAAAAATAAAAATGCCCGGTAATCTCATTTGCCAGCTAGGTAATTTCTTCAGAAGAAATGCTGCTATGTTTGGTTGGAGGCACTAGTCTATTTACATATTTCTAAAAAAACTCTTTTTTTTTTTTTTCCCCTAAACTCTGCAGAAATGTAGATGCTTAATRCATAACTCAGAGCATGTTGCTTCAGATAAATAACAGTTTGCAGGACAGGGACATCCAGGAACTCTGGCTTTCAAAAACAATTACACTGACAGTGCTCAAATTAATCCACCAATATCAGTAGGTTTGAACCACAAAGTACTCTAGATGTCCAAAAATATTTTTAAACATTGCATTCATTAACTTCAAAGCTTTAGAGCCTAATTTCAATCTATATTGGAATAACCAATTCAGCACAGTAAAATCATATTTCAAAACATTTTCAAAGTATTAACACCAGAATAAATTAATCTGCCATTTTGCACATCTAGGTTTAGGCGAAATTTAGAAGAACAGTTTGGGAATAGACAGAAGTTGGCAGTGACCTGCTTGGAGTTTAGCTCTGTCCTCTCCTCGGAGGCATCTGTTAACTAAAATCCAGCAGTAAAAAAAGGCAAAACAGTGAAGAGCTGAAATATTAACATTTCAGTAAAGTGCTTGGGGGCTTGCAGTGTACTCACGGCTACGGCCTCAACTCAGAGGCCGGACTGAAGGAGGGGGAAGCCAGGTTCTTTACTATTTTATTGAGGTTGGCAATCTTTTCTTCTAATAAATAGTTTTTCTTTTCCGCCGTTTTCTGCCGCTGCTCTGTCACCTCCAGCGCCTTCAGCAGCTGGGCRTTCTCCACGTAGAGATCCTTGACCATTGCATCTGCTTTAGTGTTCTTGGAAAGCTAAAGTGCGAGTAAAACATAATGACTTGGAGACAAAAACAAACAAAATAAATAGTTCCTGGAAAAGCAGGTGGCTGTTTAACAAACACTGCAAGGGAGGCAGTGGTGGGAAACGCTCATGGATTAATCCTGTCAATAATCTGTAGGAATCGTTCCCTCTCCTTCCTAATCTAAGTATAACTCTTTCCAATGAAGATAGCTGGCCCAAATTTAACGTTTTCTTCCTGTCTTTAAGGATACCAGCATGGCAAACAAGCAGAAATTTTAGAAACTAAGCAGCAGAACCGGTTCTCAAGTTGGGATTTTTAAAAATGTGGGGGTACATACGCTGCGTTTTAGCTCTAAAACACYGAAAGCAAAAGGAAAACACCATTTACTCAAGGCAAAACTTAGTGGCTTTGACTGGTTTAGTCATTTACAGAGGTTACAGGCAGAATTTAGGGAAGAGAGCAAGGCTGCTGCTTACTTGTTCTTTCAGCTGATTTACTTTATCTTGGAGAAGCCTCTTCACAAGCCTGAGTTTCTGTTCCACATCCATCATACGCTCTTCCATCATCTTTAGAAGCTGCTCATGACCTCCCTAGAAAGAAACATTTGTGTGAGAACCAGTTAAGAAAAAAATAAAAACAAAATAATAATAATAAAAAAGCCAGTTTACATGTACCAGTCTTTTCAGTTCATGCTTTAGAGAAGAGCTGTCACTCCACATTTGGGTCTGGTTTAAAGAGGGGACTAAGCCAGCACACAGCTCATGCAAGCAAAGCATTAGAGCAACATGTAAAGGACATTAAAACAGTTTTCAAAATCTAASTTATCCTTTAGATTACCAGATCAAAGACAAGGCAACACAGAATTAAATTCTGTTTGGACTGCAATAATCAGATCTAGATCGTTTCCTTTGCTGGCTATCACGTATTGCTGCCACTCAATTGCATTTGGGAAACAAAGTACTAATTGAGAGCTTAATCACTTTAGTAAAATAATTAAGGGAAAGCCCTAAAGGCAGGTTGGTTTGACAGGATAACTCCTCCATATCAAATAGTAACTGGGGCACGAGTGTGCCTTTTATACCACCCAGTGATGTCTTCCTAAATAATTGGAAATGCCAACAAATGCMTAGAAGGAAGCTTSTTTGCAGGGGGGAACACCAGAGCAYGAGTGTAAGCAAAGGGGTTCTTTCGATATYTCAATGCTGTCTTTTTACCCTAATTCTAGGAAATCACTTAAAAAGTGTAACCCTGATAAGGCACTGCCCCTCTCAAGCAGCCCACACACAAAAAAACCCTTTATTTCTGTGGAGGGTGATAAATACAACAAATCAGTCTCCTGCTTGTTTTGTTTCTATCTAAACCACTGTAGAAAAAGCCTGAGACTTATTCACCATTTCATTTAACAGGGCACCAGCAACTGCATGTACAGGGTTATATGTTCTCAGAGCTCGTAAAGAATTTTTTAAAAGGTAATTGAGCCACACAGAAAGCAGTTTTGCAGAATTGGACAGGATGTTTTAGCAGATTAGTACTGTATTTCTCTAAGTAGAACTTGCAGTACTTCAGCCAAGTTATTCTCAGTTATCTTCTGTAACTTGTCTGGAATTTGAAATCCTGGCCAAATATGTTTCATTTGGTTGCAGGGGCTCCCAGTAGGTGAGTGGAAACTTCAAGAATGGGTAGTGTCAAGATTTGCAATTCCTCTTTTGCTGTTAAATCATTTTTAAATTAGCTAACCTTTTTATTTCATGTTTATTAAAAGAAACCAACTCGAGCATTAAGCTATTAGATCATGAATAACATGAACTAAATATCTTTGTAAGATATTTAGTGAACTAAACATGAACTAAAATATCTTTGTAAGCAGAGGACTGACAAGGCTTATTGCTCTCAATGAGAAAAATGAGAGGCTGTGTTTCGCTGACCTCTTAAAATATTTAAAAAATAGCTTAGCACAGTAATTTAAGACAAAAGGGAAAAAGCACCAAGGGATTGAAGGAGTGTCATTGGAGAAACTGATTAACTTCCCCCTTTTCAGGCCCTCCCATGGTTACTTTGTAGGCACAGCAATAGGACACGTCTATGTCCTGTGAAAATTCTGTTCTCAAATACACAGGCCCAAATCTTGCTGAAAAGCAGCTGTCTGTCCAAAAAATCCTGATGTGCCAACTTCCAGTAACAAAAACACAAGTTTCAGATCATCTAGCTGTTAATACTATTAATACTAGTCAGACAAGAGAGATTGTTTAAAAAAATTTTATTTTTCATTTACATCAAAAGTGTCATCTTTCCCTTTTAAAAAGTTTATACATCTCATACAAAAAAGGCAGTATAAATACCCCCAGCTTTTCTTCAAATCTCTTATAAAATTAGTACCATTTGAGGAAAAAAAATAGTTTCTCTCTCCACATTGAACAAATCCACTTTTTAAATAACATAAATAAAAACGCTTCGCAGCAAATTAAAAAGGACAGGCGTGAGCTTTCACAAAGGAGCTTCCGGACAAATAAATAGGAAATAACACTGGAAATAGGAAAAAATGCACGGGGTAATTGGCTGGCCAGGTTTCTCAGCTCATGATGCCAGCCGGTGCGTGCCGGTGAGGGGCAGGGGCGCGCTCGCGGGCAGCCACGCCGTCAGGGGTGCCCGATCCTCCTGCAGGCATCGGCATGCACTGCTCGCTGCTCCGGGAGCAAAGCCTGGGGAAAGAAGGGGGACATTCACCCTGATATCGAGATTTTAATGAAAACCATAAATTAACGCACACTTTGGTAACGCAAAGCGCAAGCACGAGCTAAGCAAGCGAAGCGAGACGAGCAGAAACACACGTGAAAAAGCATGCGGGGGGCATCACGGGTTGTGTTTGTCTAAATATTAGTGCTGGCACTAACGTGCAGCAGAGGAGAGGCTCCAAATGCCTTTTCTAGATRCAAGGACTCTTCGGAGGGCTCGTCAGCACCTTGGGGTATTTAATTAAGGCCAGGTAACTTTAGAAGATTAGTACTTGCAGTTAGCAAAGCTGTTAATTTCCTCTCATAAATATATCTAGYACTACATAAGAACTTTAACTTGTTGAATGGCGTTTATGAAAGCCTAATCTACCTCCCATGAACAAGGAAAAACCCACCTCACTTGCATTTCTATTTTAAATGAGCGTACAAGTCTTTTTGTTTAAGGGCAGGTGAAAGGACTGTTGGCCAGAGGGGCCACTACTTTTAATTCGAAGTATTATTTGAATTAAATAAGGAGACTAGCAATTCCAAGTGCTGCRAATACAAAATATATCTGTTTTCAAAGGGTCTAATAGGTAGCACATAAAGCAAAATGGGGTGACAGGTTTCGAGTCTAGTTACTGAGTAAGGAACAAGAAAACAAGGCAATGATAGATACTGTATGGTTGGAAAGTATCTTAAGATAAGAAAACAGAAAGAAATATCCAGGATTTGAAGAGTCCAGACATTAAAATAACAGAAAAGGGTCAAGAGTTTTAATGTAGTGAAACCTGAACTTAGGACAGACCAGTAACCCTGCAGGGTGACTGCTCAGGGATGACTGGAAAATGCATGAGAAGAGACCAAAGCTGTGACCGAGAAGCAATGAAAAATGCCAGGCACGAGGAACACAAAATATTTCCAGAGAGGAAGGGGATAACTTTGGATACCTCATTACACAGAAGGGAGCCAAAAGCGCTGCAAAGTACAAAGCAGCAGCAGCAAAACTAGGTGGTTCAACTGACACGGAAAGCAGGGATACCCTCCCGTGGTACTCACTGGTGGAAAGGTGAAGAGGAGGGATTAGGATGCAATTATTCAAGAAGCTAAACGGGATATTAAAATGGACATAAGCTCAACTAAGTGTTAATCCTAGAATTAAGACGACTTGATAAAAGCAACAATAATGACAATTAAAGCGAGATGTGCTGACAGAAGCGTTTTTGTTTGTACCCAACTAAAAGCACTGACAAGTTTGGCCTTGTTTAGAGTGATAATATTATATAAATATAAATATATATATATATGTAACAGGGATTGTAGACAGTTATTTAGAAAGCCCACGAGAACAGCTGTAGCAGATGTTAACTAGAATCTTGTTAATATCCATTTACTTTCTTTTTAATATCGATTTTGCTCAAAGTTCAAAGGTTTAAGTGCATTGACAGCAAATATTTGCAAAGACTCTAGAAGGATTTTCAAATCAAACCTTTCCAAGATAAAAGCTTTTATTTGTTTTTGACATGAGGTGCATAAATTGTATCTTCAGAACAACACTTCCAGGATGTGCCTGTTTTGTAAATTGATTCTTGGGTTTTCAAAGGCAAAATTGCTCAGTCATTGCTCCTAATGCAGTGCACAGCACACTCAGCTGCAGATGCTATCGCTGCAATCTTGCTCTTATTGATTTCCAAATTAAACCACACGCTTCACTTTTCATTGCAAGTGACCAAGGACATTAGCCAGTGAGAAAGCACTTTGATCAGGACTCAGCTGAGAGGGAGACCCTTGCATTTATTGTGATTAACCCTTTATTTGCTATCTTTTGGGGGGAACTGTTTTGATATCAAGGCATAAAATCAACTTACTCCAAGTTTTAAACACTTCAGAAAATATCACTATATAGTCTCTCCGTAATATCCTTTTTTAAAAATACCTATTGGCACATCCAGAGATTTTTAACCTTCAAAGACTTGGACTCTGAAATAATGTGTTTTAAAATCTCCCATTAGGAAAAAAATAAAATACTGCAAGCCACTAAGCCCAATATGTGGCGCATCTGCATTTTTCTTGGAATTAGATGTTCTTTCCCCCCCCTCAGAAAAAGTCAATGTTGAAATTTTTGTATAATATTGTTCTCCAAACAAAGTCCTACCATGACCAAATAATGGAGACAGGCCGTCCTTATAAAATGGATCAGTTGGTTGTATTATTCTTTACTATATCTGATATAACAGAAATCCATGCGATGGAATTTATACTTTGTGTCTCAGGCATGTGTGCTTGTGCAATACTTGTGTTTTTAAAAGCTAAATATTTTCAGACATGGACATTAGGTAAAGGAAAAAAGCTTTAAAGAGTTACTGCACAGAGATCAGAAGGAGAAGGGCCAGTTAAGTGTGGATAGGAGCRTTTAACATGAAGAAAATGAAGAGGAATGCAGATTAGGCTAAGGCTCCAGCTAAACAGCAAAGGTTTGTTTTGTGCACATCTTTCTTTGATGCAAAGAATTTTAGTTTCTGAAGTGGCATAAACAGAGAAAGGATCTCAGAAGACAAAAACAAAAAAAAAAAAACAAAACAAAAAAACCAAAACCAAAAACAAACCCAAAAAAAGGCATTCCCAAACGCTCTTTTCCAAGCGTACCCTGCCGAGTGACGGGAGCTTTACCTGTGGCGTGCTGGAGTCGGAGGGCCCGTTTTGGAGCTGGTCCTGGAGGCGCTGAGCCCTCCTCTCGGCTTGCAGGAGCTGCCGCTGCAGGAGCTGCCGCCCGCGCGGGACCGGGCTACGCGTCGCGCCGGCGCCCGCCTGCACCATCTGCGCCACGAGAGAAACCCGGGCTCAGCGGCGGCGCCCGTCGGCCTGAGCACCCCCCAGAGCCTGGCCTTGGCATCCGGGATTTAGCTGGTACCAGCTCAGCCTGCAGCACTGGCTCGGAAGACACAGGCTTGAGCACAGAACTTAAATACAACTCCTCTCTTCCCAGTGATAAAGACTTATCTTTACGTGCAGCTTAAGTCTAAAGGAAGCTGAGTTTTCAGCTCTAACTCACTCAATTGAATGAATCCTCCAAAAAGTTGATCAGACCTATGATTGGCTATGATTAAAAAGCATTGCTTTTTAATCTTAATCTTTATCTTTGGAGCTGTTGTAAATATAGTGGCCAGTTACAAACCAAAGTGCTAGTGCGAGGTGGGTTGAGCAAACTGTGTAAAAGCGCCGTTTTTTTCTAGTCTTTCATCTAGGGTGGGAAAACACATTGCTAAAAGCAAAACAAGTTTTCAGTTATGGCGATTTTAGTAACTTGATGTTATTCTGTTCAGAATTCAGTATTTAGAATTTCGTATCTATCTTTATACAGCCTCATATCTATCAGTTAACAGCAGAAATTGACATATGCCACTTTATTAGGTGGCTCTAGGTGTCCCTGCTGAGCAGAAAGGTTGGACTAGATGATCTCTAGATGTCCCTTCCAACCTTGAGCATTCTGTGATTATTATTTTTAGTCATGCCACAAGCAGAGCTTGGYCGCAAGCCTTGACCCCTTATGCCCATCAGTGCTACACAGCTAGGAGTAGATGCCTGGAGGGTCCTTTGGGATCTGGATGCATTTAGGAGGCTGAAGCAGATGGTTCCAAATTTAAGTTCTGCTTTCTTTAAAAAAAAAATGCTTGTCTAATGAAATCTGCAGGTCTATATAGAAGTTCCCATGCCAAAGCACATACTGCTTGTCCCCTGCAACACAAGCTATACTAACTAAGGAGCTTCTATGAGAGTAAAGCCAGGACTCCTGGGCGGAAGGACAAGAGGATCACGTTCCYGGGTGTCCTTTTTACAGCAAAGCAACAAAGCTGCCACCGCAGAGMAGACTTGTCCCCAGAGGCTCAGTTAGCCCTGGCTTAATGCTCCTGCTCCCCGGCAATGATCTCAGCTGCTGCATGAAGGGGACTAGAAAAGAACCTGGTGTCACCTTCTTCTGGTGATGATCCAACCACGAGCACCCAGTGTTTGATGGGCTCCCACAGGGGTAGATGCCCTGTTGGGCTGCACTGAGAGCTAAAAACGGGGTTTTGTTTGATGGGGCTATTTAGCATTTTGTAAACTGATGTGAAAAGATCCAGGAAAGCCTAGTTTGCAACTATAACGGGTTATAACGCTACCCTCCTAAAGTGTTTTTTCATATATGCCAATTGGCATCTAGAATGTGCAGATAATACTTTTTCCTGTAAAAAAACAGTTAACCATATCATAAAATTCTCGCCTGAAATCTCACCACCTTTAGGCTGTTCCTGTAGGAAAAGCTATCTGAGATTATGCTAGTCATTTTACTTTCTTTCAAACACCTTATCATTATGGCCTTAACTAGCAATTGTGCTTTAGTTATTGAGGACATTCAGAATGGAAGTGGTTGTAAGGCCCTAAMAGCCCATCTCTGTCAGGGTGACAAGAGCATCAGCCTGTGGCTGATGTTATGGCCTCAGTGGATCCATTCCTGATGGCCCAGGTACACGCAACATGTATTTTAAAAACAAAAAAGTGTGATTGAAAAGTCTATCAAAAGAGTGTTATATCAACTTTTGTCAGTATAATAATAGATCCTCTAAAAGGTGATCAGAAGCAACGTTGAATTTATCTAGGGTTTCTTATAATATCATGAAATACATTARTAAAGTGAAAGAACTGAAGAGACAGTCACTGTTAACAGCATCTTAATACCAACTGYATAGCTAAGGGAAAACGTAATGTTGCCATGCTCATCTGTAGGAGAAAAACAGTAATGAACTCGCTAAGCTAGCGGGGATGACATTGACTCTCATCACACATCAGCTAATATTAAGGAAACTTTTGGCAGTCCGGTGAAAAGCATGCAGGATATCAGAGGTAAGTATGAAAACTTCAAGTCTCACAGTCAATGGGTTAGAAGGGGTTGGAGCCACTTTTCATTTTCTTATAGTTCGCTATTTTTATTTTTTTTATTTAAAAACAATAAAATTTTAAATTTTAAAATTTTAAAAACAATAAAATTTTTATTGTTTTTTCATTTCCATAACAAGGCCTCAAGAACATGCAGCTTCTTGGCATACTACAGGATCCATCTCCTAATATATGAGCTCCAGAAGAGATGTTAGTGCAGCTGCCAAAGAATGGACATTAGATTAAAATGAATAGTGGCTCCTTTACTTAAAGGATGCATGGAATAATAAAATAAAAAATGCACTCCAAAAGAAATAAATGTATTTTCTCCATGCTTGTGGTGAGACATTGAAAAACGATTGCTCTACCTTCGCACACTATTTCAGAGAGAGAACTGCACCCTTCTCTGCTAGTTCCAACCACTGAGTTCTAGACAGGTTAGCCACGAACAAAAGGAGAACAGGCACAAAAAGAGAGAAGTTAGGAAGTCCTAACCGAGTGCCACACACACCTGCTGGGAAAAGGTCATCGTGAGCAACAAAGATCTCGCATGTTGTGAAACACGAATTTCAGGAGAAAATGCATTTCCATGCTTGGTGCTTATAGGAGCAGGTTTAACGCTTTGGAACTTCCCYGCAGCTTAACTGAGACAGTTAAGCACAAAGACACAGGGCAGATATAGGCAATATTTTCAATATCTTGTCAGTCTCTTCTAATAAAATTTCACTTCTAATTGCATAATTAGTGTTTAGCACTAATGTTATGTTTAGCATAAACATAATGCTCATTCTTACTTGATGAAAATAGTGAAGTCTTCTTCTAAAAGAAGTGCTGTTCATCTGAAACATTTTCATTTATGGAACAAATCAAGATTTTGGTTTGTCCTTTGAATCAAATTCAAGGTACCAAGTTTGAGCAATTTTGCTGAGACAACTCAGAGTTCTGTCCTGACCTTAAGACTATCTTTAAGCATACCTATATTCTGTAGACAAGGGTACCTGAGAAAGACACAGTAATTTAGCATCCAGCGTGATTTGACTCTAGTAATAAAAAGCAAGCATCCATTTAAGGCTGGTTTCTTGGGAAGAATCTCAATTAAATTCCATTCATGCCTTTGGACTAACAGTAAGTTGCCCAATGTGTTATTCTACCACGCTCTAGGAAAGAAAGGTTTAAACTCACCAAACCATTTGCATAGTAAGAATTTCTACACCAAAGTAAATTTCCTTACTATCTGATTTCTAAATATAAATCCTTAAATGGTAAGTTAAATCCTTAAATGATAAACCACCGTGTGCTTCATGGAAGCATCTTTGTCATACTACATCTTGATTGTTAAAGGTGATGAGATTAGATGATGTTAGAATAGATTAATTTGTCTATCTTTTCTTACGTTTCTACACATTCCAAAAAAATATAAAGATTCATACATTCATCAAGATCTCCCCATCATATAGTTCCCATATAGTATGTTTGGAAAGTACCTCCATTAACTGATCATCCAGCTTGACCTGCTTTTTTCTCAGTCCTTCGTTTTCGGAGCTGCTTTCCAGTTCGCGTTCAAGAGAATTCATCTGACTGATCTATGAGAGCCATGAACTTTCCTTAGAGAGGTGACAGCTTCTCCCCTTGCCCGTTTTACTCAGTACACGAGTCAGGAATCACAGCAAATCAGGACAACACATGATCACAAGCCATAAGCCAGCATTTGGACAAGTGCAACATGCTTTTGCCAAACGCAACATCCAAGACTAAATGCAGACTGTGCTTGGCACAAGCGTCAGACCAGGCAGGGCAACCGATTCTGAACGTGAGAACGGAGCATATGGGAACCATATGGGAGCTGTGCATTGCAGAGCACTTGGGAAGAGGCTGCATTTTGTTTATGGGCCCCACGTTCTGCTCCTGAATTGTTTGCACTGACAGGAACTCCTGGAGCATATTGCAGAGTGCAGCCCTATAGTAACATGCTCTAAGAGGTGCAAAATAAAAGACTGCAGCCTGCGTGAGACAGGGATTTGCAATAAGAGACATCGCACAAGACTGAGGAAAAGGAGAAAATTGCCCTATTAGCKGCGAGTGCTGCACTGAGGCCCTGGTCACAGATCCACCACCCCAAACTAACCTTCCTGTTTGCAGAGGACAGCTCCTTCTGCAGCTGCTCGCATTCCCTCTTCAAACTTAGTTTCTCCTGCTCTATGGCTTTGACGATGCCCGACTGGCTTTGATGCTTCTGGTGCTTCAGAGAAAGGACGGTAGACTCCAGCTGCCGGACCTAGAGAGACCAGAGATGGGGAAAAAAAAAGTCAAAAGCCCATTGAGATACAGTTTCACAGTGGGCAGTGTTGGAAACCTCACTAAATTAAAAGTGACAGTCCTGGCAGTGACTACAAATCAAACTGCATCTAATTCATCTAAAATATCAAGTACYAGCTTGCTATTTGTAATAGTTTCTAGTTTTTTTTTTTGACCTTTAGCTTTCAGCACTGTGTTATTCTTCGCTTTTCTCCTCCCCATAATTTGCCTAAAACTGGGAGGCAAAAAAAAAAAAAAAAAAGAGCCTGAGAATGCTAGGAACATTAAGAAACTTTTAAAAAGCGCTAACCAAAAGCCAGACCAGAACGTTCAATGAGTTACATCCAGGTTTTTCTTTACAAGTGCCATGATGAAATGTCCTCAGAGTGCCTGCTCTCTAATAAACACAGTGCAAAAGCAGCAGAAAGCTTTCTTGTTATGTCATCTTTCTACACACATTTCTGCTCCAGGCTAATGAACCCCATTGCTTCTGTGTCATTTACTGCAAAAAAAATGAATTTTTAAGGTTTGTCCATCATGCAGTGACCTCTCGTTGGAAGCCRGTAGCTTGTTCAAGTTACCTTCTCCCTGGAATGGGTTAGATCTGCTTTAGAGCTCTGCACTTCTCTCTGCAGCCTCTCGTTCTCTTGCCTTAGCAGCTGCTGCTCCTGTTCCATCAGCTGCTCCAGTTGATCCCAGGGCAGCTTCCCCTGCAGCCCTGAGGAAGGCACAGCCAGGGCAAGAACCCGGTTCTTAAGACAGACAGAATTGCAGGGTTAGGCCTTAAAAAAAAGCAGCAGACATTTTTATCTATTCAGAGGGGGCTTAAGAGGCTTCCAGTAACCAGACTCCTACGTTAAAGGAGTCCCATCTTCCTCCCAGCTACGTATCATTTTTCAGCAAGGGACCCAACTAACTCACCACAGTGCAAATCCAAAGTGTTTCCCTTAGCCAAAAACACAGAAAATAGCTAAATGCCAGAATGGTTGATGTGAGTGCACACAGCTCAATATAAAAAAGCAATTTGCACTCTTTCAGAGCCCCATCAACTAAATAATAGAACTCAATATTATGTATTATTCAGTAATAGCTATAATTTAGTTCCTGTTATACATCTCTGAAATAGCTTCTTCTCCCCATGCACATTAAATATTCCTTAATTACASGGCAAACAAGCATAATTGCTATCTGAATTCATAATACTAATCAAAAGCCTGCAGTCTACAACCTCCTTCAGTTAGAGTCGCTCATCAATTAAAAATAAAAGCTCTTGCAATACTGTGCTTTTTATCTCCYTGTCGGTCACTAGTTTGGTTGTTGGGCTGTTTACAGGCCAATATCTATAGACAAAGTGTAAATTCAGATATGTTGGGGAAAGGCTTATTTTGGAGAAGCACAAACACTTGTAGAGAAAGCRATAGTTAAAGTGTAGAAGATTGATCATGGACCACCCTAACATCCAGAGACAGATTTTTAAGAATAAGTTATCATAAATCTGTATATTATATGTAATCTTGCAAGCTAATTTTTTWAAAAATGGACAATTAGTAAATACAGAAAACAGGATTAAAATAGGACTTTTTTGTAGCCATCTCCTTTTAGCTCTATGAGACTATTTATCACTTGTATTTCCAAGAGAACCTGAAAAAACTACGAATACAGCAAGAGGCTACAGAAAAGCAGCCCTTAACAAACATGTAAGCTCTGACACACAATTTTGCCCAATTTTGAAGCAGCTCAACCCAAAACCAGTGCCACTTGAGCATGCCAGGCTCCTGAGAAGTCCGAGTTACCTTTTCCTGGGCGTTCTGCAGTTGCTTGTGCAAGGACACGGCTTCCTGCCGAAGGGTCTCCTTGTCCTGTTGGGCCACCCGTAAGTCGGCGTTTAGGCGGGACATTTGGAGGTTGGCATTTTGCAGCGTTTCATCTAGACTCTGAGCCTGTAACACAGGAACACAGCTCTGCATTTGCTGTGCAAGATCCCTTGCAAGCAACTCGAAGGAAAATAATGGTTCTACATCAACTACTTCAATGGTAAATAAGTTAAGTGAGTTTATCTGCCAAGATTATATATATTTTATATTTTTATGTATGTATACATATAAATAAAATCACACAAATATTTAGGATCTCTGATAAAAAAGAATGAAAAAATTGTTGCCAGACTCCTAAAAATGCTGAATAATTCTCTGAAATCCTCTTCCAAATCAGCAGCTGCACAGTCTTTGTTATGGCAGAAAGGCTGCGTTCAACAAATAAGTCTCCTACTCCTGGCTATTTAATGTCAATTTAAGAGAAACAGAATTATCTTGAATGTTTATTTTTCTTAGCAGCCCATGGCCACCAAGGAGCCCCAAACAGCCAAGCAGAAGGTCACTCCTCCCTCTATGACTGGTAGGGAACAAGCTACCACCTAAAAAAGTAGGAAGCAGCAGCTTTGTGGTTTACTAGGGATAAGGGAGAAGAATGGATAGACAATGGRACTTGGTGTAGATGCAAAATATAGCTTATCCTCAGCTAAAGAAAACCCTCATGGCACTTCACAAGCTCTCTTKGTCTTTAAGAGCATCCCTCTGAAAGCCCTGAAAATGTCCACTAGCTGCATGACACCTTTACATACATTAGAAGAGCTACTTTTAGGAAAAAATCCCCAAGAGATTAAACACTAAATAACRTTTTTGATCCACAGCTATCAAGCACTCACTATTTTACCTTTTCYTGTGAAACTGCGAGCTGTGTTTTCAACATCTGGCTCTGTTGTTCCCAGGTCTTCTGCTCCTGCTTCAAGCTGGCAATTGTGGTTTCTAAGCAGCTTACTTTAGCTACCTGAAATAAAATTACATTCGTAAACTAGAATTATCCAGGATTTTCTAACTCAGTTGGAGCATTAAGCTAGATGGAGTCACAGCTATGCAAAGGAAAAGTGGGAGAATCCTCAAGTCCCCTTTCTTCTCAGCTTCCACACAACGGGATTAATGCTAGAAATCATTATCAAGTTTAGAATTATGAATTTAYAGCACACAAGGGTTACAATAAAAATGTGAGATCGGTCTTGCTTTTCTTCCTACAATATCTGTATCCAGCCTTATGTTCCTTTGCATTGCTTGGAATTTGATACCTAATGAAATTATAGTAAAGCTGTGCTCTGGCTTTTAAGCTTCCTCTTTAAGATTATCTAGGGAAAAAAAGGTGGAGATTAGGCATTTATCTGGTGTGTAGGCAAGAAAAAAAGCAGTTTTACAGCTAAGTGATACAGATAGTAGTATATGCATTGAACAGCTTGTAGAATTAAGTAGCTCCTTGAAGAGCACGCAGCCAGGGACGTGACTTYGCAGACCTGTCTTACCTTGTCAATGCACCTGTTCAACTCCTCACTCAGGGCTTCTTTTTCTTTCAGCAGCTTTTCGTTTTTAGTAATTAAACTAGAAACTTCATTTTGAAGGTCGGCGAGATCAGAACATCTGGGCAGCTGTAGAGAACAAACCCTCCGTTGTATTTCCATGCCATTTCTGAATTTTAAGTGTGTTATAAAAGGCTTTCTCCTGTCCCCAGGGACAAACATGACACTGGAGAGCATGTGAAAAGTAGGAACATGGGACATTTTCATGCCCCATTCATATGATCCAAGACATTCCCCTCCGGGACATCCTCCACATGATCCTGGTCCAAGGCTAAAGCTTCTCCAGGTGCTCACGTCACCCCTCAACTCAACCTCTGATGCAGAGGCAGCTTCAGATACCAACTTCCAAGGGAGAGGAGGGAGAATTCCCCCCACATTGCTCACTTCCCTTCTCCATGGGCCCCCTTCCCATTTAATGCTCAGCCCTTCAGCTTCACATTGTGCCTCCTCCTGCGCTGCCTTGGCTCAATCTTCTGTCTTTAATTACACACGAGCCCCAATTCCCTCTCCACTGAAGGGCCTCATCTGCCGTTGGCTTCTTAAAGCCATTATCAAGCCTCAGCACTGGGCACATCAAATGAGTGCTTTTCTCTAAAGAAAATGACTTTGTGGAGCCCTAATAAGGGGGGCTAAAACTCATTTGTAGCCTTGTATTATCTATGATTATTAACATATATTCACRGCTTACTGATCCAGGCTCATATCATCTCCCAAACACACCATGAAGTTCTCCTTAGAAGTGAAGGGACATCAGTGTCTCCAGATGGATGGGAGCAGCGGGAATGCCCCCTTTAAAGGACATGCTGCAAGGGAGCAGCACGTCCTTCTTCCAAAAACCTTAAAATCCACCCAAATTCAGGCAAGAGAGCAGGGCACGCTAAGAGCCAAGCCCTGCTGGCTGTCCTGGGACTAAATCCAGTATTTAACTGCATGTAGCCAGATAAGCTGTACCTGTTTTGCTTTCTCCAGCTCCTGCTTGAGGATGTGGTTTTCCTGCTCCAACATATGAGCTTGGACTTTCATTTTTGACAGCTCCATCTCCAAAGACGACACCAGATTTGAAGACTGGATTAAAAAAAAAAAAGGCTCAGATTGGAGACAAGCAGAGATTAACCAGGTCAAGCTCCAGCCTCAGACATGAGCTAATGCTGGGATGGTCCCACACTGAGCAGGACAGACATGCTGGACCATAGGGGTGGGAGTATTTAGCATTGCAGAGATCCACCTGCAAAACAGGACTGCATACTTTTTCCCTTCCTTTTGCACCCAGAAAATAGCCTGTCTTCCCTTCCCATCCCTGGGTGCACCCACACTTGCAGTTAGCACTTGGAAAATTTCAGATTGGAAAACCCATATACAGTTTGAGAAAAGAGTGCTAATCCCAGTGACATCTATTCATAAACATTAATTTTTTGACACCATTAGAAACAGTGTTATTTTGTACCTTTATTTTAGAGTTTTCCAGTTCCTCTTTCAGTAGCAATCTCTCCTTTTCCCATTCTTCCACTGAAGGCTTTCCTGCTTCCCTTTCCTTTTGCTTGAGCACCCTCGCCAGCTGTTGATTTAGATCCTGCACATCCGCCTGGCTTTTGGAATTCCTCTGGCTAAGCTCCGTATTTTCTGAATCCAGCTGCTGGTTCCTTGTTTTCAGATCCACTACCTGGATTCAGACAGCTGGGTCAGTTACGAGCACTTCCACACCAAGTCCTTCTACAGATTTTAAATATTTCAATTAAAATAATTAAGAAGAAATATGCTGGTGGGTCACAAGGGTTTGATATCTGGCCAAGGAAGTGGAATATAGTTAGTATTGGACATGACAGCTGCATGCTCAACAGTCTCCATGGCTTTTCTTGCCTATTTCACTTATTCCATGGCCCATTTTTAAACCAAGTTGTACCACACTTAAAAGCAGGAGCCTGGATGCATAAAGGCAGCCTCAAATTGTCAGATTCTCAGGATTCGCCTCAGTTAGAGCAGTTATATCAGTCAGATGGCACACTCATGTYCTGCTCCCCTTTGCCGCGCTGTGTTTAGCTTCAAGTTTATGCTGGTAGACCAGTAGATTATTCTGAGCAAGTGCCATCTCACTAGGTGTTACTAAATTGCAAATATGAGCATAAGAGTAGCTTAAATCTGCTATTATTTGCCTAGCACAAAACTCCCCTAAAAGGAGGACGGTAAAATCTGGAGAGGTGCAAAGGATCTGCCAGCATTCCCAGGTCAGCTAACTGGGAAGTAAGAGGAGGCTGCGTTACATGGGCTATTTCCCATGGGCTACTGCAGAACATCGCCCAGAAAGATTACAAAGGAAAGATTTTACTATTTCCATTAAGCATGCTTTTCAAGTTCACTATGGAGATGCTCTCAGGTCTGTGAGCTCAAGGGTTACAGTAGCACTGACCTTCAGAACAGGTCAGAAAGCCTCATACCCACCCAAACCGGTTACTGGGAACATACAGTTATGACCAAGATGGYTGAACAAATTATGATAATTTTATGCCACTTTTGCTGCATGAAAATCTTTATCTTGTCATAAAGACTGCTACAAACATTATACACTCAGTCTCCATACCTGCTTTTTCAGGTTGTCAACCATCTTCTGCACAGCCACCTTCTCCTTTCTTACCGCCTCTATTTTTTGCCTAAGAAAAAAGGAAAGCTCACTAACATTAGCAAAGCTAATTACCAAAGCTCATTATTAATATACACAGAGAGCAAGAATGGGCTGCTTTTTGACATCTCATCACTACAACTGGTCATTCTGGAAATTTTAATTTTGACGATTTTTTTTGCTTAGCATCACTGTTTTGCATAGGTTTGGTGGTACTCACTTTTTAGAAGTACTCATGTTTATTTTACTAGAGGGCTAAGCCCATGTCCAGCCTTTTCCAAGGATAAACAAGCCTAGCAAGCTCTGCCTTTGCTGATGTGATCATAGGAATCACCTTAACTCTGCTCACAAGTGGGTCCAACGTTGCTGCAATATCACGTATATGATAATGTGGGCATTGGACCTCCTATCAACCAAGACCCTAATTTCGATGTAGGAATGGGCAGAACAAGCCAAGGCCCCTGATTTAGATGTAGGAATGGACATAACAAGCCAARGCAAGTCAAAGAAACCCCAAAGACCGTCCTGGAAGACGGCTGGATCTCTGATGACACCAGGAGATGCTTCTGCTCCAAGTTCTGAGAGACATCTAGCAAGCAAGAGCTTTGAGCAGGGCTGCAACCACCCTGTGTGAGGGCAATGGAAACCCAAATCCCACACATAATTTGTGTCCCACGCAGCTCTCACCGCATCTCTTCTCGTGACCCGCTCAGCTCCCGCAGTTTCAGGTTGGAAGCGCTGCCTTCCTCATTTAACAAAGTGACCTCGTTTTTCAGCAGGGCATTCTCTTCTCGCAGCTTCTCAGCTTCGCACCTGTGGCAGAGAGGAGACAACTGAAAAATCATTGCTGTGTTTTGGCCCGCAGGGAGAAGAGTTGCAAAAAAGGCCAAATTGCCTGTGATGATCTAAAAACAGAGCTACTCCTAACTAATTTTAGACATCAATTGCATATGGATTTTGCATTTCACTTAGAGTGCATCTCAGGCCATGGAAAACGGCCTTTCCGCCTTTCCCCCAAAAAAGGGTGCACAAAGTTAATTAAAAAAAAAATAAGAGACTTGGTAAATGTCTTCCCCAAGGCAACCGTAGAGAAATAATTTAGGCATGATGTAATTCTTSAGAATAAACCCTTACAGGAAGCCATTGTTGGACAAAAATTAGTCATTTCCAACCACTTTAAAAAGCATTTACTGAAACCCTGCAGTTAAGAGTACAGATAATCTATTACACTCTTTTTGCTGTAATGGTATTTACCCTATTACACACTATAACGCATCCCTAGCACTAAGTGCTCCTCCTACTGGGAAAAAAAAATACTCATTTTCTAGCCTTAAATCTTTAGAAAACTGAAGCGCTTTCGACATTCCAAGTTAACATTCAGCACTACAGGAGAACAGAAGGAAGAGGCAATATTAGTAGGAAGATTAAAAGCYCTCTGGAAGTGTTATGATCATACACGTGATGCAAAATTTAGGTGTCCAGTTTATCACTGACCACACATGGCAATGGCAACTATTCCCAGCACAACTCAAGAAGCTGCTGCTTTCAGGAGCATTTTTTGGAGCAATTTTACCGTTGTTCCCATTGATCACGTTCACAGACGAGCCGCACGTATCCCRCTCCTTATCCTYGCTTGCCAACGGTTAGAATCCACGKCTCCGACCTCTACCCCAAGTTAAACTACTCGTTAAACTCGTTAAGGCAGCGGCTGCACGGAGGTCAGTAGAAGTTAAAGTGATGGGGATGGCTAGGTTAGTCTCTAAGCGGTGCGAGCGRCGAGCTGGACTACCAGGGACTGTCCCCTGGCCGTACGTTACCTCAGAAGATCCACCTTGTGCTGCAGCTCGCTGCAGGTGCTCTGCAAGCCGCGCGCCGCGCTCCGCTCCTCGGCCCCGCGGCCCGGCTCCGTGGCCTTGGCGCTGCCCGGAGCGGCGGCTTTCGGCTTCCCGTGGAGCTCCTGCTGCTCTCTCCCCTCCCTGGAGCTCTCTTCCGGGGGGATATCGCGTTGGCCACGCTTGTCTTGCAAAGCTCTCACTAAGGGCTCTTCAGCCTTTCCAYGCTGGCATTGCACTCTCAGCTTCTCACCGGACGCCTCTATTTTCCCCTGTGCATATTGGATGTCTTCCAGTTTTCCAGCTTTCCTGAGCTGTGGTTCTCCCTCTCCAAGTTCAATCATTTCCAGGTTACTTTCTTCCAGCTTGCAACGAAGGCTCCTCAGCTTCTGCAAGTTGTCTTCTAGCGCTTTATTTTTTTCAACCAACTCTTTCAGTTTAGATTTCAGCCCTTCGTTTTCCACCTGAGTTTCTTCCTGTAAAGACAGAAGCTTGGCTTGCGCCGCTAATCTTTCTTCTAGCTCTTCAATCCTCTTCCAAAACTGAGGTATTAGGCTTTTCAGGTCACCCTTCTCCTTAGCCGCTGCAGAAACCTGCTCCAGCTGCAGAGAAGCACCAGTTAGTTCTTCAGCCTCTTCAAGCTCAGTCTGCAGCTTAGAAGCATCCAGGAAAAAGCCTTTGTTTTTGGTGGCTATTCTGTTGTTCACCACATGCCTGTTCTGCCTGTTATCGTGGGGTAACAGCTTTAGTCGGGGAACTCTTGACAGGCTTCTTTCAAGATCCCTCAGTTTCTTCTGTGCCAGGGGCACCAGAGAAACCAGCTCCTGCATCTTCTCAGAGTCGTGGCTACAAGCAGCGGCCAGGACCATGGTACCATGGACCATGGTACTTCCCTGTACATCAGCTTCCACCAAGGGGCAGACATCCGAGTGCGCTCCCTCATCCGTGTCACTGGACAGCCCCTCCGCGAGGGAATCCGGTGCGTCCCGCGGCTGGGACTGCTCCGACTCGGAGGTGTCTCCGTGGTCGGAAGCGCCGCGTCCCGCCGGCTCGCGCTCCGCCCTGCGCAGCCGCCGCCGCAGCCCGCGGAGCTCGGAGGCCATCCGCACGTTTTCCTTCACGGCTTGCTCGTGCACTTTCTGCAGGCTCCTCAGGACGGCGGCGTCATCTCCGGGATGCTCCACAGCAGAGAAAGAAGCGATCTGGCTTTTGGCTTTTGCATATTCGTTTTCCAATACTCTGTAATGATTTTGCAGCATAGCAAAGTTGAGGGCCTCCCACTGCAACTTCTGTATTTTTTCTTGCAGATCTGAGATTTCCAAATTCATCTCTGCCTTCTCTCTTTCTGCCCTTACACGGAGCTCGTTGTTTAAGGTCTCTAAAGCAAGAAGTCTGGAGCTGAGTTCTTCTTTCTCCTGCTTATGTTCACTGTCGAGCCTCTCCAGCTCCTGGCTCACCAGCCTCCTGTCCTCCTCCACCACACACACATACTCATCCTTGTCCTTCAGCTCTTTCTCGTGCTCGCTTTGGAGTTGCACTATTTTATCCTTCAACTCAACCTCTTGCCTCTCAGTAGCGTTTCTCAGATCCTGCAGCTCCTTCTGAAGCTGTTCCTTTTCACACACCAGCTTGTTCACTTCCTCCTTCAGGTGTTTCTCCAAAAGCTCCTTCTCCTGGCTTAGAGCAAGACTAAGAGCCTTCTCATTCGCCAGCCTCTCCTTCAGTTGCTCTTGGGTTTCAGCAACCTCCTGGAAAATCTCATCCTTTTCAAACTCCCACTGGGATCTTTCTTCTCTCTGCTGCTCGGCAAGCTCATGCAGCTCCCGCTGGTAGCGCCCCTCCAGATTTTGGATCGTCTCTTCATATTTATTTGCAAGTGTTTGTGTGTTGGCAGAAAACTCAGTTTCTGCATGAGATGCTCTTCTGTTATAGTCACTTTCCATTTTTTTCCTAAACGTGGTTAACATAATAATATTACTCAACTCTAGGCTCTCTCGCAGAGAGATTCAAATGGCTGTCTAAGCTACTTAAGAAAACAATCTGAGAAATTACATTTTCACTGTAAACCTGTCAAATAGCTCTGCTGAGAGCCAAAATTAAATCTAACACAATCTGTTGAAACATCAAAAAAAAAAATCAAAGTTTAACTGCCTTGAAACAATTGCAACTTCTGAAGTGCCCTTAGAAATAGTTTCTTATACAAGACATGCCCTTCTAGATTGGTAATGGGATTTACGGAGGCAGAGGTTCTCCTCCTTGAAGGATCCTAATTACTTTGGCACTATGTTCTAGTCAAAAGTGCTCATCTTTCATCTATCTACATCTTTGGTAAGAAAAGCATTTGGATTATGTTTTTTAGGGATAAAGGATTGTGGTGCACAGGGATACTGAGCAGAACTCAAATCAGTCATGGCTGTTTATGCTCTGGCAGTATTGCTACCTCCGATGAGTTAAAAATCAATATAAATATYTGCTTGAGAAAGCTCAAAAGGAAAAAGCCTCTGGATACCTGCCTGGTGTTCCGGGATCAAGCAGGTAATGGCATTGCACAGCTACTGCCCTCGAGTCCAGCACGTGGAGCCATTTCTGCACTAGCTTTGCCCTGGCCAGCCCGGCGAGCAAGGGGGCCTGCAGAGCTCGCTGCACTCACCTCTCCTCCTGCAGCTCCCGCTGGTGCCTCCTCAGCAGCTCCTGCTGCAGCTCCTCTTTCTCCCGGCCGTGCATTTCCCTCAACCTCCTCAGCTGCTCCTGGAAGCCACGTTCCAGCTCTCCCTTYTCTTCCTGCAGCGTCTGCACCAAAACCCTCATCTTCTCCTCCACCCAGGCACCGTTTTGAAGCAGCTCTTCCCGTTCTCGGCTAAACCTCTCCGTCACCTCCTCCAGCTTCACCCGAATGTCCGCTTCGTGTTCCCGCCGGAGCACTTCTTGCAGAGCGGCCTTTTCCTCAGCGAAGCTCATTTGCAACCTGTTTTTCTCATCGTCATGCTCATAGCCAAGCTGCTCTTGCTGTTTGCGGAGCGCTGCCGCTTCTCCCTGCAGTTCTGCAATTTGGCTTTTCAGGCCAGTTATTTGCTCTTCCATGACCTGCATCTCTTCCGAGCACTTCTTCCTCGTGTCTTCTTGCTCCTTTTCACAGTGGATTTTGGTCTCATTTAGTTGCTTTTCATAATGGCTCACCTGCAAGAAGGGAAATCGATTCATTTTCTACAAAAATACATAAAGATTTTCTACAGAATACTACATGATTTATTCTACAGGATGTTCTCTCCATATCTTTCTAATATTTTATAGAATATTTTGATTTACACGTTAGCATCATCTTACACTCAGTTTTCCCTGCAAAGAATGYTAAGTGCATGAACGCTCAACTTCTTACTAGAGTAAAAATGATTTTTGCACACAAGACAGTGAAATTCTTGCCTCCCCATTAAGGAAATATGCGAAGCAGAGAGAAGCCAGGAGCAGTTTAAGTCCTGACTGGCTTCATGACTTGTCGGAGGTGGGCACTGATGTGACAGAAGTGAGGAGAGCCCAAAAGGAGCCTCTGCTTCTGGTGCTGACCAGCACAGAACAAGCCTGGCCACCTCTCTAGCMGCACCTGTGGCCACTGGGAAAGGTAGCTCCCATTTGCTTAGAAACACTAATTTTTGACTTGACAGTAGTGTGGGTTGGAGGCCCCATGCTAAGCAAACCAGCCCTCCAGGGCTGGATGCAGTGGGACACAGGGACAGATTTCACAGGCATTGCTCCCTAAACCTGGGCTTAGAACCAGCACATGTGCCCCGAGCTGCCCTGACCTCACAAGTCCATTTCAATCCACCTCCAGCTGGATATTTCGGCACACATGGCAAGACCAACCTAAGGGCCAAGAGATCCCCACGCAGAAGACAGGGAACGACCACACACCTTCACCAGGACGGGTGTTGCCACAACAGCATCTCCACCCTCATGCAGCASAGATCACTTTTCACCACCACCAGACCGCACCAACGCTGCATTTACCAGCACCAGCTCCCACCGGCAGCTTTCCCAACCCACAGCCATTCCAAACAAAGTGACTAATGGCGAGCTCCAGGTTCCAGGATGGGAAACACAACCCTGCATCTCCCAGACTCGCTCCTCTTTCATTAGCTGGTAGATAGAGCACAACATCCACCCAGCCCCACGTGCAGAGGAGCGGGGAAGGTGGAGGCTGCCCAAGGGTCACCAAAACACAAAGCAAGGCCCTTTTCCCAAGGGCATCCCACTCAAGGCCCTTTTCCCAAGGGCATCC
>NW_020456043.1:1776150-1799493 GCF_003342845.1 Nothoprocta perdicaria | reverse complement strand
TGCCAAGTTAAAACAACTTACTGTCTCTTCGAGCTCCTGCTTGAGGTGACAAACGTCCTGGTGATGCTGCTCCTTCATTTGCTCAATAACCATTTCTGCTTCTATGCTCATGTTTAGTGGATTGCAGTCCTCTGATCCAAGCCCTTGGAAAATAATTATACATGCTCTTGAAACCCGAAGAGCTACAGCTACAAGTGAACTATTTCATCACTTTATTTTTGTTTAGGCASCTCCTCCAGCCCTCTCAAATTCCATTGGCACATACCTAAGTAGAAGCTATAAACACTCATTTTAGCCTTAATTATACTACAGCAGCCACACTCTGCCTGGTATTAAAAGCAAAATGGAGGTGTTGTTCAAGAAGTCTCACTATGAAAGTTTTGGAAAGTTTGGAATTGTATCCAAACCCTATATATCCAAATAAATATCTATAGAGGGACGTTTCCCATAAGGGAACCAAGCTCTACCTTGGTCAGGCTCAATGCCGCTGTTCCCATGGCTTTTAACATCCACGTCGAGCTCCTCGGAGAGCGAGCTCCTCAGAGGCGGCCTAAGGGCCYTGCCTTGAGCGCGGAACTCCTCCAGCTCGGCCTGCAGCTCGTCGACTCGGTCCTGCAGCTCCTGCGGGAGGGAAAGGAGGCGCCCGGGTGACCAACCAAGACCGGGGAACGCCGGGCACGCCGACGCCRCGGCGCTCGGAGGGCTTCGCTGCGGGCAAAGCCTCGGAGATAACGTTCCAGCAGCCGCTCTCCTGGCGGCCAGACGACAACGTCCTTCTCCAGGTTCCTACCCACGCGAGGGGCACAGGAGGAACTTCTGCACTGTGAGGGTGACAGAGCAGTGGAACAGGCTGCCCAGGGAGGTGGTGGAGTCTCCTACTCTGGAGGTCTCCAAAACCCACCTGGATGCCACCCTGTGCCACATGCTGTAGGTGTGCCTGCTTGAGCAGGAAGGTTGGACTAGATGATCTCTAGAGGTCCCTTCYAACCTTGAACATTCGGTGATTCTGTGAGATGTGTCTGCTCACCAAAACAGCACCAGATTTACAGCATGCATAGAATCATAGAATGCTTAAGGTTGGAAGGGACCTCAGAGGTCATCTAGTCCAACCCCCCTGCTCACGCAGGGTCACCCAGAGCAYGTGGCACAGGGCTGCGTCCAAGCRGGTTTTAAAGGTCTCCAAAGAAGGAGACTCCACAACCTCCCTGGGCAACCTGTTCCAGGGCTCGGTCACCCTCACTGTCAAGAAGAACATATATTCATTCCAGAAGTATGCATATATTTTGCATTTGAAGCATACCCCGCTCCAGCACCTTTCACTATATTCCTTCTCCCTTGGGAAAAGGAATACTTTGGGAAAACTTTGAACCTACCCAATAAACACCTCAAACACCTACTTAAAAAAACATAAATCAAATCAACAGCAAGAGACCGACTTGGGAAAGAGACACCCTCATTACTGTGATCTGCCATCTGGCACTTCTGCCCATTGCCAAGGAGAGTATCCCAAGTGTCCGTGCCAAGTGGGATGCGCTGAGTTCAATGAGCAGTGTTTACAAAGGAAAATGAGTCCATGAATGTGTAAACATAATTTGGCAGATCAGAAAGGTTGAAGGAAAAAAATCTCCAGGATTGAATCAGGTTTGAGTATCAATTGAATCAACACTCAAAAAATGCAGTTGYGTTTTCAAGCAAATTCTTATCCTGATGTATTGAATTCAGCAACKAGTTTTAGAAAAAGCCCTTGGTTTTGAGCTGCAGCTTCTTGGCAGAGCTGCTGTGTTGCATTACACACAAGGATTTGCCAAGACTGTCCTTTTCCAAGCAGAAAGGATAACGCAGAAGAGATGAGTTGGATGCATGTGCCATGCAACCATGCTGGTATCAGAAAGGAGATACATAGGTAGGTACTTTTAGGGCTAAATTAGAGTACTTGGCAGCACAGGATTTGGGAAGAGCAGAAGACAAGCTTGAAGTTATTAGCTTTATTTGCCTAAAACGCTACTGTTTTAGAAACCACCACCTGTGCTTTGCATTTCTGCTGTTACCTCTTACATCTTTGCCTCCAAACTAGGGCAAAGCTATTTCACAAGTGGGAAAGCAGCTCGTGCATAACTAAATATTGAGTAAGCTAACTTCACATCTGCTAATCAAAGGAAGCTCCGCAGATCCTGTCCCCGTGCACCCCCAAGGCACCTCAGCGCAGGCATTTGCCTCCACAGCAAGGATTTTCTCCATCCAAAGCTTGGGTTAAAGCAAGAAAGAGCCATCGGGCAGGGAGAAAACAGCAGCAGGGACATTGTCAGCGAGCACTGGCGTGGTGGGCCCAGCTCACCCGGCACTGCAGCTCGTACTCGCTCTTCATCTGCGCCAGTCGCTCCTCCTGCAGAAAGAACTCAGCGCTGCTGGGATCGAGGTCGCCAAACTGGAAAGCACAAACACAGRCCAGTTGCTCCTCCTCCAAATACCCCTGGCCTGCAGCCCAACGCAGCTCTACAGCAGTCTTGCAGCCTTCTCCCTCTTTCCTCTGTTTTATTTTTTTTTTTTTAAATAAAGCTCTGCAACTACTTTCCTACCAAATATTATCTTTTTTTTCCCCCCATCTCAGTTCCCATGTTAGATAAAGTTTGATTCCATATGACACCCTTCTAATTTAAGGCAAGGAATTGTAGTTTGTTGAACAATTCCAACCTTAAAGTAGTCTGGGAAAGAGGTATTGGGCAAGAGCCCCAGGATGTGCACATTTGCCCAGAGATGCACCTACACAGAAATGCCTTCTTAGAAGCTGCTATTTGGAACAGTTTAACATAGCCCAACCAAGCTCATTTTCCCCCCTTGCTTCTGCAGCTAAAGTCTGAGCAAATAAAGACATTGGTATTTAATAGCCTCCCCAGAAAGGACTTGCATCCCAGGTCTATCCAAGTCTATCTACCAGGACAAGAAACATCCCTGTGGATTTGTGGAGTGGCTGTTTCACTGTTAGGCTCTTCACTGCCAATTAATTTAATACCACACCTAAGCTGACGTACTTTTGCTGAGCTGGAGCCCAAGTCGGGCTGCCCATGAGGCAGGTACCCCACTTGGCACGTGGCCTTGGTCAGGGTGAGGCTCATTGCCCCCAGAGCTCCTGCTCCTCAGTGGGCACCTTGAKTGTTATCAATTCAAAAGAGACTTAACTGCAAGCACATAGGGGAGAGGAGGGATTTACCTTCTCCGCCAGCACATTTTCCAAGTTCCTCTGCAGTTTGCTCGCCAGACTTTCGTATTCGAGCAGCTTTTCTCCAGTTTCCAAGAGCTCGTTTTCCAAGCGGCTGTTCTCCTGCACAAAACCAAAGCCACCTTATCACTTCCTACTGTTTTCCTTGTCAAAGTGATAACTCATGGCAACTGCCTCCTGTTCAAGTCAGAACATTAAAATTTTCCACTAGCGATAGGAACTGTGAATTTGTCTTTCTGTTCTCCATGCAAAGGCCACTGCTCTTGGGACATTAAAACAAGATGCATGAAGCTCAGGCTTGCAGCCTCCAAGGCACAGACTAGCTGCATCCTGCACCAAATCATGCTCCTCCTCAGTCTTCAAATCACTGCTTCAGAAAGAATATTTTCATTTTCTTAACATTTATGGGATGCCCAATGYCTTTAAAAACTGTACTCCAGAGCATCTTTAAAAGATACATGGCCTCCCGCTGTCAGGACTTCTGGGATTAAGACAACACTGCTACCTTCACCTCYTAAAGCGTGCAAAGTTCAGCCAAGGTAAGGCAGCTGCCACCTTCCAAAGTCACTAGGCAGCAGGCCTTTTCCAAAAGCAAACTTGCTTTAGAGATTTTTGAGCTTTAAACTCTGCCAGGATGCATTATGTGCTGGCAGTGCCTCCAAGGCAAATCGTTCTCCCTGGAGCTGTACCCATGCACACGCTGCACGCGACAGCAACGGAAACCCCAAGGAATAACCCAGCGAGGTGGCCCCAGAAACCAGTTACAGATACACCTCTGCCTCGCAGCTAGAATTAGCACAAGCAGCACAAGGTGCAACAACAGATTGCCCCAACAAGCGCTAAACTGCAAGCGCTGCTTCCCATTCCTCAACAGCTCAGCCTTTTGGGGGCAGAGCCCACTCGCGCTTGGTGCTGGTACCTTTATGGAGAGCGCGAGGCGGTCTCGGATGTAGCTCTCCTCCGTTTTCAGCTTCTCAATCTCCTGCTCCAGCTCCAGCCGCTGCTTACCGGCCTGCTGCAGGATTTGCTCCCGCTCCCTCCGCAGCTCGCTCTTCAGAGCCCCGATCCGCTCCTTGTACTCCTCATCCAGCTTCCTGCGGAGGCACCAAAGGTAAGAAAAGCCCATGAAAAGCAGCAAATACCKCTGTGAATTTAGCTTTGTGGCAGCGGGCAGCACATGCAAAGCCAGCTGCTGCTATCGGCGCCGGCACGTGGCAGGCTGCAAGGACCACTCGGGAGAAACAGAGCAATGCTCGGATTAGCAGCACACATCAGCTATATGCTGCCTGGGGAAGTTTAGCTTAGCTATACAGCCCAGCCTGGTGAGGGATGCTGTTTTAGGACGAAACCTGCTTTTTCTGCCAGCTGCGTAATTAATATTTTTTATTTCACAGCAACAGCCCCCTACTAACTGGGAAGGGGAAGCAAATGCAAGGAGATCAAGGGGAGCAGAGCAAGGGCTGAGATGCTGCAAGAGAGATGGACAGTGGGTCTGGGTGGCCCTAGGACCTGCAGATGGATCTGGCAAGCACAGAACAGCATTAAAGYGACCAAGCATGCCCCAAATCAAGGACAGGCTCAAAGCAGCTTTCAGCTAAGCTGCAAATACTCCCAGGTGCCAGCTTCACCCCCAGCCCCATCTCGGGCACCGTGGGCGGCAGCAGCTCGGACAGAGCACGGTGCCTACCTGAGGTTGTACTCGTTGCGGCGCTCGATGGCAGCGTGGTGGTCATCCACCTCGGAGGCCATGAGGGATTTCAGCTTTTCTGCCTTGTCCAGGTCTGACCGCAGCTTCTCCTTCTCTCTGGCCACTTGGTCGACCCGCTCCCTAGGGTAAGGGCAACCACATTAACATTGGCCGCTCCTCCCCAGCTCTGCAGACCCAGTGCTGCTGCCCACAGGAGGCTCTGCACAGAGCGGGGTCCAGGGGGGTGATTCCTCATCACCTCTGTTCGTTCATTAGCTGTGAACTTGCACATGTAGCTCCTTTCCGACCTCRGTACCCCCCTACACCTTGAGCGCTCAGCACCTGCCCCATGTACTTGCTCTCGTCGTTTTGTAACCTTCGCCACTTCTATCCTCACACGACAACCAACCTGCTTTTAGTTGCATGCTCCTAAGGTGGCTTTCTCTATGTTCAATCTACATCCATTAAGAGCTGCTTAGACACAGAGACCTCAAGAGCACCCAAAATCTCTCCTGGGACCTCTTGCAAAGAAGCACAAATGATAAAAGGAGATGTGGGGCGTTTTGGTGACTCAAACACATCCCCCCCGCATCGCGGGGCATAACCTCCACAGTACTTGAGCACGAAAACCTTCAGCATTCAGGATACTGCTCAAACCAGCCTCAATTACAGATTCATCTTCCTTGGCCATTAAGGACCATTTGCAGGCCAGGAAACAGGGCTAGAAACAGCCTGCTGCTTTGATTTGGTTTTGTATGCACATTTTCCTGAGATAGTTGGCTTTTTCCCTGGYGTTTTCACTGAGCAAAATGAAATAGTGAAGAATTCTGTTTCCAACCAACAAAAATCCAAAGCTAGAGACTCCTCACGAAACCGCAGCCCTCGCCGGGCCCTGTTGAGACACATCACGAATTGTGATTCATCAGCAGCTCCTTAAACTCGGCTTGGCAAAGCCTCCAGGAGGGCGGTGAGGAAGCAGCGGAGACGGGAATCCTGACAACTTACAGCAAGTGTCTTATCTCCGTCTTGAAGCTCGCCAGYGCTGCTTGATAGATCCCATTCTTGGTCATCAACAGCTCGTTTTCCAAAGCCAGCGTCAGCTCCGTCAGGTTCACCTTCCCATCCAAGCTGAAATCCAGAGCCTGTAAAACAGTGAGTCACRGGGACAGAGCAACTTTTACATCCACAGGGCCCGAGGGCGTTAGAACCTTAAAATGRAGGGAATAGGCTGAGGAGGCTCCAGGAGGATCTTGGCTTGCTGATGAATCTGCTACGGGCRGATTTTGGGCCCCTACATCAGCACATCCCCTCCGTGGCCTCCCTGGATTAGAGAGCCAGCTATGGAGATGGAAAATACCATGCCCATACTGCCAGACTAGCAGTACAAAAGCTAAAATATGAGAAGTATTAACTCTAGAGCGAGCTCAACTACACTGGCCTTTGAAAAGGTCCAGGTGCTGCAAGGAAGTSATTGAAAACAATGGGGTTAAACAAATGCAAGTCTTGTAATACAGACAGTGCAGAAGTCTTACAGGAGGTAGCTCAGAGTGAAGACCTCACCACCTTTAGAATAACCCCCCACACAAACATCCTTATTTTAGTGACTCCGTTGGCCAAAATAAGCCCGAGATATCAAAACCTAACTGCATGAAGCCAAAATAAAAGCATATTTAATTGCCCAAGAGCACTGAATTTTGTACTGAGTGTTTACGGCAGCCTCAACAGCCAAAATGCACATGGACATCAAGTGACAAGGAAAACATGTCATTACCATTGCTGGTATACCAGAGAAGCCCTAAGAATGGACACATTAAACAGTCCTTTAGCTTGACCACAGCCTATAGTGAGGCAGGTGGAAAGGGGTTCTCTTCMAAGAGCAGTGCACCCCATTTGAAGCATTATAGTTTTATGGTAGAGTAAAAGCATATTAGACTAATTGGCAAGTTTAAATCCTGTCCTCCACTTCAGCACAGGCAATAATTCAGATGAGCACTAGGTTTGCAGGAGCATCTACTGAGCAAGGCGAAGGAATTAAATTACTTCCTATAAATACAGGTGACCTACGCACACTATGCTGCAGGTCGCATCAGATTTTTATCAGAAACCTTTACCTCTCTGGGATGCACCATCATCATTTCCATAATGGAAACTGGAAGCTCCCAAGAACAGCTGCACTCCCACTGGGAATTTTAGAGGGGAACCAAAAGCCAAGCTCAAATCCCAACAGCAACCCAGAAGGCGACAGTCAAAAAGCACCAGAGTGGCCGGGCTGAGCTACCTTGAGGATGTCCTGGCTGTTGTGGACGCCCTCCTGGTGCCACGCGTCCAGGATGCCCTCCACGCAGGCGTAGCCCAGGCCGTCGTCCAGGCTGGAGAAGACGTGGAAGCCRATGGTGCCGCTCATGGCCGTGGGCGCCGTCGTGCGCCGCCCGCTCTCGTCGAAGGACTGCGGGACAGGGAGAGCGCTCCGGATATTAAGGTCCTCTTTTCCTCAACAGCCATGCCAATGGCTGGTGGGGAACACTGCTGATGACACTACAGTGCCACCAGGCACTTTGGAGTTAAAGCAAATCCAAGGAGGAGCCATTTTGGAGGTGTCCTCAACAYGAGCCACGTGTTTTCACAGAATCACAGAACATTCAAGGTTGGAAGGGACCTCTASAGATCATCTAGTCCAACCTTCCTGCTCAAGCAGGCACACCTASAGCATGTGGCACAGGGYGGCATCCAGGCGGGTTTTGAAGACCTCCAGAGTAGGAGACTCCACAACCYCCCTGGGCAGCCTGYTCCACTGCTCTGTCACCCTAACAGTAAAGAAGTTSCTCCTCACCTGGAGACGGAACTTCYTGTGTTTCAACGTCTACCCATTTCCCCTTGTCCTATCACTGGCCAGCAATGAGAAGAGCTTCCCCCTGCTCAGCTACAAGCATGAGACATTTTGGGTTGCAAAGCTCTGCTTGTAGCACCAGGCCCACACACGAGCACCCTTCCCATCTGCACGCCAGCTGCAGCGGCCCCAGCAGCCAGCCTTCCTTTGAAAGAAGGTGAGATCCCTTCCGACCTTGAATATTCTGTGATTCTGTGAATGCTGGCAGAGAGGCCACTTTCACTGGGTAAGGTGCAKAAATCCAGAGCAGATGGGCCGTCTCAAGCGCCAGCAGATGCTCTTCAGTGCTTGGGAGGGGAGGCTGGCCACGCTCCGAAGCATTTGGACCTGTTTCAGTGTCCATTAGCCAGCAGATTGGCTTGCACTCAATGAGCTGCAAGAGTGATGCTTTTTAATGCCACCATGATGTGACAGAATTGAGATAGGACTGGGGAAAAATAATCTATTGGAAGACTTGGGTTGTCACCCCTTAAAGCTTATTCAGTCCAACASATCTGTGAGCTCTGGGCCTCACAAGAGCCACGAGGCTGCTGTGGCCCRTGCTGCTCCAGAAAGCTCCTCACCTGCATGGAGAGGTGTCTCTTGAACTGTCTGTACGGGGTCGATGCCGAGGGCGCGAGCGACTTGCCGTTCCTGAAGAGGCTGTAGAAGAAGTCCTCCACGCTCACGGTGCCGTCCTGCTCCAGGTTATGGAACACCTCCTCGAGCACCTGGGAGCAGCAGGGGTCAAAAATGCACATTTGCTGCGGCCAAACAGCRGTCACCACCACAGCAGTCATCGGGCACTGCTTGGTTCTAGGGGTCTTTATAAAGGAAGAAATGCAATAAAGCAAATAGACCCAAATCTGCACCATCACCAGAGCAAGCAGCTGGAGATGATGCCATCCGATTGCATCATCTGTCTATATAGATAAATATAAGGAAAACTGCAGACCTGCACGGACACGCAGGCTCCTGGAGCGGCTCTGCTCCGTGTCCCMGGGCTCTCCAGCCCAGGTGGCCTCAGGAATTCGGCGCTCGTCACTGCACAACAAGCACTAAAACCGCAGCGGTTTGTGCAGCGACTGACCCAGACACGACACCGCCACCAGGTTACAATAAATGTGCCCAACTTCAGGGCAGTCTGCCTTTTTTTTAATTAAAGGAAGAGCCAAGGCTACTAGGATTAGAGCTATTAACCCTTTCCCGTTCCTTTGCCTTCAGTTTCCATTTTTGTTGTAGTTTTAATTTTTGATTCCCCTTGTAACATACTGAAAATATTTTGTTGCACATCTTAAGTAGAAATACCCCCTCAGAAACAAACTCTGGAAAAACATTTCAAAATATTATTCTAAGCAGCAAAACAACCTTTTCTTCTATAAAACTGAACCTTAAATTGACAAGAGAACATTTTGTTTTAAAAAAAAATGGCTTGCAAAGTCTTTCTAGATCACAGAAATAGCCCTGAGGCCTTTACAAACAAAGTCAAAGCAACTGCCCGCGAATATTTTAATAGATCCCTGCTTCCTACAGCATTCCGGAGATCAAGGAGACACGCTGAGAATCTGATGCATTTTTCAGCAGCAGTTTCTCAGCAGAGGACACTCGCCCAGTATGGGGCACCAGGAAGGCTGGTGACTGCCTTTATCCAAGCAGGATTGCCCATTTGRTGGTTCAAAAACCAACAAACTTTTTGGGAAGCCGCAAACAGAGCCCAAATCTGCTTTCCAAAGAGCAGAAACTCTGCTAATCAACACTTGCATTTTAGGCTTATGGGCAACAGCACGATGCCTTCTGCTGGAGCGCAGAACACGGGGCACCCTGCGCAGAACACGGGGCACCCTGCGCAGAACACGGGGCACCCTGCGCAGATGCCCGCGGGGTTTGGGCGGCCCTGGGCACCCTCATTGCCACGCCGCTCACCTCGCTGTCCACGTTCTGGAGGCCGTGCTGCTCGCAGACGGAGAGGAGCTTCTCCCTGTGCACGCGGCCGTGGCGGGCGATGCCCAGCTGCTCGCAGACCTCCTGCAGCTTCTCCTCCAGCCCGTCGGGCACGGGCAGCGCCGCGCTCGGCGAGGCCGCCGGGTCGTCCGGGTTCCAGAAGCGCAGCTGCCCTGGAACGGCAGCACCCGGGCTCGTCCACCACCAGCACGGGGTGAACGTGGTGCTTATGGGCAGGTCTTGGTCCCCAGAAACCCRGGGCACCTTGTCCAGAGGTGTGGAGTCTCCATCCTTGGAGATATCCCAGCCCTGGGCAAGCTGTGCTAGGTGGCCCTGCTTGAGCAGGGGTTGGACTGGGGGAGCTCCAGAGGTCCCATCTGGCCCCAACCACTCTCTGAYGTTTGCCTTAACCCATCCAGCACAGCTTGTGATTTTGGGGTAGAAGGAGCAGATGGGCAATGGCATCTAATTCACATAACCCACCCAGATGCCTCCGTGCCAAGTTTGGCCAAGGCTGCAGCTGATCCACAGCCCCAAGGGGCTCAAGACATCTGGAAGCCTGGCATTTGCTGGGGCAGGACAGAGCAAACCATGTTCCAGCATGGAGCAGCTTTGGAGCAACTCTCAGGCCTCCGAGCAAGCAGATTTGGGGTCTCTCCCTGGAACAACCCCCTTGTGAACCCTCCTTGCACTGGGGTAGGTAACTAGGGATCAAATCATGATGACATCTAGTGACCACTGTGCCACCTTCCATYTGACCACCCCGCTCCACCCATCCTGCTGCAGTGAAAAGCCAGGGACCATCCTTGGCCATCACCTTGCACCATCCTTGGCCAGGGACCACCCTTATTCAGGGCCCATCCTTAGCCAGGGACCATCCTTATTCCAGCTGGGGGGGATGAAGCAAACACAGGTCCTTGCTCTTACCCTCGGCCTCATATTCCTCGCTGTCCCGGGACTCCCAGTGCTGAGGAGAAAACAGAGGATCCCCACGTTATCCTGAGGCTTTGTCCATGCAGAAGAGCCCATGATGGACATCACCTGAGCTCCTGGGCTCCTAGGAACCTTTCACYTGCGTCTCCATGGGTGTTTTGGTGATGTCTGTGGCACATGCGGCATTCCAGCCGGGACACCCCAGGGATCACAGCAAAGCCCTAAAACCTCATGCCCGATGGAGAGGCAGGTGAGACTGTGAGAATGGGGGAAGGAGGTCGCTGCTTCCAAACCATCCAAGCGAGCCAGGRCGCCAAGGATGCCCGCACAGCGCTGAGGACGGGTTTCATCCTGGAGCTGCCGGCTCCCCTTCCAGCAGCATGGACAGATGCTGCTCCGCGCTCGTGCGGACGCTCCCATCCACGTCACAGACTGATTCCCGCTTGGAGCCACCCAGGACATAAAGAGGCTCTAAATCATCACATAAAAGTTCATTGCGTCTCATTCAGCTTACCGCTAAAAGCCATTAATCTGCCCTGTTGCCATGGCAACTGGATTAGGTCATGCTAGGTTTAGTTTTTTTTTTTCTCCTTGTATTTTTTTTTTCTTTTTTAAGCCCTGCTCGTGGCTTCTGTTTCATCACATCCCGGCTGGTGAAACAGCAGCTTGGCGCCCGCGCGTGTCCCGCTGGGGAGGCGACGGGAAGCGCGTGCCCAGCACGGATACGGGCAGCCGCAGGGGCACGAAGGGGGCCCGGCGCCTGTTGGGCTGCCCYGCGTTCCTCAGCCAGCAGCAGCGCTCCAGAGCTATTGCTTCGCCCGGGACAAAGCCAAGAACACGGCAAGTCCTGCGCGGAGCTGCACGCGCTGGCCCAAGCGAGCACCAAAGTGCAAGCGCAATCTGCTGACGAGCCATCGGAGAAGCTAAATACGCCCCGAGCAGCAGGTCCCACCAAGTCCCCCCTGCGGGAGCAGAGCAGCCCATGCACTGGAGCGCATCCCAGCTCACACATCCCTGCCCAGCTCGCTCCGCTCCAGGAGCAGGGGGGATCAGGGGCAGGAGAAGCTGCTGCGCATCCCGCCCCGCTCCCCAGCCTGGAATCCCCTCCCCGGGAGCAGCTTCCCGGGGGGGCCACGCACCGCATTGTGGCTCCAGCTGCCCGGGGGCGCCGGGCCCCGCACRCACGCGGCACGCACGGATTTGGGGAATGCATTATCCGGGCAGATGGTCGCCCCTTTCAATGCTCCCCGCGCCGCGGCCGGGCGAGCATCTGCAGCCCGCGCCGCCCGCCGGGGCCCCTGCCCACAACAACGGGGCAGCCTCTCCCTCCCCGCCATCTGCTCCCGCGAGACGGACCTTTGTTCCCCACCAGGATATATGGCTAATTAAAATGGTGATCAGRAGCGCACACTGGGGCCATTCTAGCGCGCACATGGCGAGGGGATCCCTYGCACCCGTGTTTGGGGCCCTGAATCTCCCCCCGCTCCTGGCACGCTTGCTGGTGGACCGGCATGCTCATCCAGCCGGGATACAGCTCCCGGGAAAACAGCAGGGCCCTGCAGCACAAGGAGGAAGCACCTTTCCCAGAGCCCTTGTCTCCGGCACAGGACATCTCCCATGATGGGAAATCGGTGCAAACCAGTGCACCCACTTTGGGCCTGGCCCCGTTTGCTCCCCGGCTCCGCAAGGCGAGACGGCAGCGGGAGCCTCTCCAGCAGCGCCCGGGCCCTTGCGCTTGGCACGGGTTGAAAGAGGTGCCAATTAAGCGGGTGCCCCAGTTCCCAGGGCCTGGCAGGAGCAGCCAGCGCCACGGGACGAGGCTGGGAAAAGGCCGGCGCTTTGTTGGGGCTGCAGCCTCCGGCGCTTCGGCAGGCTCACGGAACGGCACACGGACGTGCCGGGGGCGCGCGGCGCTCGCTCACCTCGCGGGCGCCGAGCGGCGAGTCCTCGCGGGGCGCCTCGATGACGGCGAGCGGYGGCGGTGCCCGCGGCGCCTCGGGCAGCGAGCGGCGCCCGTAGCGCTTGCCGCCCTTGACGAACTTGGGCTGCGCCTCCGGGGAGGAACCTGCGAGGAGGGATCGGAGCGTGAGCACGGGAACGGCACCGARCGCGCGCGAAACCGGAGCGAAGAACAACCCTGTGCGTTCGGGGCTGCTTTGAGAGGCTCTTGGGGTGCCCAGGGTACAGGGAGAACTTCGTCGATGCCCAAATTAGCTAGGGATTCAATTAGGGGAAGGCTCGTTTGCCGCTGGCTAATCTGGCTGTCAAAGCTCCCCCAGGACCTGCTCATGAGCATCATCATCACAGCATCACGAGCATCATCTCTTCAAAATTTTATTTGCAAAGGTGCAAAAAAAATCAATGCAAGCGGCCAGCACTAACAAGGAGGGGGAAGCCGGCGGGGCTGCAACCCCCCTGCCCCTTCCCAGCTCAAATTCCTTGGGATGCACAGAGGGGAAGAGAAAGCAACCTCCTGCAACTCGGCAATGCACTGAATTATAAAGCACACAGGCCTGGGAGGGCTTTGATTGTGCAGCGTGAGCAGCAGCTCCAGGGACCGAGCCCAGCACCCCTCTTTGAACAGGGCCCTTTTAACAAGCTCCACCACGGCCAGAGCTCACACGGGAGAGCTGGGCAAGGAAGGAGAGGGACAGGGAACAAAAATCCCGCCGAGGCAGCCTGATTAAGCGGCAGCCCCAGAACAAAAGCCAACCTTATCGCTCCTATTAAAGCTGCCCGGTGGTGAGCAATCTGCAGCGCGCAGCTCCCTCTGAAATGCTAATATTTGTGGCTCCCCCCGCCTCGCTGTACATTTATTCTCCTCCTTTGCACAAGAAGGTTGCAGGGAGATTTACATTTTTCCATGAAGGAAAAAAAAACAAAAAACCTGTTTCCAAACACAAGGATGCTCCTCTGCCACTGTCTGCTACTGCAAAGATTGAGGAGAAATAAGTAGGAATTTAGCAATAATGGGATTATTGCTAAAATATTCCTCAATTTCTATACAATCACACATTCCCAAGCTAATTTAACTGCACATAAGCACCGCGGAGCTGCAAAAATCATGCTGCACGTGGAAACACAGGTGCCTTTCTGCCCCGCCGTAGTGCCTTTTGCCAGCCAAAGGGAAGGGTTTCTTTGCTGCTTTTGTTTCCAGGCGCTGGCACCTCTGCCCCTCTCTGTGTGCACAGCCCTGGCATCCGAATGCCTTCTGCAAGGGAGAGCCTCCTGCAGCCTGGATCCGCTCCGGATGGGGAGCTCGGGCTCCCATCACCATCCAAACGGGAAGGCTGGGTGAGAATTGCCTGGGAAGCAGGAGGGATGCGGGTGCACGCAGGGCACCCCCAGTTTGTGCTCTGCACACTCGAGCTACCGCGGAAACCCAAGCGGGACGGGAATGAAAAAGCAGAGACAGAAAATAGGTCGAAGCCTCCCCGCTTTGCTCAGCCCCTGGCAAGTCCAAGCTCAGCAAGGCGGCGCTGGAGCCGGCCTCTAATTAAACAGCGGGGCCTCGTCTCCTCTTTCCACCTTAAACATTAAGCACGCGGTTAAACATTTGCCCTCTTTTTGCACTGGGTAAGTCATTTCCAAGCCCTGCAAATCCAGGGATGGGTCTGGTCCTCCCTGTCAAGGGGACCAAGCATCAACCCCAGCATCGCAGCAGCCACCCCAAACGCAGCCCCTAGGAGCCGCATTAAGGCGGAACGAGATTTTTTTCCACGCTCTTTTTGCAAATTAGATTTTCATTTAAATTGTCCCGTTTTGAGCTCTTCATTTCATCCCCTCCCCCTCGGCCCGGGGCTGACAGTTTGACACCGGCAACACAAAGCAGCTTGTTCCCCAAATCTCCGGTTTGATCTAAATTAAAAGCAGCACCGGCTCCTGCGTTGGGCAACCTGTCAAAACACATTAAAAATAAATGCCCGGTGGGCACGAGCCTGGCCACCTGCGGCACCAGAACTGCCCRGGAGCATCTCTTCCTGCAGCCTTCCAGCCCCAAATCGGGCCCTTCCGCAGGGATTTAGTTATATTTAATAAAGCTGGAGCTCCTCGGGAGCCACCCTGGAGCRTGGCACATGGATTAGCCCTGCAGTGCCACCTTCCCGCCCGGCGCTCCAAAGGGCTCAGCAAAATCCCGGCCAAGGTGCCCGCTTGCTCTGGCCGGCACACGCAGGGCAACACCAGGAGCTTGGAAAATAAGAGGGAAGATTAAAAATCCATCATTTGCATCTATAGGGTGCYGGGGGTTGTGGTTTGGGGGATGCTGCTGTTTGCTGCCCGCGAGCCGCGCGCGGGGACGGGGACAAGGAGAGGACAGCACGAGCCGCCCCGTCCCTCGCTAAGCCCTTCCGGGCTGCCGAGCCCATGGAGCAAGCCGGGATTAGGGATTTACATACAGGTGCGAGGCAGCCGGAGCGGCRCAGGGCGGCTCCAGCTGGAGCCCTCCTGCCACCGAGGCCGGGCGGCCCGACGGCTCCTCCGGGGCCAGGAGAGAGCCTCAAAACCCCTAAAATTAAATGAATAAAAGGCAGGCGGGAACAAAGGGAGGAGCAGGCAGGGCTGGCGACCGGCAGAGCGGGCGTCTCCAGGGAGACACRGACACCTCGGAGACGCTTCCCGCGGGATTGGGGTCACCCCGCGCGTGGCGGGAAGGGCGCTGGGGGCTTTTCCAGCAGGATCCGCCTGTCCATCCGGGCAGCTGCCGCGCTCGGCACAGCTGCCGCCAGCCGGGGGGTGTCCCGCATCCCAACAGACCCCTCCATGGCCACGGAGCAGTTGGGAAGGGGCTCTTGCAGCTCCTTGAAAACCCTCTGCAAAACCCAGCGAGCTTCTAGCTAAACCAGCCCGGCACAGCCCCGCTCCTGCTGCCCCAGGGGCTCCTTGGAAAGGRGAGAGGAGCCTTAACCCGAATACCCGGCAAAGGAGGAGAGCAAAGCCCAGGACACGGGGGCAGGAAGGAGTCACGCGGCCGAGGGACTCGYGGTGGCCTCGGGACGAGCAGCCGGAGCTGCCGGGGTTGCGTCGCTCCGGCGCCAGCCTCCTGCCACCAAGCACCTGCGCCAAGGACGCGCGGGGAGCAGGGACACAGCAGCCCTGTCCCCAGCCACGGCGGCAGCATCCCTGGGTCCCATCAGCAGCGCCGCAGCCAAGGGACTCCAGCCCTTCCCGGGGGCACYTCCAGCATCCCAAACCACACGAGGTTCCTACACAGGACACAAACCCCAACCAATGTTGCAGCATGACCTTCCCCTGCATCTCCCCTCCAAATGACTCAGCAGGTCTTGGGCTTCCCAGCAAGGTGCTCCAGGAAGCCTGGGTGCTGCGGTGCCTGCTGCCCACCSCACGTTCCTCAAGGCCTTCCAGGGTGGCACACGTGTCTCCAGGAATCTCCATCACGGAGAGGGGATGCAAAGATTTAACCACTGAGAAGACGCAATCGCACACAGCTCCAGCGCCAGCCACAACCCCTGCTACGTCCAAGCATCTGCTCATCCAAGAGCAAGAGAAACACCCATCTTGGTGCCCAAGAAGCATTTGCTCCTCTACATTCCTGCACAAAACCCCACTCAAGCCCTTTTCTCCAAGCAAAATTTATGATTGGTACCTGGTTCTTGGAAGGGCTCTTCATTTGACAGGGTCCTGGAAAGGATGAGGATGAGTGCTTCTTTGAACTGGTCAAAGTGGACCTGGGGAAAAAGCCAAGAAAGGAGGTGAGCTGGTGCAGCTAATGAAACACTGGGCAGATATCCCTACACCAACACAGCCTGCAAAGCGAGYAGCTCCTTGGAGCAGCAGCAGTGCTTTGAGCAGAGATGCCGTGTGCACCAGGACCTCAGCAAGGTGCATGGACTTGTCTGCACTCACCCAGCTGGTGAGGCTGGAGAGGACACCAGGAGCAATGTCCAGGCATGGTCAGCACTTGTTTGGGTGCTTGGGAAAAGAGTCTTTAACCACAGAGYGACCCAAAGCCACCACTTCCTCCCAAGGAGCTGACATAGCACCTATAGGTGCTCCCCAGAGAACATCTCCGTGGCTCCAGCAGAAGTCCCTGTGCCAACCCATGCACCGGTCCCAGCTCCAAGGGAAGCCCCGGCCACCCTGGTGGAGGCCACCTGAGATGTCCCAGCTGGTGGCACATCCAGCTGGGCTGACGCTCCATGAGCTGCAGGCTTCCAGTGCCTCTGCTAGGAGTGAAACAGGGACCCGCAGGAGGCATCACATTGTGAGAAGGCCCTCACGGAGCTGCAGCAGCCGGTGGGAAGTGGCTCCCTCTCGGCTGCAGCRCGGACCTGTCTCCAGGCCGGTGCCAGGCTGGAAATACCGGGTTTGGAACGTGGCTGCAGGAAAGGCGAGACGAGGTGGCCCCGATGCAGACAGCCCCGCGGCTGAGCTTCCCACACAGCCACTTCCAGGGCAGCCACGCCAGGCTCGTGCCGGGAAAATCCCGGGACAGCTGGGGAGCTATCCGAGCCAGCGGCCAGGCGGATCCGGCTCCCCAGTTTCCCCTGCAGCTAAATGCATCCTCAGAGAATTTTTAGCATTGAAGAGAGGTGGCGAGGGGCTCAGCGAAGCTGCTTGCTTTTGTGATGGTTGTTGCCACTTTCAAGGGTGTCCCCTCTGTGCTAGGGCCACGACAGCCCTAGGAAACAAGTGTGCAGGAGCCCCCTGCCCACACTGCTCGCCCAGACCTTGCTTTGAGCACTGATAAACCCATCTGAGGGGCTTGTGCCCTGCACAGCATCCCTGGAGCAGCTCCTATGGGGCTCCTTCATGGAGAGCAGGACCAGTTTTGGGGAGTCAAGCCCCCCTGGGTCACCCCTAYTGCCACCACGTCCATGTGCCACCACCGCAGCTGCTCAGGCACCGAGACAGCGCCTGCAGCCAGCGGCTATTTGCAGAGCCCGCAGAAGCAGCCCGGCTGCTGGAATCCCGGGAATTACCATTCCCGGCATCGCCTCCGGGCGGAATCGCGTGCGGAGGAGGTATGCAGGCCCGGCCGGCCCCTCGGCAGGGCAGGCGGCGGGATTTAGATAAGCACGCTGAATTAAAGATAGCACGTGCCAGCTGGTCCCCGGGCATCCCGCGAGGCGGCCGCGGCTGCAGGCGAGAAGCAGCCCCAAAACGGGGGACAGGAGGTCCTGGGCAGGCTGCYGAGGGCAGCCCTGCTGGGGCAGGGGGCTCGGACCCTCTGCGAGGACCTCAGGCACCTCACCGGGATGGGTTGCTGCATTGGGACCGCATCCTGAGGATGCTCCAACAGGGCTTTTGGGGGCACTTGGGCATTGACGGGTCCAGCTTCGCTTTCCACCTGCTCCACACCAGCCCTGAGGGTGGTCACATCTCCTGCGGTGGCACCTGGCTCTCCTTGGGGCTGCTTTCCTTTAGCCCTGCTCGGTGCCACATCAMGGATCAAGCAGAAGGGCCTTGCTGAGCAAGGGGATCGCTTTGCTCTGTTAAAGCTGCAGCTCGACGAGGAACTCGAGACAAGGCAGCTGCCTCAGCCACCTCCAGCACAGCAGCCTCGGCTCTTGTGTCCTATTTTAGCTGTTATTGTCATTTTAATTGTTATTGTGTCTCGGGGGCCGTGCTGGAGAGCGGTGCTCGCCGCAGAGGCCCCGGTCGCGGCTCGAAGGGAGCAGCACAGCCCGTGACACTCGAGTCCCCAGGGACGCAGCCGCCCTTGTCCCCACTGGCCACCGTCRGCCATCGCGGGCCCCTCGGTGGCTTCCCGGGCCTGCAGGCAGCTCCGATTACAGCTCCCAGGGCTCGGGAGCCGAGCGGCTCCGAGCCGCATCCCAAGGTGGCCCCAGCTCTCCATGACGGAGGTGCAAGGCTGCTTTGCACTTCTGCAGGATCTCCTGCATGGGGGGCTTTGCCACCCCCCCAAAGAAATCCAAAAATGGGTGCATGGGGGAAAAAAAGGAAAAAAAAAGGTACATGAAAGAGGTTAAGCAACAGCAAAGTGAAACCAAGCCTTCATCCGCAGGAAAAGCTACCCAAGCTCTCAAACAAGGGCAGATCCTCAGCCTGCTTCTGTAGTGGGAGCTGGGGGTGAAGCGTGGGTGACACCCCCAGCGAGGTCTGCAGAAGGGCCTCGCCAAGGGATTTGAAGCCCCTGCACAGGGGCAGCAGCTACTAGGGATAGACCCACTGCTCCACTGGCAGCTCCCAGCGGCCGGTGCAGCCCTGCCCAGGGCAGGACCCCCATCCAGCCTCTCCATCACCCCCCAACCCCTGCCCGTACCCCMGGCCTTACCCTGCCTAGGAGATTGCCCTGCAGCAGCGTCTGCTGCAGCACCGGGGCCACCTCCTCGAGGTGCAGCACGTGGCAGAGGTCGGYGAGCTCCTCCCGGCCCAGCGAGCCCGTGCCGGTGCCGTCAAAGCTGTCGAAGAGCTCCTTGAGGCGCACTTCATACTGGTCCTGCTCCGCTTCGTCCATCCCATAGCCCGCGGCGCTCGCCTGTGGAGAGAGGCAGCCCGTGAGGCGGCTGCAAGCGGCGTCCGCGGGATTGTCACCGGTCCCGGGTGCTTTGGGTGACGCTCGGGCTGCATCAGCACGGAGGAAATACACCTCGCAGCTGGGATGAGCTCAGCAGCACAGGGAGCCTCCGTGTCCCTTATCCAGCCGGGAGCAACTCCACAGCATGCGCGGCTAACCCGGATAGCACCGGCAGCAGAGGGGCGAGATCCCCATGCCGTGCGCCAGGCAGTGCCGGCACCCCGGCAGGAGGTCGCCCCCGGAGYGTCCCCTCCTGCCTGCAGGGACACGGCCACAAAGCGGCCTTTGTGCRCGGGGCTGCCGGAGCCACCCGCGCTCCTGGGCCCGGCCCCGTCTCCTTGCCCCCGCGCCCAGCCCCTTCCCTGCACTTCTAGGGCACCAACGCTGCCACGTGAACCTCAGCGGGTGCTCAGCAGCAGGATGAGTTGGAAAATGCTGCCCCAAGAGCACAGGCAGATAATTAGGTCTGGGAGTCCCGGGGGAAGCCCCTGTTGCAGCAGACAGGCCATGTCCTCGATGCCGCAGTGCCCGTTTGCACTGCTCCAGCTCCAGCCCCGGTTACTTTTCACCCTCTGCTCACAAGTGACAGGGACCAGGGAACTCCCAAGCCCAACATTTGGGGAGAGGATTGGCCAGGCAGGACACAGAGGGAGACGCAGAGTCTCCTGCTGACACTGTCAGCCCCAGGAGAGCTCAGGAGCCCATGGATAACACATGGAAACATGCCCTCCACAACAGCCCTTGCTTCACACAGGGTCATCCAACAAGCTCAGCATCACCCCAAAGCCACCCACAAATGGCTCCAAGGAAAACAGGCTCAGGGAAACTRCTTGGAGTTATAAACCTGCTGCAGTCCCTCCAGGGCAGGCTCCTTGACCTCCCTAGAAGGCTGCTGCAGAGGCCAAGCCCTCACTCGCATGACAAGGAAAAGAGCTTTTCACCAGCATTTCTTTGCCTCCTTTTCACCTGGCCTCCCGGGAGGCTGTAGAGCCCTCGCAGCTAAATTTAATTCCAAGAGCTCAGGCTGAAGCAGCAGCCACCACTCAGGCCCGGCCTCAACAGCAGCCTCCAAGGTCCCCAAGGACACGGATCACCTGCTCCGCGAGCAGTGTGACCAAGCAAAGCCAGCGCAGGCTGCAGGGCACTTTCTGGTGCCAAAATGCAAAACACAAGCRGCGCACGGGCTGCTTTCTGGTGGAAGGAGCTTTCCAGTAAGGCTCATGGGAGGGAGGGAGGCTCTGCCCACATCCCACCYGGCGCAGCAGCCCTGCTCCGAAAACGCCTCTGGAGCCCAGCACCAAAACACAAGGCTAATGCTGGGGGCCTCACCTGCCTCGTTAACTTCTCTCCTTAACGAGCTGCCTCATCCATCCCAGCTGCGTCCGCTTGCTCCAGCCCCTGGGAATCGCCATACTAAGCCCCATGTTAAAGCTTTTTGCTCAACGCTGGCCTGGCCCCCACAACAGGGACAAGGAGGCCCCACAGGAGACTCTGGGAGGCTGAGCTGGAGCCCGGGGTGCCTGGGGGGGGCTGCGATGAGCCCCAAAGGGCCGAACCCCCCCACCCACTTCCAGCCTTCACATCCCAACRGAGCCTGCGAGGAGGGGGCCCAGGGCTCGCTGCACTAACGGGAGTCACAGGGACCAGAGGGGAGGCTCCACGTCCGTGTCCGCATCGCGACCCACTTTCCGTGCGCCGCCGGGGCCGCCCCCCCTCGCCCCGGCCGCTGCCGGAGGCGCCGGCGGAACCGGGACGCGGCAGCCGGAGTTCCCCTCCCTCCGCCTCCGCCTTTGGGGGAATTTGGGGCGTTTTAAGCACCTCTCGGAAGAGGAAGGCCCCGGGGTGGGGGGGCGGGTGAGGCGCTATTTTTGGGAGGAAGCTGCAGGCAGCCCCGGAGGACGGAGAGGCTGCACAGGAAGCACCAGCCCGCGGCGCTGCCGGGGACGCAGGCGGCTCGGGGAGCCCCCCGCCGCTGCGGAGCAGCCCCCTGCACCCCCCGGGCCCCACACACGCCCCCAGGGCACCCCGGGACTCCCCCTTGCTCCAACCCACCCCAGCGCACCCCGGTGGCGGGGCCGCTCCCCGCCGCGGGGCCCGGGGACCCCCTCCGTTCGCGCGGAGCTCACCGGGCGCGGAGCCTCCCGGTGCGCGGAGCCTCCCGGTGCGGAGCGGAGCCTCGCGGTGCCGCGGCCGGGCGCGGCTCGCGGGGAGGCGTCCGGTTCAAATGCGGCCGCGTTTATTGGGCGGCGGCGGGGGCGGCCCCGAGGCGGGGGCGGGAGCGGGGGCGGCCCCGGGAGGGGGGCGGCCCCGCTCTTTGTGCGGCGCCGCCGGCCCCCGCACCCGGGGTGGCATCGCTGAGGTCCCCAGCCCCCTGCCCCGCACGGCGGCGTCCCTGGTCCCCGCTGTCGGGCCCCCCAGGGTGGCATCGCCCCGCGATGTCCCCGCTGTCCTGGCCCACGGCCTCCCGCTCGCTGCTGCTCCCACCCCGGGGCCGCGTCTCCCTGCCACCCAAGCGTGTTCGGTGCATGGATCTGCCTGGAAGCCACCCGCTGTCCCCGCGATGGCCCGGCCACTGGGTGCTCCCACATCCCCCCGGGAGCGAGTTTCCAGGTCTCACCACCCAGAGATGCTGTTTCTGGGTCTCCCCATCCCCTGGGATGGCACTTCTGAGATTCYCTGTCCCCTGGGATGAGGTTTTGGGGTCCACTTGTCGCCTGTGATGCTGTTTCAGGGTCTGCTCATCCCTGGGTTGGCATTTTGGGCCTACATGGTGTTTCTATGTCSCTCCATTCCCTGGGATGGCACCTCAGGGTCTGCTTGTGAGCCAGGACAACGTTCCTGGTGCATCACTCGTCCCCTCCAGCCGTGTCTGCGCGGGAAGGAGAGGAGAGGACGGTCGGGAGGGCCGTGTCTCTSGCTGAGCACGTGCCCATGGCCGGGCGCACAGATGTTCGGCGGCCGCTTTGTGCCGGGGGAGGACCCGGCGCTTTGTTTTCCAACACTTGCCATTTTTCTCGGYGCTTTCTTCTGCCCTGACACTCGCCAAGGGCTTTTCTCCGTCCCCCCCTTTCCCCTCTCCCCCTCTCCGCGCTCGCACCGCCGGTGCCAGCCCCTCCAGCGCATTGTGCGGCCGGCGCGGCCATCTGGCGCTTTGTTCAGCGCCCAGCCGGGGCCTTCCTCCCCCCGCGCCCTCCTCCTCCTCCTCCTCCTCCCGCTGCTCGTGCGGGGCCGGGGCCGGGCAGCCCAAGCGCCCCGCTCGGTGCCCGTTTCCAGCCCCCGGCCCCGGGCGCGGGGTGCCGGGGCTCGCGGTCCCGGGCGCGTTGCCGCTCCCGGCGCTTTCCGTGCGCGTTGAGCGGCGGCGGCGGCGGCTCCTCCCGGGCGTCCCGGTGCTGCCACCGCCCGGCCGGCCCCGCGCGGCCCCGCGCGCCGGGGTGCGCGGCGGGCTCCGGGGCTAGAGCGGCTGCGAGGGCTCTGGAGGCTCCGGGGTTAAACGGGCTATGGGTGTTATGAGGGTTAGGGGGCTATAGGGAGACTATAGGAGCTATAGGGGTCATGGGGACTACAGGGGCCTCGAGGCTGTAGGCGTTATAGGGGCTCTGGGGCTCTGGAGCTATTGGGCTATGGGCTATAGTGACGCTGGGGCTATAGGAGCTATAGGGGTTACGAGGGCTGTAGGAGCTATAGGGGTTACGAGGGCTGTAGGAGCTATAGGGGTTATGAGGCCTATAGGGGCTTTGGGGCTAAAGGAGCTGTGGAGGCTGTGGGGACATAGGCGCTACAGAGACTCTGGAGCTATAAGGGCTACAGGAGCTCTGGGGGCTCTGGGACTATAGGCGTCATATGGGCTCTGGGGCTACAGGCGGCGGCGGGGCCGGGCCCGCAGCGACCTCCGCTGCCGGGACGTGGCGGAGCCCCGGCGGCACCGTGTGGGCGGCGCCAGCACCGCCCCGCCCCTTACGTCAGAAGGGGGCGTGACCTTGGGAAGGGGCGTGGCCGCCTGCGCGGGGAGGAGGTGGGGCCTTGAGAGAAATGGGAGTGGCTCTAGCGAGGGGCGGGGCTTGACGGCGGCGGGGCGGCCGCGGCCTGAGGAGGGGCGTGTCCAGAGGAGAGGGGCGTGGCCCGTGTGAGGGGCGTGGCCTGCAGCCGGGGGCGTGGTCAGGGAGGGGCGTGGCCAGGGGAGGGGCGTGCCCGCGGCGGCG
>NW_020456043.1:1764131-1775965 GCF_003342845.1 Nothoprocta perdicaria | reverse complement strand
GGCGGCCAAGCGCGGCAGGGCCCCGGCGCAGCGGTGAGTCCCGCCCCGCGTCCCCGCGCGCCCCGGCAGGGCGTCCCCGCGCGCGTCCCCGCCAGCGCTGCGCCCCGGCGGCCCCGTGTCCCCCGTGCGCGGCCCCGACCCCGGGCCGTGTCCCCGTGCTCCCCTGCCGTGCCACCCGCCACGGGCGCATCCCTGTGCACCCATGGGCCCCGTGCCCATGGCCCTGTGCCAGCGCCCTTGGCGTGTCCCCCTGCCGTGTCCCCGTGCCCYCTGCCGTGTCCCCGTGCCCCCTGCCATGTCCAGGACCCCAGTGCCACCTCCCTGTGCCACGGCCACGTCCTTACCACAGCCACCATGGCCTTGGCCCCGTGCCACCCCCACGGCCGTGTCCCCGTGCCACCCACCACAGCCGTGTCCCCATGTTCATACCCCAGCACCCCATCCCGTGTCCCCATGCCCCCTGCCATGCCCATGACCCCCGTGCCCCGTCCCTATGCCCCCCATCCATGGCCACATCCCCTACCATGGCCATGCCGCATGCTATGACCACATCCCTGTACCACCCCAGTGCATCCATGTCCTCCTGCCGTGTCCCTACACCCCTCACCGTGTCCCTACCCCCCCTGCTGTGTCCCTGCACCCCCCATGGAGTCCCTGCACCCCYCCGTGTCCCCATGTCCCCGTGCCAGCGCGCGCGGCGCTGGGCAAGGCTGGGCGTGCGCTCGCCCCCATGTTTGTGCACCAGGCGCGGTCACCCCACACACCCCATAATTAACCCCGGGGCTGGGGGCACAGCGGGACGGGCTCGCTCCCGCGCGGCCGCGTGCCCGGAGCCACGTGCCCTGGCGGGTCCGGGACCGGCGCTGCCCGCAGGTGCCGACCGGCCTGGCGGCCGCGGCTCCGCACGCTGCTGCTCGACGCGGCCCTGCTCTACCTGGCGCTGCCCTTCCTCATCCGCCTCTTCCCCGCGCTGCTCACCAAGTTCGTCTTCCTCAACTTCCGTGAGTGCCGCGGGCCGGTAGCCGGGAAGCAGCGGGAAGACGTGCGGAATGCGGCGCGTGGGTCCCATGGAGCGGGATCCCACGGGGCGTTGCAAGCTGTGGTGGCGCGGGGGCGGGTGCCAGGGAGGCTCCGTGCCCGGACTCGCGACGCCGCCGCTTCCCAAGCTGGGAATGCCAGAGGTGCTTCCGCACGGTGCCGGGCGCCGGAGCGGAGCCGCASGGGGCTTGGGAGAGTGGCCGGTGGCGGCGCGGGTGGCGCTGAGCCCCGCGCCCTCGCCTGCAGTCGCCTTCCCCTTCTTCGTGGACCTGCGGCGCCCGGAGCTGCTGCTCAACAACACGGTCAGCTTCTACCTCACCACCGAGCCCGGCGTCACCGTGGGCGTCTGGTGCGTGGCGGAGCCGCCGAACCATCCCGTTCCTGTTTATTGCTCTGGAATGGCCGCCGCTCCGGGCACCGGTCCCAGCGGAGCCCAACGCCCGCGTCCCACCCGTGTCCCCGCAGGCACACGGTGCCGGGCCGCCGGGCGGCCGAGGCCCGCGGCAAGGACGGCGCCTGGTTCGAGGCGGCGCTGGGGGACGCCCATCCCGTTATCATCTACCTGCACGGCAACGGGGGCACCAGGTGAGCGGGATCTGGCAGCCGGAGCACAGGCGCTCTGGTGGGATAAGTGACACTGTGGGGGCGAGGGGCCACCCCCAAGCGCCCACATGGCACCTTGGTGGCTGCAGTGACACCTCTGCGCAAACCTCTTTCCACAGGGCAGCGAGTCACCGAGTGCAGTTCATGAAGGTGAGTGGCCCCATATGGGGCAGCTGTGGAGAGCCTGGCCATGCACCCTGGCATCACACTGTGCATCCCAGCATCATGCCGTGCACCCTGGTGTTGCACCGTGCACYCGGGCATCACAYTGTGCACCCAGGCATCATACCGTGCATTCCGGTGTTGCATCATGCACCTGGCATCRTGCCGTGCACCCCAGTGTTGCACCGTGCACCCGGGCATCACACTGTGCACCCAGGCATCATACCGTGCATTCCGGTGTTGCATCATGCACCTGGCATCGTGCCGTGCACCCCAGTGTTGCACCGTGCACCCGGGCATCACACTGTGCACCCAGGCATCATACCGTGCATTCCGGTGTTGCATCATGCACCTGGCATCGTGCCGTGAACCCCAGTGTTGCACCGTGCACCCGGGCATCACACTGTGCACCCAGGCATCATACCGTGCACCCCGGTGTTGCACCGTGCACCCAGGCATTGTGCTGTGCACCCCAGCATCACACCACGCACCTCGCCATGGCTTCGTGCACCGCAGTTTCGCGCTGTGCACCTCGCCGTGGCTTCGTGCACCCCAGCATCACCCCGTGCATCTTCTCTGCCAGCTCATGGGCGCTGCCGACTTCCACATCCTGGCCCTGGACTACCGAGGTAACGTCCCCGCTTGCTCCTTCCTGCCGCCAAGCGAGCGTGGGCGGCGGCGCGCGGCGCTGAGCCSGGCACCGTCCTCGCAGGCTACGGCGACTCCAGCAGCCACCCCTCCGAGAGCGGCTTCACCACCGACGTCCTGGCCCTCTACGACTGGGCGAAGGCGCGGAGCGGCGACAGCCCCATCATCTTCTGGGGACACTCGCTGGGAACGGGGTGGGTGCCCGCCGCGCCGCTGGAGCCACTGTGCCATGCCGGCACCCGCCGAGCGAGCCCGGCACCCACAGCCTCCCGTTTCTTTCCTTCTTTTTGCAGGATAGCCACAAACGCTGCCAGGAAGCTGCAGGAAGACAGAGGTAACGTTCCCAATCCCYGGAGCGGGACAGGGGGCAGCGCTCGGGCCTGGTCCCCTGCCAATGCCTGCTGYGCTCCCAGGGGTGCAGGTTGACGCCGTGGTGCTGGAGTCGCCCTACACCAACATCCGCGACGCAGCCGCCCACGTGCCCATCACCAAGGTGAGGCGGGACCCCCGCGGCCGCAGTTTGGGGCAGGAGGAGCGTGGAGGCTCCAGCGCCGCCCGGGCTGGCCCTGGTGGCCGTTCCGTGCCGGGTCCCACCCCAGCCCTCCGCCTCGCTCTGCCGCAGATCTACCGCCAGTTCCCGGGATTCGAGTACCTCATCCTGGACTCCATGGCGCGGGGCGGCATGTTCTTCCGCAGCGACGAGAAGTGAGTGCCGGGGTGCCCGTGTCCCCGCTGTGCTCGCGCTGCATCCCTCCCCGGTGCGCTCGCGGCGGGACGGTGCCACCCTCCCGGGAAGGCGGCTCCGTGCGCGGGTGCGAGCGTGCCGCCCTGTGCGCAGCGTGAAGGTGCTGTCGTGCCCGCTGCTCATCCTGCACGCCGAGGACGACGCGGTGCTGCCGCCGCAGCTCGGCCGCCAGGTGGGTGCCGCGCGGGGGCCCCGCGGGGCCGCCCCCGGCCCGGCCGTGACGGGCCGCCCGCCTCCCCGCAGCTCTTCGAGGCGGCGCGCGGCGCCTACGCAGACAAGGCCAAGGTGAAGCTCGTCACCTTCCCCGAGGAGCTGGGCCTGGGCCACGACTACATCTCCTCCAACCCCGAGCTGCCCGCCCTGGTCAAGTGAGACCGTTGTTCCTGCCTGGCTCCCTTCCCGACCCGGCTGCCTTCCCGACCTGGCTGCCTTCCCAGCCTGGCTGCAAATGCAGGGAAGGGGATGGAGATTTTGGGGACTTGAGGATTTCTGGGTCTCCTTGCAGGGACTTCTTGAACATCAAGTGATGCCCAGGGACCAACAAGCACACAAGCTTCACCAGCCGCTCCAAGGACGCATCATGGCACTGAATCTCCTTCTGAATGCAATAAAAACCAAACTACTGAGAACTTGCTGAGCTCCCCGCTGCAGAGCACCAGGATGCTGCTGCTCGCTCTGGCTGAGCCAGAACTGCTGTGATTTAGGTAGTGCTCCCACACAAGCGCGGCCTGGGGAAGCCTGGGAGCCGGGCAGGGTTTTGCAAGCAGGCTGGCACCCGGCCCGACCTCAGCGTCAGCTTGGGCTGAGCAGCACTGGCGTGGAGGTGGCTGTGCACAGGGAGCAGGGATTGCACCCGCTGACAGCCCACGGGGTTGATTGAAATAGCTGATAGTGCATGGGAGTGATTGCAAGTGCTGATGGCGCACAGGGGTGACTGCAATCGCTTGTGGTGTGCAAGGGTGATTGCAACCACCAGTGGTGCACGGGGGTGWTTGCAACCRCCARTGGTGCATGGGGGTGATTGCAACYGCCAGTGGTGCACGGGGGTGATTGCAACYGCCAGTGGTGCATGGGGGTGATTGCAACCRCCARTGGTGCAYGGGGGTGATTGCAACTGCCAGTGGTGCATGGGGGTGATTGCAACCACCAATGGTGCATGGGGGTGATTGCAACTGCCAGTGGTGCATGGGGGTGATTGCAACTGCCAGTGGTGCACGGGGGTGACTGCAGCTGCCCATGGTGCACGGGGGTGATGGCAAATATCCCACCCACCCTTAACGTCCTGCTGAGCTGCTGCCTTGGGAGCAGCAAGAGCCTTTCTGTGGGCTGCGCATCCGAGCCGCGTGGCGACGGCCAAGGGCGCGCGGCGGCCGCGGGCCCCGGCGCCCAAGGGCCCTGCCGGCTGCSGGGGCTCCTGCGAAACGCAGTCCAGCAAGGCCAGCCCTTCCCGCTCCCCGTTGGCACTTTTATTTTTAGCACCCACCGCAAGCAGCAGGTTGGAATGGTTTTGCTTTCTGCACCCCGTGCGTGCTCTATATTATACATATACAAAAAGAAAAGAAGAAAACCCCCCAGCCCCGTCGCTAGAGAAGCCGGCAGCGGCGGAGGGAGCAGCTCTACGCGGCGCCCTTGGCCGCGGTGCCGTTGGTGGCGGYGCCGCCGTCGCGGGGCTCGTTGGGCGGCGGGATCCGCAGGTCCGACGGCTCCACGGCCCAGATGTCCCGCGCGTACTCCTTGATGGTCCTGTCGCTGGAGAACTTGCCCGAGGCGGCGATGTTCCTCACGGCCATCCTGGTCCACGCCTTGGCGTCCTGTGGCGCGGCGGGGATGTCGGTGTGGGATGCCCTGTGCCGGCATCCCGGGATGCGCCGCAGGGCGCGCCGGATGCAGCCCCATCCGTACCCGTGGCTGTGTCCGGTCCCTGTCCCCACTCACCAGGTAGAGCTCGCTGACCTTCTCCTGACACTTGACATAAGCCTCATAATCAGCGAAAACCTTAAACCTGTGGGAGCAAGGAAGGGGCAGGCTGGGCACGGCGGGAGCGCCCGCGCGGCCCCTTCCCTTGGCGCTGGGCTGGGCGCTCACGGCCGGGCTCTCTCCCATGGGAAGGCATCAAGCTCCGAATCGTCCTGCTCCGGACACCGCCACCCACGTCCCCCTGAGCCYGGGGCTGCTCGAAGCTCCGGCTGTAAGCGCCGAGGGGCAGCCTAAGGGCAGCTCGGTGGGAATGCTGCACATCCCCGCCACCAGCACCTATGTGACCGTCCGTAGGGATGTGCTGCGCCTGGAGCATCCCTTGCTCCCGCCCTGGGGCTGGGAAAGGCGGTTGCGGAAGGCRGGTGGTGGCTTGTGCAAGGGCTGGGGGTGCTGGCGGTGGCTCCTTGGCGTTGGGAATGGGATGGTGTGCCAYGCCACCGAGCCTCACCGGTCGTGGTGGAAGAGCATGTTCACCACGTCTCTGAAGAGCTCGGGCTCCTSGGGCGAGAAGAAGCCGCTCCGGATCTGGTCCACGGCCTGCTGCAGCTCCGGGAGCTTGTCGTAGAACTCCTGGGCGTTGTACCTGGCGGCGAGGACGCGGTCGGAGCCGGCGCCCCGCGAGCCGCCCGCGGCCCCACCGGCCCGTCCTCACCCCTTGCGGTCCAGCTCGGCCACGTCCTCCACCCTCATGCCGAAGATGAACAAGTTCTCCTCGCCGGCCTCCTCGGCCATCTCCACGTTGGCTCCGTCCATGGTGCCGATGGTGAGCGCCCCGTTGAGCATGAATTTCATGTTGCCCGTGCCCGACGCTTCGGTGCCCGCCGTGGAGATCTGCTCCGACAGGTCCGTGGCAGGAATCACTGCCGGGAAAACACAGGGAAAGGGGCTGCAGTTKCYAGCACTGGATCCTGGTGGCCTCCTYTATGCCCAGGGAGATGCAACCTCCTCGGCTAGCAGAACTTCCACCTTCCTCACGGCCCATGACATTAAAGCAGCTCTGGGGCATCAGCCCCTGCAGGAGGCTTGGCTGGGTCTCAGGCAAGGTGGAGACATCGCACCCCTTCTCCCCRGACACAGCCCCGGGCCCACTACCTTTCTCTGCCAGGGACACTCGGTAGTTCTCCAGGAAGATGACCTTCAGCTTGCTTCCCACCATGGGGTCGTTGTTCACCACGTGCGCCACGGAGTTGATGAGCTTGATGATCATCTTGGCCATGTGATAGCCTGGGGCGGCCTGGCAGAAAGGCTTTCCCTGAGGAACCCCTTGCTCCCACATGCCCAGGTTGGTGCTGCTCAGCCCAGCTCCCATCCAACCCATTGGATGGGATGCACCATCCATCTGCCCAGCACATCACCCTGCCAGCACGAAGCCCTTTGGRGCTTGCTCCAAGCTCCAGGTAATAGTGTCTAGTTTGGGTTGAGGCCACCAAGAGCTGCCCCAGCATCTCCCTGGAGGGCTCAGGGCGCCCATCCAGGAGGACATCACCCTTCGGACATCTCCATGGGCTGCCTTCCAAGTGCCCATCTGACTTACTTTGCCTCCAATGATGACCGTCCTGGGCACAAAGAGCTTTGCAGGGTCCCTCCGGATGCCTGTGGAAGAACAAGTCCTGGTGTCCCCTGCGGTCCTAAGTACAGCCCCAGCGGGGGCTCGCACAGCCCAGTGCGCGGCGGTGCCTTACGGTTGTACATGGTGATGATGTGCAGGCAGTTCATCAGCTGCCGCTTGTACTCGTGGATGCGCTTGACGTGCACGTCAAACATGGACGCGGGGTTGATCTTCACCTTGTACTCCTTCTCCAGGAAGAGCGCGAACTTCACCTTGTTCTCCTGGCGAGGCGGCAGCGGCGTCAGGAGCGGCGCGCGCCGCCCGCGCCACCCCACGCCATCCCGCAGCCCTCACCTGCTTCACTTTGGACACCTCGCGGATGAAGAGCTCGTCGTCCACGAAGGCGTGCAGCTTGGCCAGCTGGCCCAGGTCCTTCACGTAGTCCTCGCCTATTTTCTGCAGGGAGAGCCCAGGCGGGCGCTGAGCGCGGGCACCCGCAGGCTCACCRAGCACCTTCCACTGGGAGGTGGGAAGGAGGCGCAGGGGACGCGAGGGGCGTTTGGCCGCCGAGGACACGTGGATAGTCCCGCCAGAGCGGCGTGGGCGCTCCCGGCTCCGCGTGCCCGGGGGACGGTACCTCGGCGATGAGCTCCGCCAGCCCCGGGTTGCAGAGCAGCAGCCAGCGCCGCGGCGTGATGCCGTTGGTCTTGTTCTGGAACTTGCCCGGCTCCAGCTCCGCAAAGTCCCTGAAGCTGCGGGCGCAGGGGGTGGGCGCGTTGCCACCACGAGCCCACGGGGTCCCCACAGCAGAGGTGACGCGAGGACCATCTCCAGCCCCTTCCCGCGTCCTCGCGCCCCGCTCACACTTGGGTCCTGACGATCTCGGAGTGGATCTTGGCGACGCCGTTGACGGCGTGGGAGCCGACGATGCAGAGATGGGCCATGTTGATGCGCTTGGTGCCGCCCTCCTCGATGAGGGACATGCGGCGCAGGCGGCCCACGTCGTGCGGGAAGAGCGCGGCGATGCGCTGCGGGCGACACGCGGGCCAGGGCGCCCTCAGCACCCGGCCGGGCAGGGCACGGGGGCTCTGGGGCAGCAGCACCTGCCCGGTCCCTGCCATCCCACCGCCCCGCGCCAAAACCGCCCCGAATTGCCCCCGGTGCCACCCGCACATGGCCCAAACGCCCAAACCCATGCCCTGGGCAACACGCGTGTCCCCGGCACGCYGGCCGCTCACGTCCAGGTGCCTCTGGTTGATCTCGTAGATGATCTGCAGGTGCCGCGGCAGCAGCTTCTCCACGAGGTCCACGGGCCAGCGCTCGAGGGCCTCGGGCAGCACCGTGTGGTTGGTGTAGGCGAAGGTGCGCCTGGTGAGGAGCCAGGCCTGCCGCGGGCACCGGCCCGCGTCCATACCGGTTACATACGGCCTGGCGCACCCAGCTGCCTCCGCGCGCCCGGAGCCGGGAGCGCCGGGAATTGCACCGGGAATCGCACTGGGAATCGCGCCGACCAGTGCCCATTGCACAAACAGCGCACCGAGGTGGGTCCAGGACTCACCTTGTCCCACGGTAGCTTCTCGATATCCACAAAGATCCTCATGAGCTCAGGGATGGCCATGGCGGGGTGGGTGTCGTTGAGCTGGATGGCGACCTGCAAAGAGCCCCCAAGGGTGCTGCTGAGCGCCCGGCACGCGCGGCCCGTGACGCCCACGGGCCCGGCGGCTCCTACCTGCTCCGGGAAGGAGTCGAACTCGGTGCGGATGCTCTCGGTGCTGCCGAACTTGGAGGCTTTGAAGCGGCGGATGATGTCCTGCAGCGTGGCGGCCACCACGAAGTACTCCTGCTTGAGGCGCAGCTCCTTGCCCTCGAAGAACTGTGGGCGAGAGGCAGGCACGGTGGGGACCCCGGCGCCAACGGGGTGCTCAGGGGGGTGGCCCTAGCCCAAGGAGATGGTCCTTGCTCCCATTAGCACCAGGCCTGAGCCACCAGTGCTCTGCRAAGACCCGACTCATCGCCACATGGGCATGGCCGAGCGCTGCGTGCCTTCGGCTGGCCCCGTTTCCCTATGGGAATGTTTGCACCCCAGGAGGCTCCGGCGGGGAAGGGCTGGGGGCGACTCACGTTGTCGTTGGGGTAGAGCACGCGCGAGATGTTCTCCGCCAGGTTCCTGTCCAGCACGGCCTGGATGTAGTCGCCGACATTGACTGCGGCAGAGGAGCGGGTGGGTGTCAGCGGGACCCCAGCGCTGCCCGCCCATAGAACTACAGAGGGGCTGAGGTTGGAAGGGACCCCCAGGGATCCCCCAGCGCAGCCCCTGCTCCMGCAGGGACACCCAGAGCACGGGGCACCCGGGCGCATCCCGGCGCCTTGGGAAGATCTGCAGAGCAGGAGCCTCCCCGGGCAGCCCGTGCCAGGGCCCCGTCCCTCGTTCCCGGCGCCACTCACAGTCGCGGAGGTTGAAGTCGTTGGGCGCGCGCGCCGACCACAGCCGCATGGTGTTCACCGTGTTGTTCATGTAGCCGGGCACCGGCGTGTCGTAGGGCAGAGCCAGCACCACCTAGGAGGGGCCCGAGCGTGGGGACGCGGCCCCCAGAGCCACCTCCCGCACCCGCCGTCCCCAGGACCCCCGGTGCCAACACGGGGCTCGTTTGCACGGGCCGCCTGCAAGGCGGAAGCTCTGCTGCAGCTCAACGTGCAGCCCCGGGGCTCCTCACCTGCGTGTCGACCCACTTGGCGCCGCCGGGGCCGTGCTCCACCCTGCCGTAGAAGTGCACGGGCAGCATGTACTCGGGACGCGCCTTCTCCCAGGGGTTCCCGTGCCGCAGCCAGTCGTCGGCCTCCTCCACCTGCCGTGGGAGCGCAGCCGGTTCGGCCCTGCCGCCCGCTGCGGGCGCCCGGAGCATCCTTGGGCRCCCGCGGGACGGTGCAAAGCGCTTGCACCAGCCCGGGCAGTTAGACGGGTCSGGGGAGGCACCGGAGCCTCCCTACCTGCCAGCCGTCGCGGATCTTCTGGTTGAAGATGCCGTACTCGTAGCGGATGCCGTAGCCGTAGGCCGCCAGCCCCAGCGTGGCCATGGAGTCGAGGAAACAGGCTGGGCGGGAGCAGAGCGCTGAGTGGGGCGCCCGCCGCCCGCGCRCGCCGCCGGCACCGCCACCGCGCCGCTCACCAGCCAGGCGGCCCAGGCCGCCGTTGCCCAGGCCCGCGTCCTCCTCGATCTCCTCCAGCTCCTCAATGTCCAGCCCCAGCTGCAGGAGACGGCGGTGGGGCCGGGGGCATCGTTAGCGCCCAGCTCGGTGCCAGGGTATCCCCATGCACGCGGGGACACGCCATGTCCCAGCCCCATGGCACAGAGCCTGCTTTTATCCCAGGTTTGCACGAGCAGCAGGTTTTTCCCAGGWCATCTCTATTCAGGGGGCTCCCAGGCACCACGTGCATCCAGCACAGAGCATCTCCTGCCACTCACATCCCAGGGACACCCGCAGCTGGCAACATGTGTCCCCATGTCCCTCGCTCTTTACAAGGCCAGCAGGGGAAAAAAATAGGAACAAAGTGGTGCTGCCTTTGGACCCGCTTGTTTGAGGGCTCTTGTGCAACCGCCCCGGCTGGCGGCGTTTTGCAAAGGCCCCGAGAGCGTCACCTGGTAGATGGCCTCGTCGCAGGCGTTCTGCAGCCCCAGGTTGATCATGGTGTTCTGCAGCGTGCGCCCCATGTAGAACTCCAGCGACAGGTAGTAGATCCTCTGCAAGGGGAGAGCGGCGCCGCGGGGCAGCTCGTGGCCGTGGCCAGCGCAGGCCGGGGCTCGGGTGGCCGGGAAAGGCCCCGGGCTCCCTCTGGAGCTGGACGCGGGGCCGGGAGCAAGCCAGGCCCGCGGGGCGCTCACCGCCCGGCCACCCACGCCTGGGGTTAAACTTTAAAGAGGAGCCGCTGGGCGAGGGAGCAAACAGGCTGCCGGGCCGGCAAGTGCTGCTGCAGCACCCGGCGCGCGCGGGGCGGCCGGGAGCGGCGATCCCCGGGCAGCAGCCCCAGCGGGTTTAAGGATGGATTGAGGCCGGCGGGAGGTGCTGCCTCTCCGGGGTGGCTCCGGGCAAGAGCCGGCCACGCGCGCGGTGTCACCTTGCGGCGCCGGGGGGGACGATTACCGCCTAATCCCCTCCCTGCGCACCCAGCGCTGCACAAAAGCCGCCTCCGTTTTGCAACACGCACGGAAGTGCGAGAGCTCCGCGAAGCCACCCGAGCCGTCCCCCAAATGCAGACGCGCCCCCCGCGCTCGCGACAGGCCACCCCCCCGAGCGCCGTCCCCGCGCTTGGTGGCACCTTGGGGTCCTTCTCGTAGTAGTGCTGCTGSGTGCGGATCCAGCGGCCCACGAGGTGGTCGCGCACCGTGTGCGCCAGCGCGAAGTAGTAGTCGCGCGGGGTGGCCACGTTGCGGTCCTTGACGAGCGTGAAGTGCAGGTGCCGGTTGAAGCCCTTCTTGAGCTCGGCCACGTTCTCGACGCCCACGATGCCGCGGATGCTGATCTGCTTCCTCTTCTCCTGGTCCGACAGCGGCCGCGACATCTTGGCGGCGGGCACGGGACGGGAGAGCTGGGACGGGGACAGCGCGTCACGCGTGGGGCGGGACCGGCGCGCGGGGACCGGCGCGCGGCGGGACGGGACGGGACGGGACGGGGCTGGACGGGACGGGGACGGCCGTGTCCTTTCCGCCTCCGCCCGGGCTGGCGCCTCCCCGGGCCGGACCTGCCTTTCCGGGGCCGGGCAGGGACACGGACAGGGGCCACCCTCCGCGGGGGACAACGACGGCAACGCCCCCCCCTGCAGCCCCCCCCGCCGGGACGCGCCAGGGGGAGGCGCCGGGGGATACGTGAAGGGGGAAGGATCCCGGGGAGGTGCCCGGAGGGGAGGGATGTGCGGGCGGGAGGCGGAAATCCCGGGACGTGCGGGGGGAGACGCGGGGAGGTGCGGGGGGGGCAAAGGGGGTGCAAGGAGGGGGTGCAAGGGGGTTTTCCCGGGATTGGCGGGGGGTGCGCAAGGAAGGGCAACCCCGGGCGCGCGCAAGGCGGAGCGGGGGGGTGCAAGGAGCGGGGAGAAGAAACCACGGGGTGAGAAAAGGG
>NW_020456043.1:1747275-1763286 GCF_003342845.1 Nothoprocta perdicaria | reverse complement strand
CAGCGGCTCCCCGAGCGCGACGCTGCAGGGAGGCGACCGGCAGCCGGTGGCTGCACCGTTAAACAGAGGAGCGACACCGCTGTAAGGGTCTCGGAGCGGCTACATCCCCCCTGGAGCAGCGCGCAGGCCCGTCCTGAGCCGGCCGGTGTCCCGGATGGAGGCATCACCCCGCAGCCAGCCTGCCGCTGCGTGTCCGGGAGCGCGGGAGAYGACTTCCCGCATGCATGTCCCAAAGGCTGCCCCTCGGGAAAAGGACGAGCAGCAGCCGGAGCCATTAATGCAATTAATGCACACGCTCCCTGCAGCGGCGTTTTGCTTTAGCCCTGGACTCAATCCCATAATGAGCTCAGCGGCCTGGCCTGGGGCGCTTGCAAACCTCCTCGGCCAGCCCAGGGGTGCGTTTCCCTCCCGCCCCGCAGCTGGCCGGTATCTCCTCCCCGTCCCCGGGACCCCACAGAGGTGCAGAGACGCTCGGCAGAGCCCGGCCACCCTCTTGTAAAAGTCCTTTATTGGAACAGCGAACATGACACTGGGTGTAGTAGAGCGGCCGCGCGCAGCTGTCCCGGCGCTACAGTGGGACGACGGGTTACAAGTCACTAGGGGTCTAATAAGCACCATGAACATCATCGAGGACTGGAAGGAGGGCTGAGAAACGAGTCCCGAGCGAGGCGGCCGCTGCGGCGGCTCCGCGGAGCTGCCGGCGTCGTCCCGCAACGCGGCGCCGCGAGCCCGGCCCGCGGCCACGGACCACATAGCACCCATTCAATAAATTAGGTAAACTCGGCGCTGGAGCAGGGGGGCCGGCCGGGGCCGCTCGGGCACGGGGCAGGACGGGCGCTCGCACCAGGCTCGTCCCCTCGGCTCCGGGAGCGCGGCCGGGCGAGACACGAGGGCGAAGCAAAGCGAGGGGCACGCGCATGCAGCCCGCGCCGGCCCGGGCGGCTCCCTCGCGTCCCGGGAAAAAAAGGACACTATCAGGTAGTAGTTAAGGCTAGATTTTTTGTTTGTTTGTTTGTTTTTCAATATAGATATACGGCAACTCTAAAAAAATAAACGCTAATCTGCACGGCCCCGCGGCGCACGGCTGCGGCGATGGGCAGCCGGGGAGCCGGGCGCGAGGGGCCGGGAGCGCCCGGTCCCCATGGGCAGCGCTGGGGTCGCAGGGCAGGACCGAGCGTGGGGAGCTCGTCCCGCCGAGCACACGGCGACGGCGATGGGTGCCCCGGACTCGCCCGGGAGCCACATCCACGGCGGCGGCTGCTGGCGAGCGGGCGGCGGGGAGGGAAGGGGCTGCACCGAGGGACCCGGCGCTCTCCTCAAACCCAAACTGCACCCCCCCCCCGAAAAAAAACCCCAAATAAATAAAACCGAACCTAAAAGCGGACACAGAGCAATATCTCAGGCTACCTAGGTACTTCATCAGCCAAAAGAGCTAAACGGCGAAGCGGACACACACAGGACGGCGCTGGCGGGGCTGCGGGCGCCCGGCGGGGCGGCCAGGAGCCCAAAGCTGCTGCTTTCCCTTCTGCTTCCCCCCGCTCTCCAGCCAGGCCGAGCGCAGGTCTCGCAGCTCCTCGGCGCGGCGCTTCCCGACGCTGGGAATGTCCGGGGGAGGCGGCRGCCCCGCTCCCTACGGCACCGCCGAGCGGGACGTGTAGAACTCGGGCACGGGCAGCCCCGTGTGCAGCGTCACCTGCAGCGACAGCCGGGTTAGCGGCACCCCCTTGCACCCAACGCGCAGAAAACCCTCCCAAAATACACTGGKTTTCCCCATCTGATTTAAAGTCATTTTAATTACTCTTATACCTCTAAAGGTTAATGAGAGAACCGTCTTTCTTGGCTGTTCTCAGCCTCCCATAGGATGTCCCTGTTCCCTGGGAATTTGGGGCACTCTCTTGCTATGGGGCTGTCACAGAGCAGAGGGGCTCTATAAACACGCTCCTCTCTTCAGGTGATACCAAGAATGGCGGTAGAAATTAAACCCGTCAAGGGGCAGGACATTTTCGCTGTCCCGAATGAGCACACAGGCACTAAARGCAGAGCGAGGCGGGTTTGCAACGGGCCCATGAGCCGGGGCGCAGGGCCGGCTTCGCGATGCCCGTTTCCAGCACGGCTGCCCCAGGGGCAGCAGCCGCGGAGGTGGCACCGGCCCTTCCTCCCCGTGTGCCCGAGCACCCACCTGCACGTTCCTGTTGAGGCTCACGGCGGGGAAGAAGAGGCCCTCCAGGTTCTCAAAGGCCACGGGCCCTTGCTGGTCCTCGTTGATGGAGAAGGTCAGGGTTCTCCTGGTGAGATCGAGCAGCACTCCCACCGTGGCGCCTTTCGTTATCCCRCCCTCGGTTCTGCAGGGGCGAGAAGAAAATGAGGGCATCTCCGTGGCCTCACACCCGTCCCACCACCCTGCCAGGGCACGGACGGATCTGCAGCTACCGCAGCCCTGTGCCCGGCACACGCAGCCTGCACAGGATGGACACGTGGGGAGGCAGCGGCCGCGCTGCAGCCCCTGCGCGTCTCGGGCTGCYCGTGCTCCAGGGCAGCGCTCACGGGTCCCCCCTGCTCGGCTGAGCTGTGCAGGAGACGATGGGCTCAATCCATGGGCTCCTCCATCACTGCAAAACTGCAGGTGGAAGAGGAGTCTGYGGGAGCCTGTCTGGTGGAGAAGGGAGTAGGAATCCCCGCATGGAGAGCAGCGAAGCCAGGGTCTCTCCAACAGGAACCTCTGGGTGAGTAGCTCCGGGTCTAACACGGGGGCTCTGCTGTCCCCCAAAGCATCCCTCTGACACAGGCACCTCCTCTTAAAGGTTTACAACGCTGAACTTCACACGTTACATAGGAGCCCAAGTATGACCCAAACCCAGCACAGCCGGCCCTGGGGTGGCCAGCATTTTGTGCAAGATGCTCCTGCATCTCCAGGATGAGTTTAGATGAGTTTAGTCCCCCTGGCTCTGCAGATACCTTCGTGATGAGCTGGGGACATGAAGGATGACAAAATGGGCAGGGAGAGGAGCTGTAAACCTGCTCCTGCACCTGAAGAAGGTCAATACCCAAGTGACCACGGGCTTCAAAGCCCTCAGACCCACTGGCCCATGGGGAAGGYGAGAACTAGCAGCGGCACAAGGATAGATCACARSATGGCTGAGGTTGGAAGGGACCCCCAGGGATCCCCCAGCGCAGCCCCTGCTCCMGCAGGGACACCCAGAGCACGGGGCACSCGGGCGCATCCAGGCGCCTTGGGAAGATCTGCAGAGCAGGAGCCTCCGCAGCCTCCCTGGGCAGCCTGGGCCAGGGCTCGGGCACCCTCACACCAAACAAGTTCTTCCTCACGGCCACAYGGAGCTGCCTGGGCTTCACCTTGTCCCCACTGCCCCTTGTCCTGSCACTGGCCACCACCCAGAAGAGTTTGGCCCCTTCCTCCCTCCATCCTCCCCTCAGGTGTTTGTCCATGTTGATCAGATCCCTCTCCCCCTTCTCTCCTCCAGGCTCAACAGGCCCCGCTCGCTCGGCATTTCCTCACAAACGCAGAGCACGTTTCTCCCGCACACGCTCCAGCTGCTCCCATTTYGCATCCATGCACGCGGAGCCAGCACGGGAACAACCCCGCGTGCCGGGACGCAGGAGCGGGAGCCGCTCACGGCCACGCAGGGCCTGTCCCGTGTCCCGTGGCTGCTGCCACGAGGGGTCCGAGCAACGGGAGGCCGCGCGGAGCCGCCTCTCCGGGACAGCACCCAGCRCAGGGGACCCACCTGTTGGTGTGCGAGTTGTTGTGCATGAACCAGCTCCGGTTGTTGTCCACGTACATGGCCCAGGCCTTGTCATCCTTGCCCAGCATGGCATCCTTGAGCACGTCAATGCGCGCCACGCCGAAGGCCGGGTCAGGGTGGTTATCGTAACGATCGATCGACAGCTCCCAGTAGTGGAGCCCCTTGGAAAAGCCCGTTTTCCCCAGCACAACCCTGTCGTCATAGCTGTTGCAGGTGACAGTCAGGTTGTCATTGGAAAAGATGATGTCGGCGTGCGCAGAGGAAGGATCGAAGGAGAACCAAGCAACTGGAACACACAAGTGAGAGCGGGTTAGCACCGGCGCGACCAGCAGCAGCGGCGCGGGCTCCATGCAGGGCCCGGCCGCAGCCACCGCTGCTGCTCCGGGGACAGGGACACCCGCCGGGATCGCGGGAAGCTCCAGCCGGGATCACGGGAGGCTCTGGCCGGGATCAGGGGTGGGTGCCGGAGGCTCCGGTCCTGCCGAGCGCCCCTGGCGCTGCCGCCTGCCCTCTGTGCACGCAGGGACTTGGCACCCGCCGTCCCTTSCCGCACGTCCGTCTCAGCTGAGCTCTGTGATCCTTACAACTCCTGGAATTTGGTCCCATCGGGAGGAGGCTCAGCCCTCCAGGTGCCCGCGCAGTGTCAGTATTAAGGCTGACTCACAAAATCTCAGAGGGGTTGAGGTTGGAAGGGACCTCTAGAGCTCATCTAGTCCAACCCCCTGCACACGCAGGGATCCCTGGAGCAGGAATACCTGGAGCAGGGATACTTGGAGCACGGGGCACAGGGCTCCTGGGGGCCGGTGTGGGAAGGGGGCTGAGGACGAGCGGGAGGACGGCGTCGGGGCGCTGCAGGGCTCGCAGCTCYGGCACCGCTCTGCGTTTACGGAGCYGGGATGCAACGCCCAGGAAGCTCCCTAGGGAGCAACCGGCCACTCGTAATGCACAGCTCCAGTCATGGGAACACTGGCTCCGGCTCCTGGGAAGCCCGGGAAAGGCTCCTGCAGCCTGGYGGCCCCACACAGCTGCTGGCTCTAGTCCATGGGATGCGGTTACTGCCAACGGGACAGGCACCGGGCCCTGCTCCGGACACAGAGGCACGGGGCTCCACAAGGCACCATCCGACTTCCCCGGGTGGTTTCCTCCAGTGGCCAGTGAAATCCAATGGCCAATCCAGTGAAATCCAGCGGCCAATGTGGCACTGGCACCCAAGGCGCTCATGCCTGCCAGGGGAAACACGCCTTGGAAAACAGGAACACCGGTGAGACGCACGGCTCGCTCCCTCGGCCCGCCTCACAACACGGCTCGCATGCACCGGCGCGCTCGGGACGCGCGGGAAGGGCTTCCGTACCTGCCACCATCTTTTTAATGTCAACTGTTGTCATTCCAGCGAAAGGCGTGCGGGGGAGAAAACAGGCGGTCAAGTCGGCATTCAGGAAAAGGAAGGGGAGGTGGGTTTGCTGCCCGCTTCTCCGGCGGGCGCTTGGGTCTTTGGGCATTTTGCAGACATCTGAGGAGGGGTTTCCCATCTGGGGAGCAGCCTGTGGCCACAGCGGGATGCGCTATCCAAGGCACGGGAATGAGCAGGCCTGGTTTGCAGGCTGCYGGGGACGGCTGGGGGAAATGCAGGTCTCGGCTCCCGATTATCAGGATTATCAGTCCCGATAATCGACTGATCGGGGGCCTGGGCTGCAGAAATGCATCTACCAGGGGTGCTCCCCGGAGCTGCAGGGAGCCCCGTCACCCACCGGGCGCCTGGCAAATGCCCAAGTGCCCTGAGTGAACCGGGTACCCACTGCGCGGCGTGGAAGGGCCCGCTCCTAATTACGGGGGCTTTTCCACGGCACTGACTTCAGGCTTCTCTTAGGAAGCGCAAAGGGGACAAGGGGAATGACCCAGGGAATGACACAGCCACCGCAGTGGCGTCCTGGAGGGCCCGGCATTGGGACATGTGCAGGGGATCGCCAAGGGAAAGATGCAATAAAAAGAACAACATAGGAGTAGGGGCCACTAAATCATAATAAATATACTTGCCTAATTGAGAGTAAGGCGTTGCTTGTGTGTCAAAAGTGCATCCTACAAAGAGATACTACATTTCACACATCAAAGCTAAGAAAGGACACCCGTGCTCCTGAAACCCGCTCCTGGGCACCCAGCCGCCGGCGAAGCACCCGGCGCCACCGCAGGCCTCATTCCCTAAGGGCCGAGGAGCTGCAAATACGGCCCTTGACTTGAGGTGCTGACTGGTGGGCTGCTTGAAATATCCGTCTTTCATGGCCAGGCACGGCTAGAGCCCTCCAGAGCACGAAATTGGATTGCTCTAAGCTCGGGATTGGAGTTTCCTCCAGGAAAGAGGCAGCAACTCTTAGCTATGCCACAGTATTTTGGCTACTTGGTAGCTATTCTCTAGATTTAGAGAATAAAGGCAAAGGGATGCACCAAATGGAGTAGCCACCGGTGTCTCGTGTGGGCTGGGGACCACCTGGTTATCCAGGGCAGCCTCCCTGCAGCGCCAGGGGTCTGGGCAAGAGGAGGGAAGCAGCCGGGCTGGGGGCTGCGCGGGTTTTCCGGGGTTATCAGTGTTGTAAATTAACCTTACACTTAATTAGGCTGCCCAGGCTCTCCASCAGGACGAGCCCTGCCCAGGGTCCCTCCAAGCCCCCGGCAGGAACTGCAGGGCCGTGTGGCTGCAGGATGCACCGGGGTCCGGTCCTCATCCCGGGACTGCTCCATATCCCGGCTGCGCCTGCAAACGCCTCCCGGCAGCACCAACCGCAGCCAGGGCCACTTGCCAGAGCTCGTCCTTGCAGGAGGGGACGGGGCATGAAGCCCACGCTGGCCCTGCACGGAAGACCCGGCCAGGGCACCTGCAGAGGATGCTGCTCTTTAAAGAGCTCCTGTCTAATTTGGTGATTGTGTCTAATGGGTCAGAAACCCCCTGCGTGTGGGGTTTGCGGAGGCCGTTTTAATGAATAGGCCCCTTGTCAAGGAGCGGTTTCCAAGGCCTTGGTGCTTCGCCGGGGCTGTCGAGCGGCACGGAGGGGTGGGCAGGCGCGGGAGCCGCCCAGGGACACGCTCCGCACACGGGCACTGCTCGGAGCGGCGCAGGCGGCTCGGACACTGCGAACAAGGGAGGCGACGTCCGGGGACGAAACAGAGTTCAAGCCATCAGCGCACAGCGGCACAATGAGAGAGAACATGGAAAGCACAGRGAAAAGGAAGTTGCTGACGGAGGGCAGCGCCCCCGGTTATTCTGGCAATGCTCATGCTGCGGCATTCCTCATTCCGGGTTACATGGCATGGAAAGAAATCGGGGACCCCCATTCTTCCTGGGCTTACACCAGAGCGAGGCGCGCGTCACTCCATTGCGCCCATGGAGTGGTGTAAATCCAGCGTGGCGGAAGAATCAGGGCCCAGGATCGTTAGCGGCAGAAGRTGCGCAAAGGCTGGTTAGAAAAGAGCAGCTCCGCGCGACGTGCCGGGCCCGGCGCTCCGTCGCCGGCTGCCCCGCGGGGTCGCTGGCTCTGCGGGCGCTGCCCACGTCCCGCCTGGGCGCCCTGAGGCCAGCAAAGCCCAGCGTCGCTTCCCGATGGATACGGGGTGGCCGGAGCGGCTTCCGCTGCGCCCGTGGGTGCTGCTCCACGAGCCGAGCTCGAAGCTGCGGCGACGGCAGCCTGCGTCCCCGGCGTCTCAAGGGGCAGCAGGCCTGTGCTCGGGAGGCTTACAGTCTTAGGTCAGACCTTGCTAGGCTTGCTTCTCTCTGCTGGGTCTAGCTTTAATTGGGCGAGCTCGTTTCACAGAGCAGAAGCGCACGGCAGAGGCTGCGCAGGGAGAGCCAACGGCCAGAACGTCCCCCGCGTTTCTCCCAGGTCGGGGCTGCACGTCCGACTGCGTCTAAACACAGGATCAGCAGCGCCTCCGGATGGGGAATCTGCTCTGCTGGCGGGACGGGCAAAATAGTTTGGGCCATGGCAGCGCTGGTGCCAAAATGCCAATAAGGATGTGGCGCTGGAAAGAAGAGCGCTGCCGCAAGGGGCGGCCGGTCACCCCTCTCCCGTGCTGGTGCACACAGACGAACACGGCACGGAGCTGCCCCGCCGGCGGCAGGAGCAGCCACCGACACACACAACGAGGTGCCGCCGCCACCCGCGTGCCATGGGGAAAACAAACAACGCGACAGAACACACAGATACTCCGGAGATGCCGGGAAGCACGGACCAAGAGGAAGCGCCCAAGGGGCTCCGCTCACCGGCTGAATTCAGGGACTGTAAGGAAGAGTGCAAGCTCAGCTGGTGGGCCGAAGATCTTAGCTCAAAGTAGGATCTCCCCGGAAAGCTGGGTTGCAGGTTAAGGGTGGAGGAGAAAGGACTCATCCTACGGAGCTGCAATCTTTCCAAAGGCACTGGGAAAGGGAGGCTCTGCTCTTCTGGCTGCGTGTCTAAACGTAAGATCAAGGCAAACTAGAGATCAGAAGGGGGCTCGCGCGGGCCTGGCCCGTGACACTGTCAGCAAACAAACACATTTGCAGCTTCCACAATATCCAGAAACAAATCCAAAAGGCTTTTCCTTAACACAAGCCTGGCGACTCTTCACGGTATTGAAACGCACCTAAAAAAATGCACAGGTTACCATACATGCTTCCCATTTTTCTTTAATAAAAGCCTCGTACCTTCTTTGTGCACAACATATCGGCATAAAGGCTGGACGCGGATTTGGCCAGCGAGCTGGTCATTCTGCCCGGGTGTGTTGCAGGACTGTGCTAAATGGCATTACCCTACGCACCACCAAGCACCCACCTTCCTCAAAGGCTGTTCAGGATGTTGTGTTCCTGGTATCTCTTTGTACCTGTTAAAACACATCTGAGCCTTACAATGAGAATTTAACCCATGTGAGTCACAGCAAAACATCAGACTAGAGGGAACCTCCTGGGTCATCGAACGTCCCCCATGTCACAGCTCCCTCCGGAATTCCGTCTCTAGCCTTTGTCAAGTTGTGTTTTATCATGAAAATGCAGAATCCACCATCTTCCACACAGGAAAATCAGATAAGCTCCCAGGCACTATATTCCCAGCCTTCCTGTCTTAGCTGTAATCATGGACTTGAGCGGAAAATCATGTTTAATCACATAAAGGAAAATCTCTCTTTGCACAGTGGGTTGTAACTCTGGACCTTACTGCTGCAGGAGGCTGTGGATGCAAGGAGTATCAGCGGGTTCAGGAATGGGTTTGAAACTCTGCTGCACAGCAGGTCACCAAGCAGAGTGCTGGCCTGGGTAGGGATGTGCCCTCTAACATCAAGTGAGAGGAGCAGACCCTAACTGGTGTCTCCTGCTCCATCTGCTCAGCTGAGTGAGGTCAGTGGGCTCAACAGACCCCCTGGTCCGGGCCAGCAGGATGACCCTTGTGTTCCTATTGCTCTCTGCAATGTAATTTTCCCTTGTGTCGTTCAGCCCTTTCCAGCTCGTGGTGGTGAACAAGCCTGGTTGCTGTTGAAGGTCACTCCACAGCTCTAGGTGACTAAGATGAGCCCTGGGTGACAGATTGGGTATTTCACAGCTTGGGAAGGACCCTGGAAGAAGAGAAAAGCTTCTGGTGCTTGACCAGTCTGCAGAAGGCCTCTCAAACTGTGGTGCCCAAGCATCTCCATCCCAGGCGGCTGGCAGAAACAGCTGGTTTTGAGAGGTTGGCAGAAGCTTAGGAACTTGAGAGAGGCGCCAGCAGGGACACACTGTGAGAATCCAGGTGTCCCTCTGTTTTTCTTTGCTCCCAGAACTCTCAGGTTTGTATCTCACCAAAGGCAGCACCTGAAAACAAGAAGCCAAAACCCCCAAACTCTGCAGCCATGCTCAGAGCTGGAGAGCCGGAGTGGCTGAGGGAATGATGAGGGACTCCAAGCTCCTACCTCACACCCAGACAACACTGTAGCCAGAGTGTCCTCTGGCTTCAACAGCCAGGCTCTGTGGCATGATGCTTGCAATCTGCTGCTGACCATGCTCTGCCTGCTTAGAGAAAGGCTTTGAGGGCCCGTCCCAAGAGCTGCTGAGCCTGGAGACCATCCACTCGCAGAGAGGGTCCAAGTGGGACCTTCAAGATCCTGGGGATCATCTGTTCCAAAACGCAGGATCTGGGGAGTGCCAGCAGCTGCTCCTTCCCCAGCTGCTGCTTTCCTGCTTTTCACCCGCATCTCTGCTGCTGGTTCTTGGTGGGCTTGTGTTGGGCAAGTGGGAATCTCCTGGAAGCGGCTGTTGGCATCTCAGTGTGAGCAGCCTGACGGGGCCAGGGCTTTCAGCCAGACCTCTCGGGCTGCCCTCGCTGCGGCCAAACAAGCACCAAGGAGGCTCCGCTCTGGGGAGAAGGAAGCCAGAGAAGTGCTGCCAGGAACAGTGCTCGGGACTGCGTCCAAAGGCAGCATGAGACTGGCCAGAGGCTGGGAAACCTGGCAGATGAAGAAAGACCAAGAGAGATGGGGCTGTCGAGTCTAGGGGAGAAGAGACAAGAGACCTGAGGTCTCCTGGGGACGAGGGCAGCCACGCAGTGTTGTCACCAGCTGCTGGTGCCTTGGGACTGAAAATAATATGACATCTGCCAAGGAGATGACAAGCAATAGGTAAGGGCCATCACCGTGGGCTCTTAATGCCATTTGGACGGGCAGATGATGAAGATCTTCATCTTGGGGAAGCCTAGAGCTGCAGAGAGCGCAGCAGGTGGGACCGGCTCGCTGGCAAAGCCCTTCTCCCTGCCGGCAGCCATCTCGCCCCTTGCCCTGCTGGTGGCACCAAGCATCTGCTTCGGGAGTGAACTGTGATCTCCTCACCTGGAAAATGCAGTTTCCTGTGTGACGAGCAGGAAGATAGCTGCTCTGCTGCAGGCTGGGATGGTGCTCGGCAGATGACCTCTCTAGGGACAGCCCCAGGCTGCCTGGCTGCTCAGCTGGGGAGGACTATGGAGAAAAGCCTGAAGTCCCCAGGATACAATTTTGCATTTTTCCAATCCCTGCTCTCAGATGCTGAGGACTTGTGAGATGCTTCACGGTCCTCCATGCTCTACAGTGCATTTCACTCCTCACAGGAGGCAAACGAAAGATCCCAGTTAACTTCCACAGAGGCTGGATGGGGATTTCGTGTGCTAGGACTGGAGGCCAGCTCTTAAAAATACACAGAATTTCTCATAGCTGCTCACAAAGGGACGGTCAAGTTTAGAAGGATATTCTCTTGGTATTGAGTCTTCCTCTTGTTTCATCCCCTCCTCCTCTCTTACACAAGCACTTTGCAGCAAGCTGTAGAGTGCTGTAGTGCTGCTGAACACAGTGCACTTAAGACCTAATGCTGCTATATATTCCAAAAATAAAAGCCTGACCAGAGAGTGATGTGCAAGGCAGCTCCATTCAGCAGGTCCCTCGGATACCCAGAAGCTGCACACGGATGTCATTGACTGCACTTTGGGTGCAGAAAGCTCTGCCTGCCTCCGAGAGCTGAAAATGCCTCTGGTTTATTTGACTTTCTTTTTTTTTTCCATGCTGCAATAACAACTGTAAAAGCCCACTCAGTGAAAACACTGAGTGCAGCAACCTTTTGTTCAATGCATGAAGGAATAAGTTTTGTTGTGGGAAGTCTGTTTCCTGGCCCAGCTCATACACATGGCTCCGAGGGCAATCCAGGCTGCTGGGTCCATCTCATCTCATGGGGTGCTTCATGGGACATCATCTCATGGGGTGCTTCAATACATACTTGGGAACTGCACGAGAGGTGGGCTTGGAATGACAGTGAAAACATCTAGCGAGAGCAAGGCAGAGCTGGAACACACAGGGAACCCCTGCCAAGGCCTGGTTTGGACTATTTAAAACCTTGCCARTTTTGACTAGGAAGCTGTGTCTCAAATGCAGCTTATGAGGCACAAATCAGAAGAGAAACAAAAGCTCTGTTATCTCCTGCAGAGCCAGGGAGTGACGTTTGGGAGAAGTGCTGACCTTCAGGCTTGGGCAGCTGCCCTGGCCATCCCGGAGCAGCCYGGGCTTGGGCTGTCCGGCTTCTGGAACTTCAGGGCTGCCTTGAAGCTGGTGCTCAGCTTTGCAAAGCCTCACCCAGCTCCCACCTGGGTTTCATACGGTCTCCGTGGCCTGAGTTTTCAACAGAGAACCCATTGTTTTCTCCTTTCTCAAAGCCACCAAAGCTGCTCTACAGCAAGCAGGAACTCACCTGCTTTCTGCCCTACCAAAAGCCTCACGAATCCTGTTCACTCTCTTCTGACCCCAACCTGTATCTGCTGGCAAGAGCTCTGGGCTGAAGGAGCACGATGTCGCTCGAGAGTCATTTCTGAGCCTTGGCTTTACAAGCCAGGTCTTAYTATGCTGGAATCCAACAAAATGTTGACGTGGTTTAGAAAACAGAGAGATTTTAGTCTGGAATTTATGGAAAAAAATAATTCCTGTAGATGTGGGGAATGCCTGGGAAAGGATTCTTCTCCTGATAATAACTTTAATGGGGGGCTGTGGTGGGGATGTGCTGTGGTGGGGATGATTCCCCTTTCCACAGCTGAATTCCCCTCTGCTTCCCGCCTCACTGCTCTGTACCAGCCTCACCACTCTCRACCTGCGTGTCAGAATCAAGCCAATTTGCCACGATGGATTAAGCATCTGATGTGACAAATGCACTTAAAGCCGGGCAGGGAGACTGCCCCGCGGCCTGTAACAGGTTGGTTGGCATTCTAACCGAGCACCTGCTGGCAGAGGAGCAATCGGCTCTGCTGACAAGGCTGGCACACCCTGCCGTCCACGTGCTTCCACAGTCCCTCTGATCTCTCTCACCCGATCCGAGGGCTTAAGGAGACACCGTACGGCTACGTCGTAGCGCAGCTGCACACAGTGTGCAGCCGATGACCCTCGGTAAATGAGGGGATTTGCTGTCAGCCGTTCTGTTTATTTATTTATTTTTAAAGGGAATTAGCAGAGAGGCCTGAGCTTCCCCCGCACGTAATRTAAGTCAGTGTAAATCTCTTGTAAAACCCTGCTGGAACCGCATCTCCAACACCTCTCACTGCACCCAGCTGGCTCCTCCCCACACGTTTTCTGCCAAGAAAAGGGGCGAGAGAGGGAAACGCTGACACTGTTCACGGCTCCTGGCATAACCTGCGCCCTTCCCCTCGGCGCTGGCATCGCTGCTGTGATTGCTCGGGCAGGAGAGGGGCAGCAGAGCGGCTCCCTCGGGTGCAGGGCAAAGCTGGGGGTGCCGCGTGGCCCCCCGCACGCGAGCGCGGCGCCGGGCGCAGTGCCTTACCCTCGGAGGTCTGCAGCACCAGGGTCTTGCTGTAGGGGCTGACGCCCGTCTTGTTGAAGGCCTTGACGCGGGCGCTGTAGGTGCTGTTGAAGTGCAGCCCGTCCACGGTGCACATGGTCTCCTTGCCCACGTACACCTCCTGCAAGGCAAAGCAGAGCGACGCGCCGTGAGCCCCTGCATCCCACCCTGCTCCTGCATCCCACCCTGCTCCTGCATCCCACCCAAACCCGCCCCAGGCACCTCTTCTCAGCCTCAGTCTGGTTCTGGCGCCCGCCCAAGCGAGTTTCTCTTGGCTGCATTGAGGCAATGTGAGGTGTTGGTTCTTGTGCCTGCTCTCAGTGGATGTGAACACGCCAGGATAATTATCAGCATGTCGGATCCGAGAAGAATCAGACCTTAATTGTGTAATTACAGCAACTGAAAAGCCCCCAGGCCTTAAGCACCTCCGCTTGCTGGCAGCTGGCACACTCCGAGTCTTCCAGGGGATTAGCACACCTCGCACGAAATACTTAGCAACTTTAAATGACTTTAAATGTCTTCTTTGCATTTGCAAATAACGTGGGCCACCGGGAAGGCACTTAACAGAAATGCTCCCTCCCCAGATAACCTCGTCCCAAAAAGCAGCGTGCAGCTTGCTGGCCCCATCAGCTTCCCTGAGCACCCCAGCAGCCACATGCCTCGTGGCACTGCGCAGGGAAGGACCTGCAAGAGCTGGGGACTCTTTGGTCACTTCRTGGCAGGGCAACATCCACATTAGCGTCCCTCAGGCAACGAGGTGACAGTGTCCTCTGTTCCCAGCAAAAGCTGGAGGGCTCAGTGCTCACATGAGGCTCCTGGTACAAGAAGCAACACTCAGCGCAGGTCAATCCTGCACTCAGGAATGATGGGGAGCGAAAGGTGGATACGCCAGGGTTCTCAGTTCGGGTGTTTCACTGCAGCACTGAGTCACTTGGCATCAGCCTGGGGCTTGGAGAGCTGTGGCCCCACAAGAAGACCTTCCTGGCTGGTGATCTGCACTGCTGGAGCCTCCTTCTCACTGCAAGCAGCACCTCTCCCTGCAAAGCATTCCAGCTACGGATACGGATGCGGAGCTGCCTGAGCCGAGAGAGCCCCAAGCCCTCACTGAGCTCTCAGGAGCTCGTGCCAAGGGCCCTTGGGATGGACCACAGGACAACTCTACCAATGTCAGTCATGAGGCTGCGAGCAGCTAAGATGGGATGGGAGGAYGAACAGGGGCAGATACTGCATGAGGGCTGTCCAGAAAAGGGGGCACCTCCTGAAGTRTGGGGCACTGCCTGAGGCCTCCCCACAGGCTAATGTAGCTGGCTCACCCTTCAGCAACCTCTTAGGAGCCTCCCACATGTGGGAAGGGAAGGAAATCTGGGCTTGAGCCCAGGCCCATGAGCTATTGCCAAGCACAGAGCACACGCTTGCACTGTGCCCGTCAACATGGGTCTGCTCTGCAGGTCCCGAGGCAGGAGCTCTGCCRGCACCACGAGTGGCTTCTGTGGGTGCTCCGAGCACCTACCCTGAACTGGCCACCGTTGCCGTCGTCGAGCTCCAGGATGTAGCCTTCCACCTGCACCGTTGACAGCGGCGGCTGCTTCCAGGACAAGGTGGCACTGTTGTTGTGGGTGCAACACTCTTCCAGCTGCAGGATTGGGGGTGCCGGCACTGGAGAGGAAACTAAACACAAATTAGTGTAACCCTGGCTGCTAGGATCACATAGCAGGAGTGGGGAGACCGCAGCTACGTGCAGGCTTCTTGAGGAGCATGGAGGATGTGTTTAGCACCTCAGTGCCAAGCCAAAACTGCACAAGGGATGCAGCTGCGATCTCATGGGCATGGAGGCATGGAGGAAGCAAATAGGACCCTTCTCCAAGCAAGCTGYACCTCACCCCTGCTGCCTGGGGAAGCTGAGATTTCCCCTGAGCTTCTCTGCTTTCTGCCTGTTTTCTTTCTGGTACTTTACTGAGAAATTTGGCAGCTGARCAAGATACCCAGTGCCCAACAAGTCCTTGGCCAAAGCCAGCCTCAGCGCAGTGAAGCTCTCCAGACATCCTCTGCAGAGTGGGCAGCAACAGTATTGGCACCACCAGCCCCTAAGCGATGCTTGTCCTTACCTGTAAGCCCTGGAGCAGTGCAGCTCTGCCCGTCACCCCGGGCTGGTTCTTCAGCAGCAACGCCGATGCTGAAGGGCACCCCGTGGAGGGCCGAGGAGCAGGGGAATTGCCAGGTGCCCCCCTGCCCCGGCAGAGCCCCCGCTAAGCAGCACGAAGCCGAGCCCTGCAGCCTGGTGGGGATGTTCCCGTCCCCCTTGCAGGCACAGGTACAAGGGAAGCATTGCGGGAGCCATCCTGGCACGTGTGGCAGCACCTTTGTGCTGCATGTGTGGGGCACAGTCGCCCCGGGCCCCCCAGCTGTGTCTAAAGGCAGGAGCAGAGGGGCTGCAGAGGCTGCGGGTGCTGATGCATCGAGGTGCACAGTAGTTTGTGCATGGCAGGCTGTGCACGGGAGGCTGTGCACGGCAGGCTGTGCACGGCAGGCTGTGCACGGCAGGCTGTGCAGGGCAGGCTGTGCATGGCAGGCTGTGCACAGGAGGCTGTGCAGGGCAGGCTGTGCAGGGCAGGCTGTGCACAGCAGGCTGTGCACGTCAGGCTGTGCAGGGCAGCCTGTGCATGGCAGGCTGTGCATGTCAGGCTGTGCATGGCAGGCTGTGCACGGGAGGCTGTGCATGTCAGGCTGTGCACAGGAGTCTGTGCAGGGCAGGCTGTGCACGGCAGGCTGTGCACGGCAGGCTGTGCATGTCAGGCTGTGCAGGGCAGCCTGTGCAGGGCAGGCTGTGCAGGGCAGGCTGTGCAGGGCAGCCTGTGCAGGGCAGGCTGTGCACGTCAGGCTGTGCAGGGCAGGCTGTGCACGTCAGGCTGTGCACGGCAGGCTGTGCACGGCAGGCTGTGCGTGGCAGCCTGTGCACGGCAG
>NW_020456043.1:1726166-1746894 GCF_003342845.1 Nothoprocta perdicaria | reverse complement strand
GGCAGCCTGTGCACGTCAGGCTGTGCAGGGCAGGCTGTGCATGGCAGCCTGTGCACGTCAGGCTGTGCATGTCAGGCTGTGCGTGGCAGCCTGTGCAGGGCAGGCTGTGCAGGGCAGGCTGTGCAGGGCAGCCTGTGCAGGGCAGCCTGTGCATGGCAGGCTGTGCAGGGCAGGCTGTGCAGGGCAGCCTGTGCACGTCAGGCTGTGCACGTCAGGCTGTACATGGCACGCTGTGCAGGGCAGCCTGTGCACGCCAGGCTGTGCACGGCCCGTGCTGGCAGCTCTCGCACATACCACTCACAGGAGTGAGCTGGCAGAACAGAGTGCAGAAAGGCATCCTGCTAGAGCTAACGCAGCGGAAGGAGCGCTGCCTGCATCCAGCTCACGCTGGCAGTGCATGAGAGATGCCCTGCACTCATTCCTCTGCTCATTATTAAGATCTCTAGCAATGTCCTGGCTGTCCCTTGGAGCTGTGACATGTGGGATCCAATGACAACCTTTTGCAGAATCTATAATACTCAACATCCAACGTGCACAGCGAGGGTAAAACGAGAGGACAGCCCACGACAACCCTGCCCACTGCCACAGAGGGAGGCAGGCAGCTGAACTAGCAGCAGATTTGCTCTTATGAATTAAAAATAACCCCCTGGGCTAAACTCAAACAAGGAAGGACAGGAATATGCTTACGTCTCCATGAACTGTGTGTAAGCAAGACGCGAATCCAGCTCTCAGTAGGATCTGGCTCCCCTATGAAAAAATGCTACTGACTTCAAAATAATGGCCTGGTTAATGATGGGCAATGAAGAGAGCGGGCAGCAGTGCCCAGTACATCCCTGTCCTTGCAGCGAGTACCAGTGGGGCCATTATTTGAAGATGTTCGTCGTCACTGCAGAGGCAGTGTGTGATTAACCACCTTTCTGTGTCCAGCCACTGAGAAAGGCTGGCTGTATAAATGTCTCCTAAGTAGGGAAATCCAGCTGTGATGGCAATGAAGATGCCATGCAGCTGGTGGCATCCTGTCACGCAGCAGCAGGAGGTCCAGGCCCACGCTGGACACTGTGAAGGAACAGAAACCTGGAACGGAGGTTTAAAGTGACAGGAGAGGAGAGGGAGGAAATGCCCTGGGCTAAACGGCGTGACTCTTTGTGCCTCTGTGGCACAAAGACATAGGGGGACAACATGCAGGGCTGTGACAAGCAGCTCCCGAGCTGACCCGTGCAAGATGCTGCTCGGCAGGGACGGGTATGTGAGCATGGGCATGGGAAGCGCTTTCTGCTGCTTCTGAGGCCCCCCATGGACCACAGATCCCTGGTGCCAACCTTCAGCTGGGCCTGGATCAGCCCAGCTGTCCTGGCACCGCAGGCAGAGCACTGTCTGAGGCGCTGCCAGGCAAGGCCAAGCTCCTGGCACCCTCCAGCGGGACGTGGCAGCCCAAGGATCGGAGACATAGAGGCAGCTGGATGGACAAGGCTGCAGGATTGAGCCAAAATGCACAGAAACAGGCACAACTCCTCGTCTGGGGATGACCTTGCCCAAAAGCAGATCCACAAAGGTCTATCCATGCTGCACTTAGCTGGATTAGGGGCCAGATCTCATAGGAGAGCTGAGGTTGGCAGGGACCTCAGGGATGCCATCCCATGGTGAAGCCTTCATCTCCTGCGGGCTGCCCTCACGCAGATGCATTGGATGCTCATACAAGACCTTTGTATCACCAGGTATCACCACACAAGACACATGCGTCACCATGGGATGGTCTCAAGCCCTGTCCCTGTCCTTCTGCATTGCAGAAGGTGGGTTCTAACACCTCCTTAGGCACCGGTCCTTACTGTGGTGCAGTGAATACACATCTTGCACAGAAAGACTACTCCCTGCTTCCCAAAACCTCACAGCCCAGAAACACGCTAGCAATGGCAAGTGAGGACAAGCTATGTCCTGCATTTTACCCATGTGAAACGGAGGCGAGAGAGACCTCCACAAGGTCACAGAGGAAGCTCCACTCGATTCCCGGTCCTTCCAATCTCTCTGCTCGCTGGGAGGAACCTAAAGCCTCTGCTCTGCTGCCCGCTCTCCACGACGAACGATCGAAAGGGCTCAGCATGGGCAGAAGCTGCTCGCGGSGCCTCTGAAGGACACTGGAAATAGCCTCTTACCTTTCATCTGCACGAAGTCGAGCTGATGGATGGACTGCAGCAGAGGGGCGTTGTCAAGGTTCAGGTCGAAGTCTGTGGTCATGCGGGGTGTGAGTGTCCCCTTCCCCCACTGGTCCTCGGTTAAGTGCACTCTTCTGATCAAAGCATCCGAGATCTGGGGACAAGGAGCAGCCCCAGCTACCGAGGGCCACCTGGGCCACGGGTAGCGYGCTGGGCCTGGTACCTGTCCTGCTCCCTGCCTTCCCTGCACTTCCCGTGAAGATCTGTCCGCTGAGGACCGGGAGATCCCACACGATTCCTAGCGATGCCTTTGGCAGGCTCAGATTGGCACAGGAACCCCGGGAGCTACGGGGACTATTACAAAGACAGGGGCTCAGCCCAGGAAGGAAGAATGGGCTCTCAAGCACATGACCATGTGCTGCAAGCATCTTCTTCTCCAGTYAGGATGCAGAAATGTCCCTGGCCTGTGTCTGCTTGATTTTAGGAGTGGGGGGGCCTGAAATATGGGAGAAATCTGTCTCTGTCAYTCATGTACACACAGAATTACAGCATCACAGAACGGCTGAGGTTGGAAGGGACCTCTAGAGATCATCCAGTCCAACCCCCAGCTCCAGCAGGGACACTGAGAGCACGGGGCACAGAGTGACATCCAGGCTGGTTTGGAAGATCTCCAGAGAAGGAGACTGTGGTGGGCAGGAAGAACATCCTCCTCCAAGCCTCTCCAGAGCCTCATTCTCTTGGCCACCTTGGTGATCCGGCCCCAAAACGGCCTGGTMGCACTTGCTCTGCGTGGCCACACTTGGACACCTCCTTGTGACGGAGGCARCGAAAGAAAGCTGGGCAAGAAAGCTTAAATAATACATCATATGATACCTTTGAAGTATTGACTTTTAGTGCCCAGTGGTAAAATAACATGCAGTTTGAGGAGATTTTTTACCATTCTGCCTGGGGTGGCATCCAGAAAAGCTCGGGCACAACCTGGAGGTGACTCTGCTGCCCTTCTGCCTCACCTGGAGCCCTGGGCTGTGGCAGCAGCGAGGCACCCACCTGCAGGAAGCCRCTGGGGTCGTTCTCCTTGATCACCTCCAGGCAATACTCCATGAGGCCCGTGGTCTGCCGCAGCTTCACGGTGCAGTGGGAGATCTGGTCTCGCACCACCTGCGAGGAGACAACGAGAGCGAGAGTTAGGAGCTGCGGAGCAAAGAGCTTTGGGGCCACGAGGACAGGGCTGGGAAGGGAGGTGAACACTCCAGAGGACGGAAAAGGCCAGGAACAGCCCGGATTCCAGCACTTTGAAACCCTGGCAAGCAAGAGCAAGTGTGGTTTAGCTCCTAAGTATTAACCCAGGCAGGCACAAGGGGGAGCTCCCATATTGCTCCTGGGGACGGAGTGAGCGGCGGTGACGGGTGGCTCTGGGACAGCGCGGGCAGCCCAAACGCACCTCGGTTTTGGCCTCTGCTGCTGCAAGTAGAGACATCATTTGGTGCCCATGTTGAACACTCGTGTGCATCGAGTGGCTCTGTGGGGATGCGGCAGTGCCCAGGGCCAGGGCAGGGGATCCCGGCATTCCTGCTCCCACCTCCGTCCCTGCAGCGTCTCCTGGCTGATCCACAGCCCACAATCGGCCCAGGTGAGGGCAGTGGGCGGGAATGTCACCCTGGCCACATGGAGAGCAGCCACCCCCTTCCCTGCAGCTGCTTCCCGGGGAAACGCAGTGAACATGGGATCGGCAAAACAATCTTCTTATCGTCTTAGCGGCTTAAATCTCGGCCTGATGTGCCCGGGATGTTGAATTTGCAGGTCTCTCCTGCCAGAGGGGATGCAGGGAAGCACGACCAGCAAACAACCGTGTGCCACTGCCAGCCCGGCACGCAGGGCTGCAGCGCTGCGGCACACAGCCCTCGTGGGGCAAGGACGGGCACAGTGTCCTGGGACAGCCCCGGGGGCTCCCTGCAGCCAGGGACAGAATCCCAGACCCACAGGATGGCTGAGGTTGGAAGGGACCCCCAGGGATCCCCCAGCGCAGCCCCTGCTCCMGCAGGGACACCCAGAGCACGGGGCACCCGGGCGCATCCCGGCGCCTTGGGAAGATCTGCAGAGCAGGAGCCTCCGCAGCCTCCCTGGGCAGCCTGGGCCAGGGCTCGGGCACCCTCACACCAAACAAGTTCTTCCTCACGGCCACACGGAGCTGCCTGGGCTTCACCTTGTCCCCACTGCCCCTTGTCCTGGCACTGGCCACCACCCAGAAGAGTTTGGCCCCTTCCTCCCTCCATCCTCCCCTCAGGTGTTTGTCCATGTTGATCAGATCCCTCTCCCCCTTCTCTYCTCCAGGCTCAACAGGCCCCGCTCGCTCGGTCTCTCCTCACACGAGCTGCTCCAGCCCCTTCCCCATCCCTGTCGCTCTGCGCTGGCCCCTCTCCAGCAGCTCCACGTCCCCCTTGTCCCGGGGAGCCCAGAGCTGCCCCCAGTGCTCCAGGTGCAGATTGCAGGACACCCTTCCACTTGGTGCACTCTTGGAGTGCACCAAAGCTCCACCATGCCCAAGAGGAGACTCCTGGGACAGGACGGGGCCTTGGCCAGCCAAGGGATTGGGAAGCTCCATACGTTCTGTCTGAGGCTGTTCTTACAAATTGCCCTTATTTCCCTGCAGGTTTTAAAGAAGGCAACAGGCAGAARGCGCTTGCTAATCACGGCCTGTGAACAGGCCACTTGCTGCGCACGCAGCAGGTCACTGCTACCTGAAAACAGGAAATTTATTTTGGGAGCTTTTCTTCCTTGCGAGATGACATTAACTATAATTTACATTTTAATACAGCTCCTAGAAGGCAACAACATCTGCACTCATCTCTGCCTAAACGTCTTCCTCACCTCCCTCCTGCTTTTAGCCCTCGGCTTGGTGCCGTTTGCAGGTTCTGAGCCCCGCTTGACCCTGGGCACCGTGGGCAGGGGGGCAGTGCCACACGCACCCGGCGCTGCAGGAACGAGAGAGCTGGGAGCCCACGCGGACACGGGTGCTGTTTTGGTGGAGCTCTGGTCCTGGGCTCAGAGGGACATATCAACACGCAGACAGGCTGGCGGTGCAGCCTCCACCTCTGCGTCACCGACATTGGGGTCTCAGTGTCTGCTYGGCTCTAGGATCAAGGTACTTGGCCAGTCTTTTGTCATCCAGGGTGTCTGTAGCCCGGGCTGGGGTCTGGTGTCACAGCCACGTCCTCTCCTTCCCTGCAAACTCACTGCTGGCACCAAGGTCACCACGAAGGTCCTTCTGGAGAAGGACTGAAGCCTCAGGAGAGCTTCTCTCACCGCGTTGGCCCGGGGAAGGCTCGCAGCATTGCTGACCACCTGCACGGAACCCCCCTGCACGGGAGCGCATCCTTACGGAGCTCCACAGGGGCACGCGCTCCCGGGAGCGCTTCCAGGTGCCCGTTTCCATGGTGACTCCTCAGCTCCGTGTCTGGGAAGGATCTAGCTGGGATCTGCCCAAGGGGAGCTGCTGTGTTAACAGTCTCCAGTGATGCTGGTGGCAACGCGTCCCGGACACTTGCACAGGTCCGTGTTGATCAACACACAGCAGGATGCATGGGCAGGTGTGATGTGGAGCCTTTGGAGACCTCGGAACATGGAAAAACACACTGGGAAGAGGTTTCATGCGGCTATTTAACCCAACAAGCAGAAGGCTGAGGGACACTGGAGCACTAGAGGCAGAAAAATTCACCACGAAGGGACAGCTCTGGGTAAAAGCCATCACTATAAAAGGGCTACATTGACTTCTCAGAGGGTGCAGGGATTTGTAAGAGAAAATGGTGTTTCATATGGACACAGTTTGGTACAGGAAAGCAACCCATGTGGAAAACTCCAGACTGTAATCCCGTCATGCAGAAGGGTAATGGAGCAGCATTTTATCCCTGGAGAGCCAGTCATGCTCAGGAATGTGGCCAGGCTCCCGGGCCCCAGCACGGCCCTCGAGGAGCATTTCCCACAGTTAATTCCTGCAGGAAACGTGACGGCTGCAGCCCAGGCACGAGGGCCTTGCAGCTGAAGCAYGAGAGTGTGTTGARTGCAGGGCAAAGGCCTCCCAAGACTGCAAGGGCTGAAGGAGAGCAGGGCTACGAGGATGMTCAGGGGCCTGGAGCATCTGCCCTGTGAGCACAGGCTGAGGGAGCTGGGCCTGTTCAGCCTGGAGARGAGGAGGCTGAGGGGGGACCYRAKCAGTGTCTATAGATACCTCAAGGGAGGCAGTGAGGAGGARGGGGMGGCCTCTTTGCAGTGGTGGCCAGTGACAGAACTAGAGGAAACAGCYACAAACTGAAGCACCAAAAGTTCTGCAGGAACTTAAGGAAAAATTTCTTGGCAGTGGCAGTGCCAGAGCCCTGGCCCAGGCTGCCCAGAGAGGCTGTGGAGGCTCCTGCTCTGGAGATCTTCCCAACCCGCCTGGATGCAGCCTGTGCCCCRTGCTCTGGGTGACCCTGTGTGTGCAGAGGTTGGACTAGGTGACCTCTGGAGGTCCCTTCCAASTCAAGGATTCTGTGATTCTGTGACTCTATGAAATGTGCCCTGCACTGCTGAGAGCTTAAACGAGATACATGCAGAGYTCACCCCATGCCCATGGGCTGGGAAGAGGTTTCTTCCCAGGACAAAACTGCCGGGCAGCCTCAGTGCTGGGCCTTGGACAGCATCATACGGGTCCTTTGAAAAGCAAGTCAGCAACGAGCAGCTGAAATACAGACCAGGGAGTTTGTCCTGAGGCAGAAYGGGCATCTGGGCATGAAATATAAAACGTGTCCCCAGATGCTTCTCATTCCAATATTGTGAAGCCTTCGCTCTTAATCCGAAGCTAGGTTCGGGGTGAGGTTCAGACAAGGCCAGGAAAAGCCCCTTCCAAATTCATTCGCTCCCCAAACTCTCCACCTCTGGAGCARTTAGCGCTGGCCCACAGTCAAGCCTGGCCTTGAGCCGCTCTCCATGAAATGTGTGTCAAGTCAAAGTAGGTCAGGCCTGAAGCGGCACTGACCCAAATTCCGGATGCCACATGGGAACGGGAACGTGGGCTCCCTGGTGAAAGGCATGGTGGCACGGAGCCAGCAGCCGTCCCCGTCACTTGTCCTCTGTCACCCACGTGTCRAGGAGCACCCACCTTCCCAGCGGGCATGAGGGGCAGCCCAGGGGGAGCCCCGCTGCATCYGGGGCGCTGCGCTGAGCAGCCAGGGAATTTGGCTCTCTGGAGGCTCCCAGAGGGCACAACTTCTCCTTGATGGTGAATCTACCCACACATAGAATCCCAGAATCCCAGAATGGCTGAGGTTGGAAGGGACCCCTAGGGATCACCCAGCGCAGCCCCTGCTCCAGCAGGGACACCCAGAGCACGGGGCACCCGGGCGCATCCAGGCGCCTTGGGAAGATCTGCAGAGCAGGAGCCTCCGCAGCCTCCCTGGGCAGCCTGGGCCAGGGCTCGGGCACCCTCACACCAAACAAGTTCTTCCTCACAGCCACACGGAGCTGCCTGGGTTTAATTTATACCCACTGCCCCTTGTTTTCTCTCCTGATCCTAGACCCTGTCACAGCACTGCTTGTGAAAGCAGGGGAGCCCCCCTGTGCCCGTCCCCAGGGAGCCGCATCCACCGGCTGTGTGCAAAGCCCCGTGTCACCCGGGGGACACTGAAGCCTCAGGAGACACCCCAGCGTGCAGGGCTCCGGCCAGCGCTCACCTAAGGGCTGAGCTTAACTCAGGTTAAAGGGTTTGAAGGTGCAGAACACACCTGCTTCCCCTTCCTTGCCTTGCATTTTGGACTAGATGATCTCTAGAGGTCCCTTCCAACCTTAAGGATTCTGTGATTCTGTGATTCCCCCAGCACAGGGTCTGCGGGAAGGACTGGAAACACAGGAGCAGGAGGAGGAGGAGGAGGAAGAGGAGGAAGGACACTGTGAGTGAGAGGAGAAATAAGCGAGAAAGGCGAATGAAGTGACAGAAGTGAGAAAGGCCCCATTCCCGTGCTGCCCGTGTCACGGTGCCGTGGGCTGGCACGGCCTCCTGCCGGGGCACAGTCACCYGTGAGCAGGTGCTGGGCACTGCTGCACCCCCGCCACGGGCTGCGGGTGACACGGGGCCCTTTGCTCCCCTCCTCAGCCCCGAGCGACGTGCAGAGCCGCATGGCAGGGGCCGACGGAGGGCGCGAGCCCCCACGCCTGCGCTGGGAGCTGCAGCACCCGCAGAGCTCCCCGCAGAGCAACGACTGCCCTGAGAGCCCAYGCAGCGCTCGGCGTCCCGCAACACGGAGCAGAGCTGCTCCTGCTCCTGCCCGGTGAACGAAGCGCCCGTGTCCTCAGCCCCTGCTRAAGCCCACGGAAGCTAAAGGCGCTCAGCATCTTGCAGGGTGAGCCTGGGGCTCAAAAGCCACACAGGACCTGGAGAAAGGTCACTGCCCTGCCTGCGGATGCTCTGCGCACAGCTCTGCTGACGTGATTGCTTATAATTGACCCTGTAACGGAGTAATTGAGCGGGAACAAGTGCAGCTAGCTGGGGGCAGCGTGCAGCCCTGCTCAGAGCCCCCCATGTAGCCTGAGATGCTCAGAGCCTCCACAGCAGCACGGAGCTAACGGGGGAAACCAGGAGGCAGGAAGGGCTTTCCAGGCCACTCTCTGCTCCTCCTTGGTGCTTCACTTTGCTCTGCAATGAGCAGCAGCACAGTCCTCATGTCCATGGGGGMCCCCGGAACAGGCTGCCCAGGGAGGCTGYGGAGGCTCCTGCTCTGCAGATCTTCCCAAGCCGCCTGGATGCGCCCGGGTGCCCCGTGCTCYGGGTGTCCCTGCTGGAGCAGGGGCTGCRCTGGGGGATCCCTRGGGGTCCCTTCCAACCTCAATGATCCTGTGACTGTGTGACCCTGCTGGCAGAAGGGCCTGTGTCCCCGGAGGGCTCACCTTGAGCTTGTGCTCGTGCTCCTTGTTGACGCGGGACAGCAGCTGCGCTTTCCTGCGGTTCAGGGCGTCGATGAGGGCGTCGCACTGGGCCACCAGGCAGGCCTCGAACTCCACGCTGTTCTCCTGTGGGACAGAACGGAGCATCACGGTGCTGCCAGGGCCACCCGCGGCCACGCAGGACACGAGGCCACCGCCATCTGGCAGTATGTGGGTGTGAAAGGGCTGCTCTGTCATCCAGTGCTCCCAGTSTGCTCCCAAATACACGTTCATGCCACTTGCAAAACCTTGTGGGAAGGGACTTTGGCACAATGGCTGTGACCAGCTCAGGAGTGACCAGCTTGGGCCATCTCTGCCCCAGGGCGGCTGCTGCAGGGGACGTTCCCCCTGCTCGGACAAGGTGTGAGGGGTGTCGGAGGGATGGGGACCCTCTCACCGCGTCAAGAGTGGAGATGTGTCCAGCCCAGCAGAGCCGAATGCCAAGGGAAGCCTGCAGGGAATTCCCAAGGGAAGCCTGCAGGGAATGGGCTGAGGGCAGGACAGCTCCTCTCTGATGACAACCCCTCTTCCTCCTGCCCGCAGCATGGGAGGCACCATCCTGACCGTTTCATTCTCTCCGTGTCCCTAGAGTTTGTCCCTTTTGAACCCATGGGTGCTGGGGCTCCCCATGGGTGCTTGGGGCTCCTTGGGCCCCCCRCAGCAGCGCTGCTCTGGAAGCAGGATGCCCTCTGTCCTCTCCTTTGCCAGAGCTGCCCACCCTGTGCAAGGCTGAGGAAGCGGCAGCTTTCGGGAGGGCTGCAGCGGGGGACGCACAGGGGCAGGCGGGTGCCCTTGGGAGAGCACCCAGCAAACGCAGCCGGTCACTGGGCYGGCCCGTCGCGTGCCCATCCCGTGGGAAGGGGCCCTTCCCGGCCCGGGCTGCCRTACCTGGATCTGCTGCACCATGTTGCGGAGCTGCACCAGGAACTCCTTGGCCTCCTTGGCTCTGTCCGACAGGCCGTTGAGGGCCTGGGAAAGCTGGCTCTGCAGGGGGAACAGAGAGCAGGTCGGTCAGGGAGGGGGGCCGTGCCCAGGCCACGTCCTGGACAGGCTGCGGAGCCGCGGGGGCTGCTCTGCACCGGCCCCGCAGCGCCCGGAGCCCCGGGAGGGCTCCCGCCTGCCCCGACACCCGCACGGCTCCCACGCTCGGCACCTGGGCCCTGCGCCGGCTCCCGCCTCCCGTCTGCAGCCGAAACCGAGGAGAAGCCAGAGGTGTCGGAGCTGGGACAGCAAAGGAGCAGCTCAAGGGCCCAGAAATGGCCCTAGTGCCGCTTCCCAGGAGACCTGAGCATGAGGCCGCCGCTTCCCGGCTAAGTGAGCGTGCCCGAGGTGCCCCTGACTGCGCCAGGCTGGGCAGCTCTTTGGCGAATGCACCGGGACACGCCGGGGACTGTGGCCTCCCTCGGCCGCCAGGGACGGGGACAGGGCTGCCCCTGGCTCCGTGCTCCGCGCCCGGCTCTGCCCACGCGGGCTCCTCTGCTCCGCACGGCACCAGGCACCTCCGGCTACCCCAGCCCCTTGTTCCTGGTGTCCCCAGTGCCGGCAGCGCCTGTGTGCTTGCTGGGAAAGCCGGGACACCTTCCCGAGGTGTCCTGCTGTGCCGGGGCTGCTGGTGGCATCACCCACGTGGGGACACCGCGCTGCACGTGACGGTGACGCTGTTGGTGCCGCCGTGCAGGGACGTGGCTGGCACGGGAAGGGCGCGGGGCCCGCGGCGAGCGCCGCCACCCACCTCGGGCAGCGCACAGGGACGGCCACAGCRTCACCCACAACCGGGCGACACGGGCAAGACGGCAGCGCTGCCTCCCGGTGCGGTGCCAGCAGCAGAGCAGCCCCGCAGCCCTCCGGGTGCGGGAATTAGGGTCGGTGAAAGCACGAGCAAATCCACCGAGTCTGCGCTTCAAACCAGACCAACCAGACCAAACCAGTGTGGATGGGCGCGCTCTGCAGCCCTCACCCCGGCGCCGCCTCCGCTCCTGCCCCGCACAGGGTCCCGCAGCGAGGAGCTCGCAGCCCGCGGGCCCGCCGAGAGCCGCCGCCTCGAGCGCCGCTTGTCCCTGCGGATGCACCGGTCATGGATGTGGGAGCGCTCCGGGTTACCCGGGATGGAAACGCGCCCTGCCCGCAGCCCTGCAGGGATGCGCATCCTGCAGGGGAGTCCTGCGTCCCCTTCCTTTAACTAAAGCACTGCTCCCACCGCCCGGGAATCTCAAGGCAAGCTTAGTGTATGCGACGCCTGCCTAACTAAAACGGGAGTGTTTAATTAAAACTTCCTTTAAATTGGCAAGCTGATGAAGCTAAACTGCTGCTAATTGGCTTCCYGTTCCGGGTACAGTTAGGGATCCAGGGCTGCCCATGGGCAGATCGCGGGAGCTGTTGCTGGCGCCAATACGGAAACCTCTTCCCCCAAACCCTCACACGCTGCCAAGCTGCAGTGCCCCAACACGAGCCAGGACGTCCCGACYGTGTTTGGCACGGGCCCCCTTGGCTCTTCCTGCCTTCCCCTGGGGGACAGGGACCCTGTCCCTAGTGGGGAAGGGGCCAAACTCTCCTCTGTGGGAGCCTCCGCAGCCTCCCTGGGCAGCCTGGGCCAGGGCTCGGGCACCCTCACACCAAACAAGTTCTTCCTCACGGCCACACGGAGCTGCCTGGGCTTCACCTTGTCCCCACTGCCCCTTGTCCTGGCACTGGCCACCACCCAGAAGAGTTTGGCCCCTTCCTCCCTCCATCCTCCCCTCAGGTGTTTGTCCRTGTTGATCAGATCCCTCTCCCCCTTCTCTTCTCCAGGCTCAACAGGCCCCGCTCGCTCGGTCTCTCCTCACACGAGCTGCTCCAGTCCCTCCATCACCAGCAAACATGAACGGCAGTAACGTCCATCAGCGCAGGGTGAGCAGGGCAGCTGCTCCATCATCAGCCTCAAAAGGCACCAAGTTCAGCTCCTCGAGCAACGCTCTGCAGGTCGCAGGTAGAGGCTCCTCAAGCACCACCTTCTACATCCCAGGCAGCCCTCAAACAGYGTTATTGCTCTTTTAAAAAGCAATGAATTCATTGCAGAGCCTTCGTTAGAGACGAGCAGTTCTGTCCTGCGGGACCCAGGGTGACGGAGGCTCCCTGTACGTGGGTGCTCCGGCCCTGGCTCCACTCGACCCTCCTGCCTCGGGTTCAGGCGGCACCAGGGGCTTGAGTCACCTTGATGGAAAAGGAGCTCCGTGAAATGCTCCGATTTACCAGGACACAGGAGCGGGGCAAGGACTCCTAGAGCAGGGCAAGGAGCTTTAAAACACCCCGACCACATGCAGAGCCAGGGAATGTTGGGGTCCCTGGAGCGGCACGCGTCACTGCTGCAGCTTTCCCTTCCAGACACGAGGGATGACCCTGGAAGGGYCAGGGAAGCCCCCCCAGGCAAAGCCGCGTCCTCAGAGCCGTCCTGCTCCACGCTGGGGCTTCTGCAGGGACTCCGGCCTCGTGGGCTGGGCGTCAGCGCAGACCCGTTTCACGCATGGGGCAAAGGTGCCAGGGAAGCTCGAGTGTAAGCCGGTGCGGCCCCGGCGCCTGGGAGAGCTGCTCGATCCCAAATCCGCACGGATGCCGCGCACAGGCAGCCCTGGGGAGAGCTGCCCCATCCTGAATCCGCATGGATGCTGGCGCAGACTCTGTGTTGGAGTGACCTCCCTTCGCCTGCCTCCTCGGCTGCCCACATCTGAGCTCTGCCATCCCATTAGGGCCTTAAATCTTTAAATCTGATTACGTTGTTTGGAGTTAAATGTAAACCCAATTAACTGCATAAACAATGATTTCTACATGCAYACATACATTGCATAAATAATGATTTTTACCAGTCCCAGCTCAAAGCCCGCAATATTTGGGGAAGCAGCTTGAAAGCCCTAGGAGGTCACCCTTTCTGCAGTCCAGTTTATATCGACTATGCTCCTTTTTCCTTCTCTCATGGCCCTAATAACCATCTGTGCCCTGCAACCCGGGATAGCCACAAGCAGCCTTGACAGCCAGCCAGCACCTCGACTTTGCTGTGACACYCACCCGCCTGCGGAACCGCCTGTATCTCCCTGCCTGGATCAACGTGTTTGTGAGAGCAGCGGCTGCAGCCCAGCACCGTCACCACCCGCGACCACGGGGTCCCGCTGAGCAGCCAGCTACGAAACCACCTCCTTCCGAACGTGCTCCTGCGTCCGGCGCGATCCGCGTGTTCCCCTTGCACAGCCCTTCCCYTGTGCAAAACAGACCCACGGAATGGCCGAGGTTGGAAGGRATCCCTAGGGATCCCCCAGCGCAGCCCCTGCTCCAGCAGGGACACCCAGAGCACGGGGCACCCGGGCGCATCCMGGCRCCTTGGGAAGATCTGCAGAGCAGGAGCCTCCGCAGCCTCCCTGGGCAGCCTGGGCCAGGGCTCGGGCACCCTCACACCAAACAAGTTCTTCCTCACGGCCACACGGAGCTGCCTGGGCTTCACCTTGTCCCCACTGCCCCTTGTCCTGSCACTGGCCACCACCCAGAAGAGYTTGGCCCCTTCCTCCCTCCATCCTCCCCTCAGGTGTTTGTCCATGTTGATCAGATCCCTCTCCCCCTTCTCTYCTCCAGGCTCAACAGGCCCCGCTCGCTCGGTCTCTCCTCACACGAGCTGCTCCAGCCCCTTCCCCATCCCTGTCGCTCTGCGCTGGCCCCTCTCCAGCAGCTCCACGTCCCCCTTGTCCCGGGGAGCCCAGAGCTGCCCCCAGTGCTCCAGGTCCTGTGCTCCAAATGGAACCCTTCACGGAAGGAGGAGCAGGTGCTCACGGACGGCACTCAGGGAGGTCTGGATGTGGGAGATGCCCYGATGGCCCCGGGCAGCCCCGGGCAGCCCTCCCTTCCGCAGGACACGCACGTCCTGCCCGGCCGCTCCGGGACACGGGGCCGACGCCGGCCTCGTGCTGCCCACGCGAGCTCCTCTCTCCGCTCACGTCCCCTCCGTTCTGTTCCCCAYGCCTGTCCCTACGGACGGCCGTGCCGACGGGCCCACCAGCAGCTCCTTGGCATCAGTGTCACAAGCGTGTGGGCTCTCAGCCCGCAGCCCTCTCCCCCGCACTGAGAGCAGCTAAGGGGGACACTGGTCCTGCTCCGCTTGGATGCCCAGTGTTTCCTATCCCTTTATTGGGCTGCCTGGGGCTGGCCCAGCCTCGAGCCTGTCCCTGCTCGTGCTTGCTCTGCTCAGCCGCTCRGTCCGGACACCAGGACGGCCCTTTCCTGCTGCGCTGGGATTCGGCTCCAGACTGGAGGAGCCAGGTTTGGAGGCGGACGGAGGAGTGGAAGGGAGGCCGGGCTCACGAAGGCGCCCGGGGCTCTGCCGAGCGCCGCTTGCTCTGCTCCGGGCGCGCCGGACACGCAGCCCGGGACCGGCTCCTTGCAGGGGTGGGCTCCGGACACAGGCTGTTCGCCTGTGAGCACCGTCAGAAACACCTCCCGTCACCATGGATACCGTCACCCGGAGACGGGGCCGCTYGTGGAACAGCCGTTGGCACCAGGCGGAGGGAGCCCAGGGCTCAGCCCCGCAGGGAGAAGTCCCTGGATCATCCTGCAGCTCCTGGTGCTGRGCAAAGCAGCCGAGCCCCCAGAGCGGGATCCACGATCCCAAAATAACACCCATTCCAGGACACCTCACGCAAAGCAAATCCCTTCTCCTTCTGTTTGAGCCGCTGCCYGGGGCTCATCTCCGGTTGTCTCGGACATTGCCGGGCCTGGAGCACAGTTGGGAAGCAGGGAAGCAGAGCACAAGGTGGGAGTGCCGGCTCCGGACGGGCTCCCAGCCCAAYGGCAGATCCTCTGCAAAGGGCCGGCCCGACACGGTCAGCATTGGAGGAAGGGGAAGGATTTGCTGGAGGGGACTCAATTACACACAAATCCCCCAAGGATTCTGGCTTCCAGCTCTCCAGGAACGAGTCCTTTGGGAATGGCGCTGCCTCGTCCTGGAGGAGGGCTCTGAAAATGTCTCTTGAGCGCCCATTTCAACCCAAATAAACCAAAAAAATGTGCTGAGAACAGCACAGATGGCCAAAGCACCAGGGAGCCCAAGGGCTGCCTGGAGCAAGGAAGGACGTGGCGGGAAGAGCCCCGGGAGCAGGATTGCCGYGCAGGGAGAGGCCGAGCGGGAGGATCGCAGGACTGCAGGCCCATTAATAAAAAAGAAGGAAGAATAAATCAATAACCCTGGAAGAGCTGGTGTAATGGGAGCCTTTAAAAATTATTCTTTAATAAGAAAGGACGTACGGCTAATTAGGAAGTAATGAGGACCTTGTGGGTGTATCCAGARCGAGCAAGGGGGCGAGCGGCTCGGCACACGGAGCCGAAGGGTATCCGGATCACTGGAGCCAGGCAATACATCTCAGTGTCCCAGGGAAGCCTTAATGGACTGAATCATTCAGGAGTATTTATGAGGAAGCGAAGCGTCCGGGAGGCACCCGGGGATGGGAAATCCCGGGTATGTCGGTAATCGCTTCCCATGGGAAAGAAAGAGCAGCTCCCGAGGCCTTAAAGCACCTCCGGCCTGGGGCAGGAAGGGCTCCGAAATGCAGTAAATACCCCCAGAGCAGGAGCCTCCCTGGGCAGCCCGGGCCGGGGCTCGGGCAGCCGCACACAGACTAGGTCCTTGCTTTAACAGAGCAGAAAAGAAGCCTCCCAACGTGCGTCCTCGGGACCTGACAGCAAGCCAGGGATTTGGGAATATTTACAGGTTCAGCCTCCAATGCCACCCGAGGCTGCAGCGACGGCACCTGGGGGGGCCTCCCAGTTCCTGCCTCCTGCTCCACGACACAAACCAGCTTCAAAGGGAATGGGAAAGGAGCTGCCGGTTGCATCCAAGGGCTAGAAGGCATCAGGCCGAGGGATGTGCACGTTCCCGGGACACCCAACGCTCCCACTGAAACCCTGCTGCAAAGAGCATCTCCCTTCCTYCCCGCAGTGACTCTGTGCCTCTCCACCAGGTCCTCCCTGCAGGATCCAGCAGGAATTCTGGCCTGTGTGGCCCTCACAAGGGATCCCACCTCAGGCTCCGGAGCACCAGGAGCGGGAAGAGGCCGTGGATCCTGCTTGCAATGGCTTGGGAGAGAGAAAGGCTGAGGGCTCTGAGCACTAATGCCAGGGAAAACAGGGTTTCTAATGGAATGTTATAATGCTAAGTTTGGGGTTTTTAATCAAAAGCACTTTGCCAAGCTTGGCATTAAGTTAGGGAAGGAAAACGCCAGGGTCTAGGGAAAAYGCCAGGCCTAGGGAAAACTCCTCGCTCCTCTGGCTGGTGTTTTTATTTACCCTTTTAACCAATTCCCAGGCCCCGCGGGACACGAGCGCRTGAGCGGGGCTCAGCCAGGCCTGTCCCCTCTCCCGAGCAGCGGGAAGAGCCCTGCGGAGCTCCGGAACAGCAGCCYGGCACCGGCGGCACACGGCGCGACAGGAACGGAGCCACCGCGGCCACCTGGAGCGGGGGACACCAGCGAGGGCCAATTTGTGCCCGAGGAGGAGGGACCCGCTGCTGCTGCTGCAGCCCCAAGGAATCGCGGGCTCTGCAGCCGCGCGGGCTCTTCCCGGCAGCGGGAAGCGCCTTGGGAGCAGGAATGTGGCACCACGCGCCCTGGAGATGCCCCGGCCTGTGACGCCCCTGCACCCACGGGGCTCTTGGCTGCTTGGCACCGCCACCGCGAACCAACGCGCAGACCCCAAACCGAGTAAACGGCCCAGTTAAAKAAAGCGACGGCAATGTAATAAAAATCGATTTTTCTGCTGAGGCTAAAAGCTTCTCGCAGAGCCCGTCCTCAGGCACACGACCCCGCTCGGAGTCCCTGGCGAGCRGGATTTATTAACAGCTCGCGGGTTCCTGCGGGGCCGCAGACAGCTCCGCGGAACGCAGCGCTGCAGCACAAGGGCTCCCGGCGGTCACACCGGTCTGTAAGCCTCGTYGTGCTTACAGAGCACAATTTTGGGGCACATTTAAGCACAGGGGATGTTTCTCCATGGGCAGAGGAGGGGGATGTCAGAGGGAGGGCACTGGGAATCACAAGCCCTGCTGTGATGGAAGCAGCTCCCGGGGCGGCTCAGCACAGGGTGGCCGCGTAAGCACAAACTCCTCCCTTCCAGGCTGAGCTTATTTGGCTGTTCAGCATTTCCAAAAACATTCACTGGAAGAAATAACTCCATGACCAGCTTGTCTACCTGAAGACAATAATAAATCTCTGAATAAATAGTTCAATGGGCCTGACAACCTCCAGATAAGCTTGTGGAGCTGCTGGAGAGGGGCCAGCGCAGAGCGACAGGGATGGGGAAGGGGCTGGAGCAGCTCGTGTGAGGAGAGACCGAGCGAGCGGGGCCTGTTGAGCCTGGAGRAGAGAAGGGGGAGAGGGATCTGATCAACATGGACAAACACCTGAGGGGAGGATGGAGGGAGGAAGGGGCCAAACTCTTCTGGGTGGTGGCCAGTGCCAGGACAAGGGGCAGTGGGGACAAGGTGAAGCCCAGGCAGCTCCGTGTGGCCGTGAGGAAGAACTTGTTTGGTGTGAGGGTGCCCGAGCCCTGGCCCAGGCTGCCCAGGGAGGCTGCGGAGGCTCCTGCTCTGCAGATCTTCCCAAGGCGCCKGGATGCGCCCGGGTGCCCCGTGCTCTGGGTGTCCCTGCKGGAGCAGGGGCTGSGMTGGGGGATCCMTRGGGGTCCCTTCCAACCTCAGCCATSCTGTGGGTCTGTGAATCCAGCACCCTCCTAAACAGTCAGTGCCCTTCCCAGCTCCCCCGCCACTCCTGAAGGTGGAAAGCAGAGCGCAGCCAGTGCTCCTGGGACCCATCTCACCACCACATCTTACACCTGTGACTTCTATTTAAAACCAACCTTGTCCGTAAGGGCTTTCCCTGGAGCGGGGCCGGAGCTGGGGCTCTCACCGTGTTCCCGAGGGCATCTCAGCCGCTCTGGCAGCAGCGGTGCCCTCCGCGTCGCTGCGAGTCCTGGCGACTCTCGGCACTTCGCAGGAGGCCCCTGGTTATTAATTTCTACCAGGCAACGGGAAGACAAAGTGGGAAGTGCTGAACACACGCTTGGTAAGGAGACACCACAAGGGATATGTGCTGAATCCCTAGAAAGTATAAGACTGCTCGACTGCTCTATTTTTTCTTTAATCAAACATTAAAGCTATAAAATTACAGTTATTAAAATCACTGTGTATTACTGTGGCGGCACATAGCAGGATTTTATAATAATACACAGAGCAGGACCTGGGAAGTGACCCCCAGCAAGGTTTTCCCTGTAAAAAAMTGCACTTTGGGGGACAGGTTATTCGGAGGATCAGGAAGAAGGGCCACAGGCAGCAGCAGCCTAAGTGTCTCCAGAAGGTCATTCTCCCGAACAGGATCCACCTRCATCACTCTTGGCTCCTAGCGCGTCTCGTGACACCTAATAAATAATCAGTGATGCTTTTTTCTCCCTTTAGCTCCAYTTACTTAACAGCAGATTGCTGTTTGCTCCGGTTGCTAATTCTCCTGGCACCTGGGCTGGGGAGCAGGGGACTCCTTGGGTGACAGTGTCCCCACTGACATCTCCAGGAGGAGGTGACAGGAGGCGCCTCCACGGGCCCTGCTGCCCCTTCAGCAGCAAACACTGCACTTCTCAACGCAGACAGGTCTCTGTCACGCAGCAACTGCCCCCGTATCCCTGGCAAACCCACGGGGCTAAAGGAATTCCCATGGATCCAGCAGCACCTTCACATCGTGAGGAAGCAGCTCCTCCGGAGGAGCCCAGGCAGCCTGAGCAGGGTTCCTTGGAGCACTGGACATAGATATGCATGTCTGCTGTCCATATATTTTATATATATATATAAATATATATAAATATATATATACATATATATACATATATACATATATCTACATATATATATATCTCTAAAATCATGAGCAAGCTGCTGAGCCCATGCTCACCACCCACTTTCCATTGCAAGCGAGGGGCTCCGGCGCGTGCAGAGCTCTTGATCCAGCTCCATCTTGTGCTTTTGCTTTCGACACGACAAGTGGCACTACAGCTCGGGAGGATAAAGCCCAGACAGCTGCGAAACATGGATAAAAGTGGGGCGATTCAGATTAAAAACCCATTTTCCCCTGCGTTTCTCTACCCCTCTCTCACCAGCTGTGCAGCACGGAAGATGGCAAAAAGAGGGGATTTCTCATCATCTCTGGTCGGCTTGGAAATCCAAGCGGCCGGAGCGCTGCCTTGTTGTGCCTGGGTGCAGATTAGTGCGAGCTAATCCGCAGGCACCGGCGGTGTCCGGGGGCAGGCGGGAAGGGGCGGCCCCGGCGCCCGCGGCAGCGACGCTGCGGAACCGGCGGCCGACTCGGAGCTCGGAAGGATTCCGGCAGGAATTCCGGAACGGGCTGCCCAGGGAGGCTGCGGAGGCTCCTGCTCTGCAGATCTTCCCAAGGCGCCKGGATGCGCCCGGGTGCCCCGTGCTCTGGGTKTCCCTGCGGGAGCAGGGGCTGCGCTGGGGGATCCCTAGGGATCCCTTCCTCGGCCATTCGGGGGTYCTGGGAATCGCACTCCCCACGGGTCAAAAGCGGAGAACAGAGCTGCAGCACAAGGAACATTGTGGGGTGTCACCAGAGCAGGGCACCCAAGGGCTGCGGCACCGCTCCTGGGAGCCTCCAGCACCCCAAACAGCTCCCGCCCGGAGCCGCCACCACAGGKCAGCGCTGCCTTTCCCAGCAGGAGGATTCCGCCCTGGAAACACATCCTCCTGGAATGACATGCGAAGGGCCTACTCCGGATCACATGGGCAGAGCTTCATGTGCCCACCAGGGCCTGACCCACTCCGAGGGCTGCCCCTGGCTCCTCTCCTGCTCTGCAGCAGATGGAACCGCTGCAGCCTCCATGGAGAGGAGGAGGAGGAGGAGGAGGAAGGGGCTGACACGCACACCTGCACCGAGGCATCCCAAGGCAGGGACAGCGGCGCCGCGGCGATGGGGATCCCTGCGGCAGGGACCAGGTGCCACCCACGCACGTGGGGACGTCACTGCGGCAGGACCGGCTCTCCCGGCACAGCCCCGGCCACGTCCCCTCAGCCCCGGAGCAGCGGGTGCCTCCGGCACACGGTGCGGCGGCCGCATCCCCTCCTGCGGCCTCATCAGCATTCAGCGCCCGCCTGCCTCCCCTCCTCCTCCTCCTCCTCCTCTTGCTGCTGCTGCTGCTGCTGCTGCCGCCAGTGAGTCAGAGCGCGGCGGCGCAGCCCCCACGCACCGGCCGGGGCCTTCGCGCCTCCCTCGTCGCGGCGGCGCCGCGGGCAGCGCGGGAGCCCCGGCCGCCCTGCCGGGAGGGCGAGCATGGCAGGGACCGCGGGGACACCCTGGCGCTGGGCACCTCCAGGACATGTCCTGGAGCTGGACACTGCCGGGGGATGTCCTGGTGCTGGGCATCGCGGGGACATCCTGGCGCTGGGCACTGCGGGGATGTCCTGGCGCTGGGCACCTCCAGGACATGTCCTGGTGCTGGGCAGGATGTCCTGGTGCTGGGCACCATGCGGACACCCTGGTGCTGGGCACCTCCAGGCCATGTCCTGGCACTGGGCACCTCCAGGTCATGTCCTGGCGCTGGGCACCTCCAGGACATGTCCTGGA
>NW_020456043.1:1724135-1725974 GCF_003342845.1 Nothoprocta perdicaria | reverse complement strand
CTGGGCACCTCCAGGTCATGTCCTGGCGCTGGGCACCTGCTCACCAGCCCGCACAGCTCCAAGCGCCAGGACCCCACGTCACCTATGGGCTGAGCCTGTGCAAGCACAAGGGCCACACACCTCATGTGGGCTGAACATCTCCAGGCAGGGACACCCCACATCACACACGGGTCTGAAACTATCCAAGCACGGAGACCCCATATCAGACACATCCTGCATGTCTCCAAGCATGGAGTCCCCACACCACACAGAGTCTCAGCCTCTCCAGGCTCAGAGATCCCGCATCATGTGTGGGCTGAATCTGTCCAAGCACAAGGACTCCGCATCACACGCGATATGAACATCTCTAGCGTGGAGACCCCACATCACATATGGTCTGTTCATCTCTAAGCAGGGAGACTCCACATCCCACACGGTCTGAACCTGTCCAAGCACGGAGTCTCCACACCAGACACATCCTGAATGTCTCCAAGCATGGAGACCCCACACCACACACAGTCTCAACCTCTCCGAGCTCAGAGACACTGCATCACGTGTGGGCTGAACCTCTCCAAGCACAAGGACCCCACACCAGTCATGTCCTGAACGTCTCTAAGAGTGGAGTCCCTGCACCACATAGGGTCTGGACCTCTCCAAGCGCGGGGACCCCACAGCAGACCCATCCCAAGGCTCTCCAAGCACGGAGACCCCACAGCAGACACATCCCAAGGCTCTCCAAGCACGGAGATCCCACAGCAGACACATCCCAAGGCTCTCCAAGCACGGAGACCCCACAGCAGACCCATCCCAAGGCTCTCCAAGCACGGAGATCCCACAGCAGACACATCCCAAGGCTCTCCAAGCACAGAGACCCCACAGCAGACCCATCCTGACCCTCTCCAAGCACTCAGCTCCACGACCCCTCCGGGCCGGCTCCTCTCCCACGTGCCTGGACAGCCCCGGCGCGCGGGACGCAGGCCCCGTCTCACCTTGTGCAGCTTCCACATGGCGCCCAGCGCCTTGACCTCGTGGCTCGCGTGCTTGCCCTCCTCGAGGCACTGGTAGCACACGGGGCTCTTGCACTGCACGCAGTACATGCTGTGGTTCTCCAGCTCGTGCTCCGTGCACGTGGAGATCTTGCGGGGGCTGAGGCGGCGGCTCACGCGGCCCTGGGCCGGCGGCACCAGGCGGTGCTTGGCGAGCGGCCCGCGCGGCGGGTGGCAGCGCAGGCGGCACGGCTCGCAGTAGAAGACGTCGCACTGCTCGCACATGACGGCCGCCTCCTTGGGCGCCTTCTCGCAGAGCTGGCAGCGCAGCGCCGCCGCCTTGCCCTGCTGGTAGCGGTCGATGACGGCCTCGAGCAGGCGGTTGCGCGGGAAGCCGCGCAGGCCGCGCTCGTCCAGGCCCAGGCTGCGGTGGCACTGCGGGCACGTGAGGCAGGCGCTGCGCGGCGGCGGCGGTGGCACCAGCGCGGCGGGCGGCGGCGGCGCGGCCGGCGGGAACACGCGCACGCCGTTGGGCGACTTCTGGCACGGCGTGGTGGGCGCGCTGGCGAAGCCGCCGTAGGAGCCGTAGCCGCTGTCCGCCTCGCTGTAGAGGCTCATCTTGTCCAGGTCCAGGTAGTCGTAGTCGGAGGCGGCCGAGCCCGAGGCGCGGCGGCTCTGCGGGGACTCCGACTCGGGCGTCTGCACCAGGATGTTGCGGGCGCACGCCTGGCACAGGTTGTGCGAGCAGGGCAGGATGATGGGCTCCCGGTAGAAGGAGCCGCACACGGGGCATTTCAGCTCCTCTTCCATCTCTTCCATGGGGCGCAGCGGGGAAGCGGCGGCGGCGCCGCGCGGCGGCCGCGGGCGGGCGGGC
>NW_020456043.1:1680904-1723668 GCF_003342845.1 Nothoprocta perdicaria | reverse complement strand
GGGGGCCGCCGGTTCGCGCTGCCCGCGGTTCCCCCGGGCGCCGCGCCCGCCGCTGCGAGCCTCCGCCCAGGGCGGCCCGCGGCGCCGCCCCGCGAGCCCCCCAGCGTGGCGCCCCCTCACAGCGCGCCCCCCAACATGGCGCCCCGCCGTCCCCTCGCCCTCCCCTCGTGCTGGGCGCTCCGAGGCGGCCGAGCGCCCTGGGGCGAGGGTGTCTCCAGGGCAGGGCCAAGGAGCATCCACGGGCAATGCTTCCACCGCGGGGTGTCCCTGGGCTGCGTCTCCAGCAGGAGGGACCCGCGCCCTGGGTTCAGCCGCTGAGGGGACCCTGYCGCAGGCGCAAACCCGAGCGACGGCTCCGCTCGCCCTGGGCGCTGAGCGTGTCCGGTTATCCGGCGGCGCCGTGCGGGACGCGCGCCCTGCGCTGTGAGCRGGCTGTGCCGCGCATGGGCAGCGTGAGGAATCCGCAGCTTGCAGCGACAGCGGGGGTGCCCACGCACGTGGGGTGAAGGGGCAACTTAAATATTATATAGGACACCATGCGTCCTTCCCGCTGGACACCCGCCTGGSCAGGGACCAGCAGCTCGTGTGGGGAATAGGGCACGTGTGGAGCAGTGCTGGGGTCTCCCAACAAACTTTTACTTCTGCGACCTGGCATTGAATAACGCCATGCATGTGTGTCACCACGGGSCTTTACTCTGTGCCCTCCTTTCCTGAACAATTTTCCTCCCCACTGCAGAGCATGCCGCTGTGTCACCAGCCTCCCCTTCCCCAAGGCCGCCTGGGCCTTTCCCCAGAGCTGCCTTCCCCTTTCCAGAGGATCCCTGATTAACAGACTCGCTGTTAATCTAGCGGTTTGGGCAGATTAAAGGGATATGGTGTGAGCAGCTGCACCCACACTGGTGTCTGGTAGGTCCATCCCCGTGCAGGGACACGAGCCCCTTGGCAGAGGGATAGCTGAGCAGCGGGATTGCTGGGGGAGCAGCACGGAGAGCAAGGGAGCGGGAGAGCGGAGCGGCCCGGCACCCTTGGCCAGCGGCTGGCGGCGGGTCGGGAAGGCCCAGGCAGGTCTGAGTGGACTGGGCATGGGAAAGGTGCAGCCCTTCAGGAAGAGAAATGCAGCCAGTGGGTCTAGAAGCAGGGGCCCTTGGTCATAAACATTTAGCTCTTTTTTGATAAGCAAATATACTTCTGTAATATACTTATATTACAGAATATACTGTATCATATATTTCTGTAATTACCTCAATAATTACTTGACCCACCTTCAAAATTCATGTGTTTAACTGCAATTGGCGGCTACAAGTTAAAGCATCGAGAAGTCACCCGGTCCTGAGCTGGCTCCTGCTTTTCCCGGGAGCATCCCTGCCTCTGTGCTGCTCCATGCTGCCTGAGTGTGGGTACGGCTAAGGGCTGCAAGGAAACCCAAAAACCACATTTTCCAGAAGCATTTTTGGTGCGGGAGAGCCTTCCTTGCAAACTGGAGCAAAGCATCTCTCTTTGGCACTTTTGCACCCCACAGAATTTCTGCAGTATTTAATCTGTGAAATTGTGAAATACCTACAGGGAGAACTTGGCGATGGGGACACAAAGAGTCAGTGGGTCCCTGGCCCACGTCAGAGGGGCCTGCAGGAGACACCGGCATCCTGGGGAGAAGAYGGACGTGGGAGATTGGGGATCCTGCTGTGGAGGTAGCAGCCGCTCTTTCCATTTCTGAGCATTTAACAACCAAAGGTTTTCACCTTAATATTCTCTGGATGATAACGAAACCACACGGTTCTTCCTGTGGATGGTGGTGCTGTTCAGCCTCCAGCTTGGACCTGTGCATATCACTTTGGGAATGTGTTTGAGGGACGTGCTTGGCCTCCTGATGTGCAGGGCACTACGTGCGCACACCATGGCCATGAGCTGTGCGGGGTCTCAGCACCCTCTGTGCGGCGACGTGGAGGCTCCCCTGGATGCACCCTGCGGGGACAGTTGCCTCTTTATGACTTCAAAACATCGGCAGCTCATAATTCACCCCACGAGCAGCTAATAACACTCTGATCCTCCTTCTCCTCAGTCACTTTGAAGCGAGGAGCTCTCGGCTGGCAGCAGAAGTGCTTGTTTATGAGTCCCTGCATGCGCACGACCTTGAAATGCATCTTCCCTTTGTTACTCCCGTGCTCCAGGTTGTTCGGCGCTGCCAGGAGACCCTGGCTCCTCTCTGGGCTGCAGGTGCCTCCTGGTCTTGTGTCATTAGCGCTTTCGTGGCACTGACCCTCATTGCTGGTGTCCAGATCATTAGCGGAGAGGCTAGACAAGAACACACAAGAGTGCCCCAGGCCTGACATTCCCGGGACCCCATCGGGAACTGCCTTCCTGCCTGTTTTCCCACTGYATTTCCATTTAGCGATTGCCTCCTTGGCTCCGCTTGACCCTGTGGCACCGCTTCAGGGCTCAGCAAGGTGAAATCCCCTCTTGCTTCCAAAGGCTCTGCTTTGCAGAGTTCAGGTTATTGTGGAATCACCGACCCTTGTTGGACTTAAGTGGCATCTTATCCCAATAAGTGACAGTTTTATCGCACTGTGGCTGACTTGCCTAAACCTGAGAGATCACAGAAAAAAAATGTTGTCTGTTCTTGTGAAACTACTCAAATTTCGAGCTTTTGGAAGCTGCATTCCCAAAGGACGGTCTCCCTTTGCCTGAGCTGTGCTGCTTCTTGCGTTCAAAGGATGGGGCCACCTTTGATACCTGGGCTTTATGTGGTGTGGTGAGCGGCAGCTTCCGAGGACAGCAGAGAGGCTTTGTGGTGCCAGTTGCATTTAGGAAGCGGGAGGAGAATGTCACGACAGCAAAACACTAGCAGGACATTTTCCTGTTGTGTAGGAAGCACTCAGAGCCGTTGGGAAGTGGGGTCCATAACAGGGGAACTGGGCAGCTCCAGAAAACCCTGTCCTCTTGCCTGGGAGCAAGCTCGGAWACACTCGTGCTGGTGGGATCCCAAGTCAGGCCACAGCGCAACAAGTCCCTCACGGCAACAGCTGTGAACACGAACACGTTTTTGGGCGAGCAGCAGCTCCGACGCCCCATGAGTTTTGCTAATTTTTAAGCTTGAGGCTGAATACAGAGGCTGCACCTGGTGCTGCGCCCAAGGTGAGCAGCAGCCCAGCAGAGCGGCACCACGTTTGTGTCTCTCCCATCGTGCAGGCTGGGAGCTCATTGAGCCCTGGTTTGTGAACGCTCTGGAGCACGTGGATCAGCTGGAGCGGGCCGGGCTGCAGCGTGGGAGCGGGATGTGCCTGGTGGACGGGGCTCCAGCTGCTTCCCGAGGAACACAAGAGCTTTAACAGTACAAGCAGTTTAAATGTTTAAYGATCTTTTCCTTTCACAGCCTTTAATTAAATCCACTCTGCACACACTCACACACACCTTCCTTATTAAACCCAGCACATGGGATAAACCCAGCGGAAGGATAAAATCCTCAGTGTCCGAGGGCTGCTGTTCTTCTCCAAGTGACAAGGACATTTGCACGTGACGGCATGGGGTGGCAGTGGCCTTATGTCCCCTCCTGGGAGAGCTACCTGAAAATGTACGTGTGGGCTCCGAGGGCCTTTCCAAGGCCTTTCCTTTTCCGAGGGCCAAGGCTGCTCCGCAGCATCACACTGGGTCAGGTGGGTGCCAGTTCCCCGGGACGTTCGGCTGCTGCAGGAGGGCTCCAGGAGGGTGCCTCGGGGTGGGATGTACTGAAAACACCACCCCAAGCGCTAATGACTGCTATGGGCAACGTTCCTTTTATTTTATAAAATAAAATGTTCCAGTTTTAATCAAGGAAGACCTAGCGCTCCAGCTCTCCAGTCGCTGATAAACGTGGAGCTGCAGGCGGCAATTGCTTCATGGCTGTGTCCTCTGCCGCCGCCCACCCACTTCCCCAGCCTAACGCCTGCTTCTCCCATCCCTGAGTCATTCCAAACACTCATCCCACCACAGGGATGTGTCTTTCCAGCGGAGCCATTCACATCCCGCCCGACTCCTGCCTCGAGGACAGGGGGATCCTCTGCATCCCTGCAGAGCTGGGAGGAAGGCCCCGCAAGATGGTCTTCATCATCAACAAGCAACATGCTGGCTTTCCTTTCTATTACTTGCAAGACGTGGTCCGAGCTATTGGATAATGATTTGAGGGAAACCGAGCTGAAAGTTTTTGGCTGCCTCAAGTGGGCGGCCGAAATCTAACGTATAGCTGAGCCCTGTGCAGCTCTTGCCCTGCTGCCATGGCAACCAAACTAACTAAAAATAAAGAAGTATTCCCACAAATGTCAAAACACCCCATGCTTTCGTGACGTCCCCAGTACCTGACCTGAAACCTGCCATCATTATGTAACGCCGTTCAGCATTACGGTAATTACATGGGAAAATTGTCTCTGGTTAGACGTTTTGCATAACTTAAGCAGTCAATCTGCTCCCCTGTATTCTTTGATATTTATGTTGTTAACATGATAATTAGATGCTTGGTGTAGCTGCTTAACATCTGCTATGATCTGTTACATGCCAACGGAGGCTTTTCCTTGCATGAAATCCGTSCTCTTGTCCGCTGCCTCGGAATACCCTATCGCCCTTCATCGGTAAGGACTGGGCTGCATATCCAGCTGCCCAGGACTGGCTTTCGGAAGGTCCTGCTGTGCAGTGGGACATTCCTTGGGAGCTGCTGGGAGGACACGGGAGGCGGGAAGCGTGAGTTGCTCTTGGCTGTGGAGGCACCTGCACATAAGCCGGGTCTGCAGGCTCTGCAGCTCTGCATGGGCAGCAGCTCTGCTGGGCGCCCCTCTTCACTGATTTGGGTCGTCTCTTCCTAAATCAGCCACCTGGAATAAGGCAGAATCCTCTAATGGGAGCCCAGGGAGGAGAGTTGGGGTGTAGGTGTCTTCAGGCAGGCAGCTAATGTTAGGTGGGATGAACTCGATGTGATGATTCCCACAGATGGAGTTTCCTGTTGGTCCGAGTGGCCTCTGGATGAGGCTCATCAGCCTCATCCCCCTGTTTCTGAGCTTCACGAGAAGYAGGTAGGCACTGCACTGGGATAAGAGATGTCTGCTGGAAGCAGGACTGTGAAATCACCAGTGATTTTCCTACAGCTAACGGGGCCTCCCTGCGCTGCCGCGTTTCCCACACGGAGCAGCCGCTCCGACCGGGCCCCTCGTGGAAGGAAAGTGTGTGTCTGCAGCAGTATCCCCAGCTGCCTCCTCTTCCTCGGCCAAGGAGCTGAGTCGCGAAGCAGCAAACCCTTCTTTTGGGAAGGATTTCCTTTCAGAGTGGTCCCCCCCTCTCGGGCATTTCCTTGGAGCGTTCTCAGCCCAGAAGATGGGCCGGGATCCCATCAGATCCAGGACTCCTGACAGTGGCTGCTGGCAGAGGCAGTTGGTCTGTGCCAGATGGGGTGTGGAAAGAACGGACACATGCCTGGAGACACCTGCTCACGGGAGGCTGAGCTGTCCTCGCGTCACCCTTCCCGAGGCCAGGACACGCGTCCTCCTCCAGCAACGTGGCCACACTGTAGGAAAAACGGGGGGGTTCAAGGCCTTTCCTCCGGTTTTGCCCCTGGTAGGGATCCCTTGAGGACTGTGCCAGTAGCCAGGGCTGGCGAGGGGCTGTCCCCTGCCGCTGCCACACGTCTCCTTGGCTCTTCTCAGTGTGACCTGTATCCAGAGAGGAGCAGAGGCAAAAGGCAGGAATCAGCCCTGCTCCAAACTAAAGYGAAGGACCCGTTTCCCCTGACACATCCTTTGGTCCATTGCAGAGACAGGTCCTGGGGTATCCCAGGGGATACTGGCCTCTGGAGAGCCAGAAAGGTTGAGAAAAAGAGCTCTACTGGCACCAGTGGTTGTGGAGGCCGGGGCTCCTGTGCTCCGTGCCGGGCACCTGCCTGCTGGCCTCAGGAGGGGACCGTCCTGTGCTCCCTGGCCACGGCCAGGACCTCCCTGTGGCGTTTTTAGGCTCTGAAGGCTCTAGCCCATAACTATGGTCTCCCCCTGCTTCCCACTGTGATTTTTAGTGGAGAAACTGGAAGGCATCGAAGGCTCTTTCCAGGAAAGGCAGGAGGGCCTCATTTGGAGGGGACTACGGCCTCTGCTTTCCACAACGGTGGAACTGCAGGGGGCTGSTGCAGTGCCGGAAAAACGGAGGTTTGGGGTGGTGGTTTTGCCTCGGTGACAGAGCGCGCGTCAATGGGTTAATGCTGGCGCTTCCCAAGCCAGAGCGCTTGGGCACTCCTTACCCTTTTATGCTTTTACTGCCTCTTGAGCGACTCACTTGTTGTCCGCAGGGATTTGTGGAGGCCCCGTGTTGCGAGGGATCAGCAGCAGGAGCAGCCGGAGGGCATCCCGATGCGTCCCTATTGGCAGGGAAGGCCCATTTGCCTGCAGGGAAGGAAGGTGTGGGGATGCCGGCGATGCTAGCCGGGGGGCAGCCCCTGCCGCTCTGTGCCTGGTGGGATGCTGCGCGTTCCTCACTTCGGGAGATGGCTTCTCCYGCCCGGATTACGTGCTTTTCTTCCCCTTTTTTCTTCCCCTGCTGCCATGGCAACCTCAATAGATTCCGGTCACGCGCCGGCCTCCCCGGCTGCAGATGACCAGGGCACCATCCATCACGGAGCGGCCTCCTCCACAGGCGGATGAGATGGGGACCGCCCTTGGTGCCAGCAAGACGTGCTGTCCCCTCCACTCCCAGCCCGGAAAGTGGCRGGCACCAGGATTCATCCTGCCCTCAGCTTCCCCTGCGGGATGAGGAGCAAAGACTGGAGTGGGGAGGTAGGAACGTGGTGAAGGGYGTCTTCCTCCCGCCTGCCCTCCTTCCTCATCTTCAGGGAGGGGGATGTGCCTGCCTTCCCCATCCTGCTTCCATGCAGAGCATCCCTTGAAGGACGGTGGTGTCACTTGTGTGACAAGGCAGCGGCAATGCCTTCCCCATGGGCAGAAGGAGAGACGCTGTGGGTGCTGCTGCCACCTGGGATGCGGCACCGGGAGGCCTCGGATGCTGGTTCCTCCGAGGAAAACATTCTGGTTCTTGGGCATTAATGGGGAAGGACCGGCCCTTCCCTCGCAGCAAGATGTCTAAGGGCACTGAGGTGACTGTGCTGTGCGCAAGCTGGACACTGCTCCTCAAACTGAGACAAAGGGAACGTGGCCCTTGCTGGGATGGGACATGGAGGTCAGATCCATGGCCCTCGTTGGGATGGGAGATGCAGGTTAAGATCCATGGTCCTCGCTGGGATGGGAGATGCAGGTTCAGATCCATGGCCCTTGCTGGGATGGGAGATGCAGGCTGAGGTCCAGCAGGTCCTTGCTTGCTCCTTGCTTTTGACTTGAAGCTCCATTTGGGACCAGAGAAACCTTTCATTTAAAAAGATGTCATCCCATGAAAGGCTCAATCTCATCCAACAACAACAACAAAGAGACGGATTTTGCATTCTCTGTTGCTCTATATGATTTTCAATGCTCAAATGGACCTTCAGCCTGAAGTTTATTTGCATTTTAATAACCCGCCTTTGATGGAGAAACACCTTTCTCCATTCATCAGCCACAAAAGAAGAGTGAATTAAAAATAATGTGAGAACTTCATACATTTGAAAGGAAATTGCAGGCGATGGCTTGACTTCCCTGAGAAACCTGGAGATGAAAGGATCCCGGCAGCAGAAAGGAGCACCGGCCCTTCATGCCGGCACAGGTGCGTGTGTTTTAAGACCATAAGAACATCCGTATGTGCCAGATCCAGGGCTGTGTCTTCCCCGGCGACGGCCAACGTGGAATAGGGAATATGCTCAGGACAATAAAGTGTGACCCTCATCTGCCGCGGCCTCTGCTAAGCTGCAGTCCAGGGACATCCCAGGGCCACATCCAGGCGCACGGTGACGGATCTGCCCTCTGTGACCATGTCAACATTGTCCTCTGCCTCTTCTCTTGGCCTGGGCGAATCGCTGCGGCGGGGACACGCAGGCACCAGCTGGGACACTGTCCCCCTGCCTGCACCAAAGGTCCTGGCAAGGCGAGCGGGTGCTGAGGGGTGGCCGCGGGAGCTGCTCCGCTCCCCGCCAGCCCCGTCAGGACATGGGGAACAACCAGGTCCTGAAGGCAGCTGCGGAAGAGGATGGGAGTGTTGCTGGTTGTCAGCGTCTTCCCTGCTCCCGTTCAGCGCGGCCGCCTCCGTGGCGCTGCTGCTCGCAGTCGGAACGTGCTCCAAGGCTCTCTATTTATAGACGTTTGCCAGCTGCTTCTCCCGACCTTCCCACCAGGACGGGGCAATGGGTGCCCTGGGGGGCCCTGGCTGTGGCTGGTCCAAGGGGAGTCGAGTATTCCCAAGTGCTCCTGATGGGAGAGTTTGGTGTAGGCTCCCAAGCCAACGGAAATGTCCAGTTCCCTCATGCACAGTTCCCAGGTGCGATGGGGACAAGTTGGGACGGGGGTGCTGGTGGCACCCACATTGCAGGACACCAGGACACGTCGGTGCTCTTGGCCTGGAGTGGCTGGGGCAGCTTTTCAGGTCATAGTTTTAACTATTTCCTATTTTAGCCCATGTTTTGCGAATATTTCCCCACTTGTCCCAAGCCTCAGTGCRAAGCCAATCCCCTCATTAAATGGCTTAAACTGGTATTCAGAATATTTCAGAATATTTCAGAATATTTAAGGTTGGAAGGGACCTCTACAGATCATCYAGTCCAACCTTCCTGCTCAAGCAGGCACACCTASAGCATGTGGCACAGGGTGGCATCCAGGCGGGTTTTGAAGACCTCCAGAGAAGGAGACTCCACAACCTCCCTGGGCAGCCTGTTCCACTGCTCTGTCACCCTAACAGTAAAGAAGTTGCTCCTCACCTGGAGACGGAACTTCTTRTGCTTCAGCTTGTGGCCATTACCCCTCGTCCTATCGCTGGCCACCAGTGAGAACAGCCTGTCCCCTTCCTCCCTGCATTCTCCCTTCCTGAACTTATACATATTAATCATATCCCCTCTGAGCCGTCTCTTCTCCAGAGAAAACAGGCCCAGCTCACTCAGCCTCTCTTCATACGAGAGATGTTCMATTCCCTTAATCATCCTGGTTGCCCTTCTCTGGACCCTCTCCAGAAGCTCCACGTCCTTCCTATACTGGGGTGCCCAGAACTGAACACAGTACTCCAGGTGCGGCCTCACCAGAGCTGAGKAGAGGGGCAGAATCACCTCCCTTGACCTGCTGGCAACGCTCCTCCTGATGCAGGCCAGGATSCCATTGGCCTTCTTGGCCACGAGGGCACACTGCTCACTCATGGTTAACTTAGTGTCAACCAGGACTCCCAGGTCCCTCTCCATGGAGGTGCTTTCCAGCAGGTCCACCCCTAATCTGTACTGATGCCTGGGGTTATTCCTCCCCAGGTGCAGGACCCTGCACTTGTCCTTGTTGAACCTCATGAGGTTCCTCTCTGCCCAACTCTCCAGCCTGTCCAGGTCCCTCTGGATGGCAGCACAATTCAAAATAAGCCACAAAACCCCAATTTTTTAAGCGTTCTTTGGGCCTGAGCAGCACCAGGGAAGCCAGCCCGCCTCGGTGCTCACTGCAGCTGCGCTTTAGCCTTCGTGCAACAAGAAAACTGCTCGAGGATGGTATGCAATTCATTAATTTCCAATTAATGGCTGTAATTATCTACCCTCACATAAGGAACCATATGCAGCAAGGAACAAGCTTACGGTGATGCACAAGGTGCTCTGAGTCACAGAACAATAGCAGGGAATAAGGAAATGCTTTTAAAAAACCCTTTATGCAAGTCGGGAATAAACGAGACATTTGCCTTTCAGAAGGAGGATGACTTCAGAGGTTGGGAAAGATCTTCCAGAATCAGTGGTCAGGCACTGGCAGGTCATCTTCATGGGAGAAGTGCCTTCCCACGGGGAAACTGCAGGGCCCAGAGGAAGCTTCAACCCAGGAATCCACCTCCCCGCAGCCGGTGCGGGTCCCTGCACGTCCCTCCCGGCTCCTCTCCATGGCCCTGCAGAGCCAGGGTCTCTTCTCAAGGCGCTGCAAGTCCAGGGGCTGCGTTTTGGCTCTTTGCTCACCCCTGTSCATGTCTCCAAAGGCACAACGTGCAATTCCAGGTGCCGTGGGGTCAGCACCTTTTCCGAAGATGCTCTGGGAGGGTGGTATGGTCACGCTGGAGCCAGGCAGAGGCCCAGGCGGCATTTCCGAGCCCGACAAACACACCTGAGGATTTGAAATTGAAGTGAAGATCTCAGGGAGCCTTACATCCTTTTCTTCCATCACCCAACACGGTCAGAAAGGAAGACGAGGCACCCACGCCGCATCCCACTGGTATTTTCTTTGGCGTTTGTGTCTAGGTGTCACAAGGCAGAACCCTCTTGGGCACCAAAACAAACAGGGACCATCTACCGGGGACCATCTACTGGCTCCTCGTCCCCTGAGGCACCAGGGGCGAGGAGGCAAAACCAGCCGGTCCTGTTCGGGAGAGGCGGCGCCAGCAGCTCCCCSGCCTCTCTCCCAACATCCTAATGGTCCCATCTGGCCCAGAGGCCGCAGCAGGGATGGGGTGGCAGAGACCACTCCTGCTGCCCCTGCACCCCGCTGCGCTCCGCCGTGGGCGTGCGCTGCTTATATAAGCCCTCCGGATGCACCAGGGATGCGCTTCCAAACTGTACGAGATAAAAATACCCAGGGAATATGCGTTGCTCTGACTAAAGCACAGCCAAAATAGAAGAACATGCAAATCCAGTTTTAGCTGCAGCTTCCCGCTCTCCCGCGCTTTCTCCGCAGGGTTGGAGCGGGCGCAGAGCCACTGCGTTCAGGCCGCCGACCCGCAGCCTCCTGTGGCCYTGACAGGGCGGCTGTGTCCGAGCGCTCCTTGCTGGAAGGTGCTCTGCAATCCCAGGAAGCCATAAGGAGATCCTAAGGAGCGAGGCGAAGGCAGGGGATATTGCATAGCTCCTCCTGGGGGGTCACTTAAAAGCCCTGTGTCCAAGACAGCACYGGGGAGGGTCAGATCTCCATCCTGAGGCAGGGACACTGCTCCCGATGYCAGCAGGCTCCTCGTGTCCTCAAACTCTCCGGCTGCAGGTGCACGGGCTGCYTGGGGTTGCATCGAGTGACTCCAGGTTCCATCTCGGTGATCATGGCAATAAACTGCCTGCCATCCAGACGAGGAGATGGAGAAATATCTGTGGGGTGTAATGGCTGACGGGGCTTGGCATGTGTTTGCTTATTAACCTGATGGTTGTGAATAAATTAAATGACAGCCCCTGGCTCACTTCTGTGGGAAGCCAGGGGAAGGCGTCAGGGGAACGGCCGTGCAAACAGAGTATGAAAGAAGCAGCAGGTTTTTAGCTCTCTCCCTTAAGACAYAGGCCCGACAAGGTGAAAACAGCTCTGTCACTGCGTCTTGGAAAACACATGTCCTAGACTGAAAGACAGCTCCACATCTCCTGGCTGCTCCTATCCAGTAGAAAAGATCACCTGGCGTCAGCTTTGGCAGCCCCAAGCCCTGCCTAGAACGTGTCCCCTGCAGGGAGAGCGCTCGGGCAGCTGGCCCTGGCTCCTTGGCGAGGAGCTGGACCGGGAGCAGGGCGGCCCTGTGCCAGCAACACGGCCACGGTCCCCGCCGCGCTGGGGGGTGAGCCAAGCTGCCCACAGCCTCGGGCGCCGCAGTGTCTGTGCAGCTCCTGCCCGCTGGCCTGGGGCCATGGACACAGTGGGGACAGTGTGGGGACAAGAGGGACAGCATGGCCAGGAGCAGGTCCCTGCTAGGCCAGCCTCGAGCTCCCCGCGCTGTCCGGACACTGGCGGTGCCAGCAGCTGCGCTGGGGCCTTTGTGTGCAGGGGCCACCGAGGAGCCACCTTCTAATCCCTGTCTGGACTCGTTCACGTTCCTGGCCGTCCTGCAGCCTTTCAGTGACACGGTGGGAGCCTCAGAGCAGCCTCTCTGGTTTCCCTGAGCCTCGTGCCCAGCTCTCGGTTCTGTATCACAACCAAGGAATCGTTCCCACCGGTGTGTCCCCAGGCAGCCGCTGCAGTTCTGGAGGCTTTCCCCCAGACTCCTCCCCAGTCTCTTTTTAGGGCAGATTGTTGTGGCTGGGTCTCCCCTAGGAGCTGCTGTGCCAGCAAACACAAGAAGATCCAAGGGGAAGTGGGACTACAATCATCCTGTCTTGCCCTGTGCCTCTTCCAAAGAGGTCCGGGACGACCCGCGTGGTCGGGGGTTGCGAATGTTCTCCCGGGAAGGGGAGGCTCACGGAGCTCCTTCAAGTGGGCACTGACCACAGCAACCTCTTCCTGGTGAGCAACAAAGGACAGGTGCAAAACAGGATCCCGCAGGCGCTACAGCCAAGGCTGGTCACTCGTTGATTCAACTGATGATTCAAATCAGCACTTCAGATTCATTTCATCTCTCTGCAGTTCCGCTGGGCCCTGTGGAGCACGATGGCATGTTACCTGTGTCCAGTTTCATGTTCTGGATCTGACAGCAACACTGATGTGCTATGGGGCTCTGCTGGGACCTGCTGAAGGGATTTTGGTCACAGCCAACCTGAAGAGCAACTCAGGAATTGCAATTGTATTTTTCTTTTCATTTGGGCTTTTGTTTATGTTCTGTGAGGTTTTTTTATAGTGTGACATTTCCATACGTGACTAAAGAACCTGAAAAACAGAAGTGGGAGGAGATGGCGCAGGAAGGGATGYGCTGCTGATCCAACCGCGATGACAAAGCCCAGCTCCAGCCCCAGCATGAAGTATGAGTATTCCCAGAATCAGGAAATTGCCTTCATTTTTTTCCCATGAAGGCACCAGGTGATTCCCACTTTTCCCAAGCTAGACAGCTCCATGGAGATCAGAGAGAAATGTATAGGGTCCGATTCCAACYCTACCACCATGTGTCTTTGGTACAAAACCTTCCCTTGCTTCCAGAGCCATCTTTCCTTCTTCTGGGCACCTTTGCCATGTTGGATGCTGTCGTGTGGTTCCCAGGCACAGCCTGGGAATTGCCCGCTGCTCAGCTGCAGGGACAGCCCAGGCCTGGGAACGTCCTCACAGCCGAGACGGGTGCTCTCCACAGTCCCTTGGCGCCTGCTGGGGCTGCCAGCGCAGGCGCTTGGCAGCGTGTCCCTAAGCGTGTCCTGCAGAGCGGGCCCGGGAGCACCAGGAGTGCCGGGCCCGTCGCCAAGGCAGCTGCTCGCTGCCATTGCCGAGTCCCCAAAGTGCAGGGACAGCCAGCACAATGACTGGGGCTGTGATGGGAATGCAATTACTGCAGGGAAACACCTCATTATGAGGGATTTTCTCCCTGGCTGCCGCGTTTTGGAGGGCTGCTGATCGAGAACAGGCTCACTGTTGTCTCGTGGTTCCAGCAGAGGTGGCCTGGGCGTGCATGGTGGTGACAAGGCCACAGGACAGGATGTCACTGGAGCCATCGGTGCTGGCTCCCTTAGGCTGGGTGACCATGGCTGTGCCCGGCCTTGCTCATCCCGATGCTCCCCAAGCCCTGTTAGCTGGGCTGGGTGAAGCGAGCCTGGCGTCCCCTCGCACAGCGAGCTCGTGCTGCTTCGGTTCCCTAGCACAGCGTCCTTCAACTGCTCCCCTTGCAACGCACGTCGTCTGCCCAGAGCCCTCTGCCAGCTCACACCTGTCTGGGACTTGGGAGATCTGCCCTTGGAGCGCGCTCGGTACATGCAGTACCGACGTGCACCATCTTTCTCCTTAAACACAGCAAACGCTTTATGAGTAAGACTTGGAAATGATCAAGCTTGACATTATCCTGATGCAGTCCCCAGTCAAACAAGGAAAACAGAGGAGCTGGTGCAACAAGCTGCTTGGGAGGCTGCGTGTGTGTGGAGCTGCCTCCAGGATTCCTCACATTGTAGCACAGTGCCCACGAGGTGCAGGAATGAGCCCCCCAGCACTGTAGTTTTGATAAATTTTGCTAAGGACCAGGGCTCACCTCCACAGCACCGCCTMCCACTACCACTGCACTGCACAGGACATTAAACAGCTTCTGCTGGGGAGCATTTAACTCTCTGCTTATTTGCTTTAAGATTAGGTTTTGGTTCCCACAGTGTGCAGTGGACTGTGCTGCTTTAGACCAGGGAGGAAGGCACAAATAATTGCAAATGAGAGGCAACACTAAAGCACAAGAAGGACTATTCCTTCCTGGTCACTTTTTTCAAAATCCATCTTATTTCTTTGGCCTCTGATCTAGATGAGTTAATAGGGTCCCACTTTTTCTGTGTTTGATGGTTGATCTTCAGATTCTCCTCCTCCACTTGCCTCTTCTGCCCATGTGATGGAGACCTCACACTTGGTAGTAGACGTACGCTGACACAGAATGGCATTTCATCGGGCTGTTCCTCTGAATATTTAAGTTGCAAAGAAACTAGCTTGTGTTTGAGGGCATCAAATACCCATGTGGTGCTTCCTAGTCCCTGCCAGGGCTCAGATGGAGCCCAGATCCTTGGAGTTCTCAGCCAAAGCACAGTGCTGACAGCTACCTGGTTCCTTCAAGGGCAGCACACAACCTAAAACTGGCRCTGACGGTGCTTGCCAGAAGTGCTGGGGAAGCAGTGACTGTGACAACCACCACCTCCAAGCAGCTCTGATTCACCCACCGTCATCTAGTTTTATTCAGTGTGCGCTGGCTGGAGAAAGCGTTTGTCCTGATTGCAGCACAAGCTTCTTCATGCCCCCTCACACATCCCTCTCTTAGCAGAGGGTACTGGGCAATAACACTGAGATCCACCAGAGGAGCACGTTGGCTCCRAGACACTTCTTTCTGGCCCAGAGTGACCCTGGTTACCTGCAGGTGAGAAGTGGAGCAGCCTCCGAGGGTGGAAGCTTTGCTGAGCATCGCTCCTCATGCAGGCTTCTCAGCGGCTTYTGAAGGCAGAGGCAGGCAGGGAGCTGTGGGAGAAAGAACATTTTGCATCAGCCTACACAGCAGTTACAGCACCCTTGGTAAGCAGTGTGTGGGCAGGTCGTACAAGGCTCCTCACAGCTGAAACGCAGATATGTGTGCCAGAGAGAACGCTTTCCGAAGAACACAGGGCAGAGCTCTTATTCCAGAACCATTGACTCAGTTAATCCCTTAAAGTATATTAAAATGCCTGATTTTTATTTACAAAGAKATGAATATGTTCATATTTTCTAGCGGAAATAGCTTCTATTTCAGTTTACAGAAAGGATGCAAGATTGGCCAGCCCTTGCTCTGCAGGCAGCTCTGTGTAACCCCTCAGGCCACCGGCACCAACCGCGAGCAGGGAAGGAAAGTCACACATGACAAACTACATCCCCCAAGTGACCCAGCACGTCTGTCCCTGTCACCACAGGCCCTTGAGGCTCTGCTGAGAGGCTCTTCAGTGGTTGTGTTGGGAGCCCTCTATTTACAATCTGCAACTTCCAAAGCAGGAAAGAAAGGAAGTTATGTCCATTAGAGGGAGTGTGGCAAATATGTACTGCTATTTAAGGGCACTACASTGAGCATACATGTGATTACAACACAGTTCTGCAAAGAACAGGACTCATGGGTAAGTGCTGAGACTGAATAATGTTGCCACCACTATGTTGTCACTTAAAGAGCTCAGTGGCCCAACACTGGGCTTCTTGTCATCAACAGAGTTGGGAAGGATGGTCCAGGTGTGTGATTCATCCCGCTGTGGTCACCTGGAATGAAGGACAAGGTGGAGAGGGCATTTGCTGATCTGGTTTGTCATTAGAGACTGGCAAGGCTTGGCTTTGCGTGCAAAACCTGGGTTTTCTGTGGTCATGAAGAGAAATTCTCTATTAAGCTTGTGTTTCAGGTGCCATATCCATGTCACTGGAGCTGCCCTCCATGGGAGTTACCCTGGCAGCCCTTCCAGCAGCTTCCTAGCAGCTTAGATGCCTTTAAAACTCAAAATATTCTTCTTCTTTCATGATGAGAATYGCAAGGAGGCTTGAGTTTCCAACAATCAGTTCAACACACTGTTTGTGACCATTCAAGGGAACTTACCTCATTATTTGGCAGTGAGCACAGAGTGGAAACACCAGGCTCCAGAACAAGATTCAAACTTTCCCCCAAACTCGAGGAGTTTGAATCTAAAGCTTCTCTGGGGGCTCCACACACATTCCTGCCCAGGAATCCCAGCCCAGGAAAGTAAACATCCATCAGCACCATCTAGCAATGGGCTAGAAAGACCGAGGAAGCATTTTAACAAATATTCTGATGCGCCGTGCGTACTTTTGTGGCCTGATCAGGACTCGCCAGTGCCAGTGTAAAGACATTTGGTTAGTTGGGATGATTCCTTCTGGAGGAAGAGCTTTCGTTCTCTTGCTATACCACCACTGTACATTTTTTTCAGTCAGAAACCATACAAGTCACAAGCAGAGATGTTCCCCTATGCTCAAAGAAAGCTCTGGTCATAACTGCTCCCTTGCTAGTGTCACCCAGGGTGAGGAGTCGTTTTCTGCCTAGTTAGACGCTCTCACGGATGATTTCTGTGCTGCTCTGCTGGTTCCTTTGATGCTGAGCACTCCACTCCAGAAACCTTGTTTAAAGCAAAAGCACAAACTTGCTTTAAAACTCTTCAAAACTCTTTTCCCAGGTAACAGGCAATGGGCCTGCTGCCAGTAGCCAGCAAGCGCTGGTTCCTCCCACTCCCAAGGTGCTGCAGTGCTATTTGTGGCACGGCCTGTCGGAGCACGGCTTCATCTCAGAAGGATGTGACTAGAAAGAGGTTGGTGTCAGTACCCTCAGTGCATTGGCTGAAGTAACAGAGACCACAGTGAGGTGATACTCCCCTAAAATACTTGTTTTGTTTTGCAGAATATCATCATTCTAATTCCCTCTTTTCCCACAACACTTTCTGGACTCGAAACCTAGGAAGATCAATCTAATCTATTCTATTCGAATTTAATCTAATCTAATAATCCAAGATAATCTCCTGGCGTGTCATGAACTGCATCTGACTATCAGCATCATCCGACAGCAGAGATTACGGKCTCCATCTGGAAGCATTATTTTTGGCCTCAAAAGCACTACCACTTCCTCATCTGCTGCCCAGGAAAACTCTTCTGAACTGTTAAGACATTATGCAAAGCTGGGGCAGGTCTTCCAAGCCGGGCAGCGAGTAGGAACAGGCCCACACAMAACGTGGCCACGCGGTGCCCTGCCTGGTCCCAGCTCCTCTGCAAAGGCAGCCAGAGGYGGGAGTGGGTGGTGATTTGTGCTGCTTTCCTGCTCAGCTAGTTCTGGAGYGAGGAAGAAAATGAGTTTTATGAAGGAATCTAGGAGGCTTCRTTAGGGGAACTGCACTCTAGCTCAAGAAAGAAAGGTAAGAAGGGATTTTGCCAGATAGACATTTTAAAGCCTTATCTCACAGCTCTATTTTGTTATTTTGTATATTACTACCTGAATTTAGGTGCCTAGAATGACAGAAGAATTGAAACTGCCAAATTCTGGGCAGTTTTGCATTATTCCTCCTGCACACAGGAAAAGCAATAAACTAGGCTGGCATCTCCCAGGGGATTTTTAAAGAGCGAAGCTGGACGCAAGCTGGAACATTTTCATTGACTGAATGTAATGAACTAAATAAGGCCTATTTTCTGGTGTGCTTGAACAAGCTCTCTACACATCACATCTGCAGGAGCTCCTAAGTCACAAGAATACTAGCACAGATCTTCCTCTTGCATAAGTGACATTCTAAAAGAAAATGGTTTTTACATCATTTCCCTCCATCTACCCCTCAGACCTTTAAGCAATTCTTGTCCTAGCCTCAGGGCAAGCGGTTTCTTGTCACTAAAAGACAGCAAAAAAAGCAGCTGTTTAGACTGACGTAGAGTGGTGTAAAACCAGGAAGCCAGAAAGGATTTATACCCATACAGACCCGTAGTAAATACTTGAGGGCAGGATTTTGTGTATGCATGGCAGTAGCTGGCCTATCTTTGCAAGTGCAGGCTTTATTTTATATTCTCAGCCATGGTTTCTGCATATGACTGATTTTGCAGCAAAATGTTGCCAGCAGAGGAGGTAGCAACACACATATTTCAGGCTGCCTAGTATTCTGCACTGCAGTTTCCTGCTTTCAGTCTCTTAATATTTTCCTGAGCTGAAATCTTGCAATCTGAAGTATTCCAGGMCAAATAGCTATGCGATTTTTATTTTGAAGACAGGTACATTGATGAGGAGGAAGAAGAGGCATCTAGGGTGCTATGGCATGGCCCTTTGGTGTGGACTGTGCACTAAAAGCCAACTGGAAATGGTGCAACCAATGCAGCTCCCTTCGCTGCACTTCCTATGGGGGACAAATGCAATTTGTGAAGGATGGAAACAAGAGTACGATGCAGGAAAGAGTTAAAGTAAACGAATAAACAAGTGAGACTATTAATTGTCTGAAATGCAATCTGTTTGACTTTTGCTTTATAAAGATTTGTCCACTTTAGTTCCCATGGCAACTATCGCACAAAAACACCCTTTTCCTAATCATCTCCACAGACTTTAAAGTGATTTTGTGATCCCATCAGAGGTAATGATTTTGCATTGAGAAAACAGCTACCTAATGAGCAAACAGTGACTAGGAGAGGCAAGACTTACAATTACGAATCTAGAGAGAGACTTAATTACTGAACAACTAGCAGTTTGTGCAGYTTCTCAGCACATGAAGGTTGATGGCCAGTGCCTGCGAGGGCTGCAGCCTTTGTGAGGTTTTCTAAGAAGTTTTCAAAAGTGCCATGCCACAAACCTTGCTACGCRTGGCGTTCTCCCCAGCTGTCTCAAACGCTGTCAGGAATTAATTGCATAATAAGGAAGCTGTAATGCAGAAGCTGATGCGGTAAAAATCTGCCTGATGTGTAGCAGAACCTCTYAAGAACTAAACCCCTAAAATAGTCTTCTAGACTGTAAGGCTGTGTGGGAGCAGCTGAGATGTTGGGGAGCAGAAGGACTAGGCTGTGAAAACCATTTTCATAGGTTCTGAGCCCAATCTAGCTGCTGGGAAGATGCTGGCATCCTCTGTGCTCTTCCCTTTAGGCAGGTAGGGCTGAATCATTTTCTCTGGTGCGGGTGACTTTTCCTTAGGTGGAAGCACTGATGCATAGACTGTCTTCCTGGCATGAAATTCGGAACCACGCAAAGCAATTAGCTCTTGACTTTAATTTGTCTAATGCTGAAGCCCAGAAAACCATTCTGCGTTAAGATTAAAAATGCCAACTTTCCCATAAGGAAACCTAGAAAAGAGCCAAATAAATCAGGCAGGCTGAAGCAGTTCATGTGCCTGCAGTGGGCCGAAACACAGTGTGGGGCTTGGGCCTTTTGGCTTGGGCTGATTTCACCTTGGTCTCTAGGACAGTGACCTCACATCAGCTGTCACGGGTGGTTACGGGCAGGAAAGCTCTGTGCTTGGCATCTCATCAGCACCAGCTCTGCAAATGGGGTCTGCTTAGGGGGAAAAAGGGAAAGAAGGCAAGGAAAATCAGGGCTGCTTTAGTCTGTTCCCACTTCCAATGGAGATGAATTACCATGCTGAAAGAAAAAAAAAAAAAAAAAAAAAAAAAAAGAGTGGGTGAAAAGGGGTAGGTTTTCTTCTTTCTTCTATTTTTGGCCACCTACAGAACAGGTTGAATTTTGAAAATGTGAACATTTCTGTGGCTTTAACTCTGGAGAAATGTTGAAACAGTTGTGCACTGGGGTCTTTTTTTTCACATTAGCTGGAAAAAAAAAAAAGAAACTAAGTAGTTTTCCTCCCACTTGGCTCTGTGAGATCTGTTCTGCTAAGCCACAGATGACATCAAAAGGGATGATTTTTGTATTGCCCAGGCTTTTCTCACTTCAGCGTCTTTCATTCAGAATTAAAAACAAACAGGTTTGTGGGCAGCTGAATGTATCGATGTCTTATGGTTAAATCTCTCGTCTGCCCAGTGTTCTTGCTGACTGAAGCTTTCCCTGCAGTGACAATACTCATCACTCCTCTGTGGTTAATAATATACCTGAGTTTGCACTTCAGTCTCTTTCTGCAGGGCAGTAGTGCACAAGTAGCTGGCAGGTCTTTTCATGAAACGTACAGAGATTGGCTTTTTCTGGAAGCCCAGCTTTGCTGAAAGTGGCCCAAATTATGAGAAGTTATTGTGCCTCCGTGTGTGTTGGAGGATTGCTGGCAGACCCCATAATCTCACAATTCCATTTACCTAAACTCCTTAAAAAAACAAGCTAAGAACAAGAGTGAGAGTATTAAAGAAAAAAAAATCTTATTCATAAATATCTTGAAATATGACAATATGTCCATTTAAGAAATGCGGGTCATTTTTCTATGAGAGAGCGTGATTTTTCCTTCTCTCCGTTGCAGGGGTAAAAAAAGCCTCAATCCTGCCACTGTGTGGCAGAGCTGAAAAAAGGGAATGAAAAAAATCACCACCCACTCCCTCACCACAGTGGGGAGCTCACCCCACCTCCAGCTCAGCTCTGTGGTTGAGATTCAGGCACACAGGGATTTGCATCTGATGATTTCCATCAACCAGCTCTTAATCCCACCGTAGGATGGGATTAAAGGTTCTGCCTTTTGCAGAAGCGTTTGGAGCTTTCCCAAAGAATGTGGATGGTTACCTGGATTTGCCTAAAGGAGGACTCGGTAGGGAGACATATCAGGTTTCTAAAGATCAGACTCTTGGAGCCACTTCATGTTTGGATGGTTGTTAAATCTCCTTATTCTGCTCTGAACCTCGAAAGACATGGCAGACATTTCTCCCTACAGCTGGGAGTGCTGAGCTGAAGAGGCGGGAGGATGAGTGCATAAAAGATATGGTCAAGGTCTTCTTGTTCTCAAAAGCCTCAAAACTTTCCAAGGAAACAAGAATATGTCAATGTAATAACAATGGAGATTAAAAAAAAGTAATTCACAGTAGCTACTACTCTTAACTGATAACAAGGGGAAGGAGGTGTGCTTCTTTTGGGAGCCTTTGAGCTGTTCCCATAAGGAGCTTGCTGTGCCTTTGAAATGGTCTTTATGCACAGAATCACAGAATGGTTGAGGTTGKAAGGGACCCCTAGAGATCATCTAGTCCAGCCCCCCTGCTCCAGCAGGGACATCTGCTTAGTACTTATAATTACAGTGAATATACACCRGCTCCTTCCCCCTTGAAAGTGGGAACATTAAATGACACAATTTGCTATCTCATGGTTCTAGATTTTCTTTTGGAGGTGGGACTTGGTCCCAGGGAGCTCTCTTGTGGTGCCACCTACAAACTGTGCAGCAAGGGCTTGGTCCTTACTGCTATTTCTGTCATGTATCTTCACTCTTTCTTCAACCTGCACATGGATTGGATCAGCATCATCCACAAGCCTCCTCGTTCAGGCTAGCAAGTTGCATCTGCATCTATCTGGGCAGCACTAAGGAAAAGAACATTTAATTGTCCTCTTCTTCAGCACCATTAAAAAGTGGGATCACTCGCTCCTGAATGCAGCTTAAATTACCAGGATGCGTACTRAGGACAACTCTTAGCATCTCATTACCAAGATATTCTTGGAGTATCAATAAGGAAATTTCAAGAATCCAATTATTACTAAAATAAAACGGAAGCGAGCTGTGCTGTATATGCAACGCATTACTGATGAGCCCTGAGTCTATGAGCAACAAGCTTCAGCAAACCCTCAGTAATGCATGTGTTCTCATTTAAAAGGAACATACACATTGTGCTATAGAAACGTTGTCAAAATTGAAAGTAAAAAAATATTAATTTTGCTGCAGTGCTCTAATGGCTACCGCAGAACGGATCTCTTCACCTGGCAAAGCCTTGAACTGTGGGATGTTAAATTCTGGCAAAGGTCCCCTTGGAAGGCAAAATACATGTTCCACAAAGGAAGGTGACTCGTACCCTCACAGCCTCTCCTGATCAAGGGCTGGAGGAGCCTTGGCAGTAGAGGAAGTAGGTGCATCTTGCCTCTAAAATATTAAGCTCTCAACAGGCTGCAGGAAAATGGCATGGAATTTATGTGCTTATTAACTGTGACCTCTTCTTTGACTTCTGCTYAAAAGCTACTTACTTCTGCCACAGTGGGAAGCAGGGCTGGGGCAGAGGCAAAATACTGCACAGGGAGGTCAGGCAGCCCGAGGACCTGGGACCCTCCGTGCTCTCCAAGGAGAAACCTTCCTCCTCTGAGCTGCAGCAGGGGGAAGAGCCATTGCTGAGGATGGCAGGGACCTCTGSAGATCATCCTGTGCAATGCCCTGCTCAAGCAGAGCAGGTTTCCAAGGACTGTGTCCTCATGACTTTGAATATCTCCAGGTAAGGGGACTCCACAGGCTCTCTGGGCAATCTCTTCCAGTGCTCACAGTGATGGTTTGATATACACATATATATTTTTTCCTCCACACGTTTGGACAAAGCATCCCATGCTTCAGGTTGCGCCTGTTCCTCTTATTCTATTGCTGGCCACCACTGGGAAGAGCCCGATCCCATTCTCTCAACACTCTCCCTTCAGCTGCCTCACACACTGACAGACAACCCCCCCCACACCTTCTCGAGGGGGAACAGCCCCAGCTCCCTTAGCAGAGCCCCAGTCCCTCACCACCTCAGCAGCAGCTCCCTGCCGCGCTYGGGGCAGTCTCTGGCGCTGGGGCGGGTGTCGTGGCCGCGCTGGCCGGCTCACAGGCCCCAAAGCGGCTCCCCGAGCGCCGTCGCCTCCCTTCCCCTCACGGAACCGTTAGGGCGGGGCCGGCGAGGCGCTGGGGGGCGGGGCCCCGCGCCCCTCATTGGCCGAGATTGAGGTTGATCGACGCTCCCGCCTCCCCGTTCCTCGACGTTCTATTGGCTGCGGCGCACCCTGAGCCCGCCCCGCGCTCCGCGCACGCGCAGCGGGTGGGGGCGCCCGGCTCCCTGCGCGCGTGCGCAGCGCGGCGCGGCAAGATGGCGGCGGGCGGGCGGCCGCGCGCCGCGCTGTGCGTGGCGCTGGCGCTGTGGGCCGGCGCGGCGCTGCCGCCGGCGCTCGGCAGGCGCAGCCAAGTGCAGACGCTCACGGACGGCACGTGGCGGGCGCTGCTGGAGGGCGAGTGGATGGTGGAGTTGTGAGTGGGTGCATGGGGGGTGGGGGGGGGGCGCGGCGCCTCCCTTGGGTGACATCCCGCTTGTGCCTCCAGCTACGCGCCCTGGTGCCCCGCCTGCCAGAACCTGCAGCCCGAGTGGGAGAAGTTCGCCGAGTGGGGAGAGGATCTTGAGGTGAACATCGCCAAGGTGGACGTGACCGAGCAGCCAGGTGAGGAGAGCCGCTGGGCACCTTCATAACGTCCCTCGCCCCTTTGCTTAGGCGAAGCTTCTAAAATAKCGTTCTTTGAAGGTATTCGCTGCTTATTTTCTTGATCTGGAAATAATAGATGAGCTCTGGTGAGGGCAGGTTGCTCTGTGTGGGCTAAGTGACCTGTTTTCATACATAGAGGTTTCCAAGGGGGTTGGAGGACTGTAAGGAGGTGTTTGGTCTTCTAAGCCAGAAGGAGAATCTGGTTGTGATTGCCTGGTCCTGCCTTATAACAGCATCTCCCTTAGTTGATGGGTAGCGAACACAAGGAGTCTGGTCTGTCAGGGCTGGACCTGCCTGCTGGTGGTTTCCCTCCTGTTTGTGTGGGATTTGAGGGCAAAAACAAAGCAAAACAGCCCACACCTTCTCCCAGCTTGTAGAAATAACCCTGAAGTTAGTGCTTCTTTGCAAAGTTACATTAGAGCTTCTATAATTTGTTTTACCTGGCTTATTGTCTACAAGCACTGGAGGTTACAGAGCGTGTAGAAGAAGAGAGCCTCTTCAGAGAAAGAGTTAAGAAGAGTTAAGGTCAAAACAGTCAAGTTAAATGGTTGTTAGCCATAGACATCTCTTTCCACAGAGTTATTTTGTCTGCCCCTGTCCTGGGACACTGCTTTTGGACTGTGCTCTACCTTGTAGATGCACAAGTTTGTGTGTGAACAGAATTAAAGATAGATACATGGAAGCAACTGTTCTTAGGAACTTGAAGATGCATAAGAAAAAGAATTATTTTTCTTATATCAGAGTGCAGTTCTATTCTGAAAATATCTGTTTTCTTACAGGATTAAGTGGGCGATTTATCATAACGGCGCTTCCTACCATATATCAGTAAGTTCTGAGAGTGCTAGTCTTTCTCAGAGAGAAAATTTCACTTTCCTTTTTCGGTACAAGTAAGTGAGATTTATCAAGCTCTGTGAGAATGTTMATAACTTTAACACAGGGAGAACAGTTTCTCATTTTCTTACCTAATCTCACTTTACAATTTCTTTCCCCTTCAGGCGTCATTTATTTCATCCCTTTATGGGTGTTTCTGTTTTGCAACGTCTTCTCTGTAGGCTGTTGTGTGGCAACTGTATTAAGGTGATCACTATCTTTCCACGAGATGACAACCTGAAGCTAGCAAAGATGCATGGGGTTGTACTGGAAGTCAAGATGCTCAGAAAACTTTCTAGAAACTGTAATGTCTARAGCAAAGTAAAATATAAAAGGAATAGGCAAAATGAAGGGAGGAAATAAGTTTGTGAATGGAAGCAAATTTTACATGATTTGACTAAAAGAAGTCTTTTTCGTTTTGCAGTTGTAAAGATGGAGAGTTTAGGAGATACCAGGGTGCCAGAACGAAAACTGATTTCATAAATTTCATCAGTGATCAGGAATGGAAGTCCATTGAACCTGTTTCATCGTGGTTCGGCCCTTCCTCTTTGCTGTAAGTCCCAGTCTGGTTCTTATAAAAATCTGTGACCGAGCGCACGTACTCGGAGCTCGTGCCCAGACACGTCCTTCATGTGCCGCCGCAGGAAGCGGCCTGGGTATCGGTCCGAGCTCCTTATCAGCTCGGGCAGCAGCTCCTTCCTCAGCTGGGGGAGGATGGTGCATGCCAAATYAGCCAGGGGCTCCTGAGCAAGATTTGCTCTAAGTTTCAGAAATGTAGCTCAAGGTTTTATTTTATTAAGCTGTTGTAACTTGCTGATACTTGAAGTTCTTGTTTTGATCAAAGCAGCGAGCTGCTTTGCCCAACTCAGTTTTAGGAAGTTAGCAAATAAAAACTTGAAAATAACGTAGCAACGTGGTTGTGTGTTAGGGGCGGTTGTTTAAGAAAGCCCTGCTGTCTGCAGTAAAGTTAAAAGCAATAGAGAGGGGCTGAAGGTCAGGGGTAGTGATGTGGTGATACCCTGTAGTCTGAGAAGACGCAGTCTGGAATATCCTTTGATTTGAGAGCTGTGAAGTACTTTTAGTAACTGCTGCATGTGCTGTGGAGTGGGGAGAAAGAAGCAATTCCAGGAGTTCAGTGGCTGTGAGTGGTGACACGCACCAGGGACACCACTGCTTGAAGGAAGTGAAGCCAGTTGTTCACTGCTGGATTTCCCAGCTCAGAGGCATTATCATAGTGAGCTGCAGCAGGCTGCCCTTCAGGTGTTCAGTTTAAGAAATCTTGCTCTGGACTGAAACTGCCCGTTTTCCGTGGCTGCCCTGGGCAGCTCAGCATTGCTGCCTTGGGTACTTTGGACACTATCTGAATCTTGCTCGACTCTGCGTGATTGGACTTCTAAAACATTGGAATGTTTTAGAAGGAAGGAATGCATGTGCAGGACTACTAATTTTAAGATTAATAAGTTTTCTATTGCAAGTGTACAGTACCCATGTCCGTGCTCAGTGAAACATTTTGCATGCCTGTGTTCACAACGGCCTGCCACTGTGGCTGACCTAACCTAATATTTCACAACTGTCTGCCACCGTGGCAGACCTAATTTAATATTTCACATTATTTTCTTTAGGAAAAAAGTGAACACTTAATTCTGAAGCTTTGCTGCAGTGAAATATCAAAACTGGCAGACTATATGGCAGTTAGCCCAGTTTTGTTTGCCTATGTGAAAAACAAGGAATCATTCTATTTTAAATATAACATCCAGCTGCTTAAGTCGTAATTTCTTAAACAGTTCCAGCAGCTTCTCATAGACTGTTGTTACAAATATAATTTAGAACATAGAAGTCACTGAAACTTGTATGTCAGCAGGAAGAAACTTTGGGGTAGACAATTGTCCGTTTGAAATACTGCACGATAAAAGGACACTAAAGGCTGCTTCATAGGAAGTGCGTATTTACTGAGTAAGAGCCATAACAACATTAAAAAAGCAAAGTGGTTAGAAGGGAAACCTGGCAAGAGTGGAAAGTTCTTTGCTGTGAATGTAAATAATGACTAGCCAGGCAACTTGCAACAGGTTTGTGACTGTGTTAAAAAAGACATTTTCATTTATTCTTTTCTGCTTTGTTTCAGGATGAGCAGTATGTCTGCTTTGTTTCAGCTGTCCATGTGGATCAGGGTATGTGCTTAGATTTGAACTTTGTTCTACTGTTACAGGCATGGTATTTTGCTATTCGTGAAATGATTCTCATGTCTTTTATTCTAGCATTGCCATAATTATTTGACAGAAAATGTTGGAATACCAGTTTGGGGTTCATATGCCATTTTTGCACTGGCAACTCTCTTCTCAGGACTGGTACTGGGACTTGTAAGTAACCCCCTTGAAATAGGTTATCGAGTGACTACTATGTTAGCCTGATATACAGAATATTTAGAGGTTTAAATCTGTCTGTCTTCGGTTTCAGCTCATGGTGTTCTTAGCAGACTGTCTCTGTCCATCCAAAAGGCACAGACAACCACAGTATCCTCATTCAAGTAAGTTCAATGTATATTTGTAATTCAGTGAACACTTTTGATGAATCTGTATAATAAAAATTAATATGTGAATTGTGTCATCAGGTTGACAGGATAAGCAATCTAGTGTAGAAGTTTCTGCTTGGGCAATATTTTAAGTGACTGTTATATGAAAATATTACCTGACTTAAGTTTGTACAAATTCTGATCTGGTCTGTGATTTTCTTTCTTTTTTTTTTTTTTCTTTAAGTATATCTCACAGGAAAACTTTTTTATTTGTGTTAATGCTTGTTTTCTTTTCCCCTTAAGAAAAACTGGCCCCAGAGTCAGCTCAGCTATTGAAAAAGCTGGATGAAGAGCAAGAAGCAGATGAGGAAGATATTTCAGATGATGAAACAGAGGATAAAGAGGTGTCCAACAGAAGCTCCTCAACGAATGCTGTAAGACAGCGCCCAGTGAACCCTGCTGCTACAATGGATAAATCTTAGTTTTATTTGCATGCAGGATTACTGTTAGTGAGTCACTAACTCAAAAGGAGTTGGTATCAAATCCTTCAGCTTGAAGAGAGGAGTGACTCCTGTCATGGTAGCATTGATGCATTTCACTAATTCAGAAAAAAAAAAGATATGCTGAAAATATCTTTGGCATCAGGTATCCAGAACTAAAACATGCTGTTGCAAATGGCTGAAACTTCTGCTGCCTGCGTGCAGAGAAGTGCCAAGAAATAATTTGCGTGGCTTTTCGAATGACTTGTTCTGTAGTTGTTTTAAAGAATATAAAGCAGTGTACTTGTTGCATTAGGGAACGTTAGGAGGGAAAATGCACTAACCTGTTTGCTTTTAAAGCATTCAGAAAAGTTTCTCAGTATAAATCTGCCCAGTTGTGCTCTGATGAAGCGCTGAGGGGAAAATTCCTTCAGTTATGGGACCTTCTATAGACTTCTTATGTGACAGAAACTGCTATAAATGACCTGGTTCTTCTGCTGTGACAGTAAGTGCTCAAAAATAATCCAATCTTCCTTCACCCCTATCTCTTACTGGAGACTACCCTTCATTTTGTAACTTCCTGGGACCAAGATGGAATATGTTGATTATCTTCAAAACTAAGTAGCAACTGCTAGTGTTAAACATTAGCAAGAAGGATTCTCCCTTTAGAATGAAGATATGTTTTGCAAAATACTTGTATTAGTCTGTTCTGCCTTTTTTCTCCATGATCTTCAGAATTTTCAAGCCAACTTCATTATGAGTTAAATTCAGAGCTCCGTGTTTCCGGTTTGGAGGAGAAAAAATACAATTTGATGACTTGATTTCTGTGTTTTGACTTGAAGTCAGAAGAGCAGCAGAAGAATATAACATTATTCATGGTGTAGCAGGCTTCTTAATCTACTTGCCGTAGATGTGAAAGATCAGAGGTGCCGTGTAAAATGCTTAGTATTGACAAAGTAATTTCCAGCTGCCTTTGCGTATTTGAGGAAAGAGTATTTTTGATTTCTCTTTACAAGCTTCTGAGTGTTTCCTTTTTGAATGTATTTGAGACAAATTACCATGGGCAGGAAGGCAGCAGAAACTGCCTGTCAATAGAAATAGCCTGCACTCCTGAGCTGCTCCTCGGTGCGTTTTCTCTTTAACCAGAAGTTAACTCATAATGAAAAAAAAATGATAGTGAAACTGTAGGAGAGCATGAGTGTTTTCAGCCCCGTTGTGATTGATAAGAGAGTATTCAGGGCAATGTTACTGGTTTGGCACACGAGTCTTCTGCTCTTTCAAATGCCGGGTGCCTGCTGTAGCTGCTAAGATGTTGGTGTTTACTGCTAGAGCACAGACAAGTGGCAGGGAGAACTGATCCAGAGGAGCTAAAACACAAGCTGAAGAATACCCCAAATCTCCTTTGGAAAATGATCTTCCTCTTCAGAGGAATGAACTCGCTCTGATCCAGCATGGAATCAAGTTGCCTTGAAATAATCAGAAGCAACTTCGAGGCGTTTCTCTCATCTTTTTGAAACCTTAGCTGTAAATTGAAGGAGTCACCTCCAGTATAGATAACTACCTTAAATAAATGGAAATTTTTCATAATTAGGTTGCTGTGATATTTCTGTAATGAGCTCACTGCCTTTACTCAAGAGGAGCAGAAGGTCCCTTCTGAAATGCACCTTGTGCTTCTGCTGGCCGGTCACGTCCACACGCCGGCGTTGGGGGCAGCACGGAGACCTCTGCTTTTAGACCACAAACAAGAGATTCTTACCCTATTCTGAAGACTACAAGAAAGCTCTACTTAGTCAAGTAACTCAAGATAACAGGTAGCAGGTCGCAATGACTGCTTCAGACGGGGTTAGTTTCCACACAGGGTGCGTTGTGTGGAGTGAGAGTCCTACCCCTGTATCCTGCTGTGTGGCAGTAGAGCTCTGCTTGTTGTTAAGACATCATCAGTAACTTAGGCTTAACCAAATCTTACTAAAATCCAGATAGTTTGTACCTGCTCTCAACTTGAAGTATTTCTTTTTTCCTTAACAGAATGTCATCTTTTCTATCTCATGAAAAATAATCTTAAAACTGTATACACTAATCATCTTAAAAAATGTAGTTTAATGTTTTCTCTTTTTTTCCTCTGGCTAGAATTAAAAAGAATGCAAATAATTTTGGACCACTGCATCTTGCACTCCTTGAATTTCCATATTCCAGCAGTTAATTTCTGAAGCATGTGCAAGTGAAAGGTTAGTTTAATGAAGAAGAYGCTTTCCAGCAGGCTGGTTCTTGCTGGKKTTTTTTTTTTTTTTTTCCAGCTTTCATCTCCATGGGCTTGGAGGCCTGGCAGCCGTTGACAAATCTGTGTCAATAGCAAACTTGATTGCAAGCCATTGAGACTGAGCAGAGAAGTGCCCTTGATATTATTTTCRCTGCAGCGTGGCAGCCAGATGGGATTAAGAAGGGAAACTGGCAGATGAGGAGCTGGTAATGAACTTCCTGGGGTATAAATTACTAAGAAAAAAACTATTTACAGTTCTTGTAGGCAAAACAGTTTTGTCTAATGGTATTAAGGGTACTTTTTTGTTGCTGAAATTTTGTCTTTAGTGTTTTTATATGTTGTATTTTATGTTTATCTGATGGATCATAATTCCACTTGCATATTATGATGGAAAAAAAAATAATTCAGCTTTCCAAATACCTGAGCAGTGGTTCCAAAATCTTTTTAGAGGAGCAAGAATAAGTTTTGATAAGATACCCTTGAATTTCTTGTCATTTTTTTTCCCTTCCCTGTTTCCTCTGATTGTTGGTGCTCGGGAATGACTTATCCCAGGCAACTAAAATAAATCTCTGGGTTATGTGTTTAGAAGATATAACTTTAATGCTTGAAATAACTTCTCCTGGAGTGTGTGAGTGAATAGCAGTGTGTACCGTAAATGCCCTTAAGGTGTTGGTCTTGTGAGTTTGCCTTAAATTCTCTCAAAGTGTAGATCCTAGCCTTTGCCACTAGTAAAATAAAGCAATAATTCTGTGATTTACTGAGGAGAAGCAGTAGCATTGTCTTTGGTAAATGGTGTATTTCMTTAGTTGGGAGAGGGTTGGAAGAGATAACTTAAAATGCTGTGTGCTATTGATAGGGAGAAGTGTTGGATTTTTTTTAACAATTTGAAGTGTATGGGGTAACTAAGGTTGGAATATGTTTAAATGTAGCTGTAACAAATCCAGATTTTTTTAGGGTTTTATAATTTTTTAGTTATTTAAAAACTGTGCAATATAGAAAGTACATCCTGATAACTTCTGGCTAGCATTTCTTTTAGGTTGAAAGAACAAACACCACCTCTTTCCTTGTTGCTTTCCTGTTAGCTTCCTGGTCTAACAAGAAATTCTAGCACTAATCTACCTTGCCTCTGCCTTCTGCACTCCTAACTTTTCTTACCGCCTCCCTGCCTTAGGCAAGTAGTCAAATAAATTCAAAAACTGCCTCTTAGTCATGAGTGTGCGAGTTGCTGGAATCCAGCCTCGGTGTTGCAGACCTCTGCTTGTGATTATTGTAACTTATGCAAGAACTATTTTGAATATCCACAGAGAAACTGTGTTTGCTGATGTCTTTAAACTTTGCTGTTCATGTTTTAAATGATGCTATGGTTTTGTCCTCTGAAAATCCGAGTTGCTTCTTTCATCCAAAGACGTTTACCAAGGTGGATCTAAGGTTGCAATGTAACCAATGTGCATAAGAGCCTGTCCTTTGTGTGTGTTGATAAAGCTTGAATATCAGTTTTGTAAAAGCCAGACTGTCCTTCTCATATCATGACCTCGAACAAGCCTGTCCAATTCAGTTCCAGAAGGAATGAATTAACTGTAACAATATATATTTTTTAATGTTTGTCAGCCATTCTTCAAGTAAAAAAAAATAACCACCAGCTTTGGATTCCTGGGTTCTCAATGTCGTTCTGTTTACAAGCAGTATCTTGCTGCCTAATAGTGAGGTAAAACTGCAGCTGTTTCCATGGGAAAAAAAATGCAGTGATGCTTGTTGTGATAAGCACCTCTGAAAAGACAGGTTTGAGTAACGATTCAAAGGAGCTGCTTGTGGTTCTTGGTCAAGTCTGACTTGGGTCTTTGGTGGTAGCGTGAGCTGACCGGTTATTTCGCTTAAATGGTTTGTGTGTTTGGGAGGGAGCTTTCGTGCCTACCAGGCTTAGATAATGATGGTAATAAATGAGTTCTCATGTTGCAAAAAGAATGTAGGCTGGAGATGACACATGTTTAAAATGCAGTTTTGTTTTTCACTTGGTATTTTTGGTAGGTGCCTGAAATGCCTGCAAATTATGTTTCCAGGAGAGGCAGAGGGACCCGCACTGTGTGCAGCCAGCGGGGCCGCCCGGGTGAGCAGTGCGGAGCTCCATTCGGGATTGTGCGAGTTCCTAAGGGACAGAGCCTTATGGAGCAGGGTGCCAATGGAGACAAGGTGTCCTCGGAGCAGYGCTGAGCCCACCCAGGCCAAACTGCTGGCTGCCCATGGGCTGCTGTCACCAGAGTCCCTCTCACTGTTCCCTTGCCCTTTCCTGCATCTCTTACAGGCTGAGCACCAAGAAGGTGGCAGCTCTGCATGTCCACTCTGTACCAGTGTGGGTGCATGGAGTCCTCAGGCAAAATGTGCAATATTCCTGCAGTTTCACCATAACACGAGCCAGGAGGACGTAGCGCCTGGGAAACACAGGGGATGTTCATCCAAGCTTACATCGAGTGAAGAACAGGGAGCTGAAGTCTATCAGAAAGTAATAGCTGATTCAAAGGGAAAAAGGCTAAAGTCAAACCAAAATACACTTAGGTATTTAAAATATTTGGGACCAACCTCATAAAACACAAAAATGTGACTGTCTCTTCAGCTTGCAATCAGGGTTTGCCAGATTGCTGGTCACCCATGGCTTCGGTTTCAAAACTTAAGCAGTTGCAGCTGTGGCAAGGATTGACTGGGAAGGAGGAATTCAATGTGCTTTAACTGTTCCTGCATCTAGAAACAGCAAAATGCAACGCCCCTATTAATTTTAAGACTTCTTTGGTCTTGCTGGGGGCTTTAATGCAGGTTTAGTAACTTTCTAGAAGAGAAGGTTTTACCTCTGCCTGCCTCTTTCCTCACTTTTCTAGATTTAGCTGTTTTGAGTGTTTTAGATAAATTTCTTAAGACCTTGTCTTGCAGTGAGGTCCTAGCACACGGTTCCAGGGACGTGCCATAGCCTGCATGCTGTATTTGCTTCCTCATTCTGCCCTACTAGTCTATGTTTTTGATCTATATTTCCAGTTTTTGGGKGTTTTTTACCCAATTTTGGGTGGTTTTATGGCTTCTCTCTCAACATGGGCAGTTGAGCCTTATTAGCCAAAGCATAAGGAGATCTGTTCCCAGTAGCTTATATACAACTGGTGCCCTTGAAGTGGCAGCAGATTCTAAAATACTTACATCACATCAGAAGAGCAAAGATAGTCATTAAATCTTCTGTGTGTCTCTTAAAATGTTCATTTAAAAGTTAAACTGTACCTTCTAAATTGCAAAGTTTTAGAAATGCTTTTTTTTTTTTCCTCCATCTAGCAAGGTCATCGTTAAAGCTAATACTTTTGTTAGCTGTGCTTTTCCTTCCAGCTTTCCCTTAGGCTGTGCTCAGGGTGAACCTCAGCGCCCTTTTTCCTCCCCGCTTGGTGCGAGCAGGAATTTCCCAGCGAGATTGCGTTTCTGGATCATCTTCGGAATTCCTTGGCATTGGCTCCTGCCCGCTGAGCGCTTGCTGGGATGCAGCTATGAGCCGGAGGAGTCGGGCTGTGGAGAGCAGAGGTATCTTGAGCTCCCTAAATAGGTTCCCGTGGCCCCGTGGTTCCTGCCCTGGGCAGGTTTTTGGCTGGCRTGGCCCTTATCCCGACGTGGTGACCAGGAAAGGCCGTTTGCTGCTTTAATGCCCTTGCACAACGTTTGTTTTGTTTTGGTTGCTGCAAATCTTTTCCATCTGACTCTTCAGATCATGCAAGATCTTGTGCACGGACAGACCACAGTGGGTATTTATCTTGGAAATGCAGCTTCTTCTAGAGAAAAAAAAAATCCAAAATTCCAAACCAACCAACCAAACAAAAAAAACAAGCAAAAGCCAAGAAAAAAAACCAGCAAGCTTGTGCTGTATTTGGCTGTGTAACTAGCCTTCTTTTGCTCTCTTCCCCCTTTTTTATTTATTTTTCCTTTTATTTGGAAAATATATTTGCTTTGTATTCAAATAGGACTACTTGTGATACCTTGAAATAAGGGCTTGGTTTTCAGAAGGCTTTGGTGTGTGCTCCTTTTAAGAAAAATTACATCCGATACGTCCCATTTTGGGCTGAACTTTTACTCTGTGGCCAGACTTCTAAAGGCTCCAGGTTGCTAAAAGATATATTGTGAGCAGTGATAAAATACAAGAGCTGAGAAGTGAAATGTTCAAAAAAAAAAAAATTAAACCCCCCCCAAAAAAAAAAAAACCTCCCCAAAGTTTCCAAAATTGTTCCTCCCTGAACAAAAGCTATTTGTGTTGTTTCTGCTACAATATTGTTTTTAATGGTTTGTAATCAGCCTGATATTTGGCAGATGGCGTCCCGCTTTTCCAAAGGAACGGCACGGTTTGCAGCATGAGTTTCCATGAGTTTTCCTTTCCAGTTTCGAAGCAGAGCGATGGGCACAGCCAGCAGCCCGACCGAGCCGGATCCGCGTTTCTGTTGCAGATTTCTGCATGTTTTCTTAGGAGTGAGGGACAGAACGAAGCCTGCAGGGAGTCGTCAGCCCCGACGGGAAGCATTGTTCATCCCGCTGCTCCGCTCAAGTCCTGCTCCGATGACTAAACCCGCCCAAAACGCCGGTGGTGACGCACGGGGGCCTCTCCGGCCGCGGGAGGCTGCTGCAAYAGAGGCCTCTTTTCCAGGAAATGTGAATGGAGGACTCTTGAGTACATTTTATAAGAAAATACACATTTTCCTGGTGTTTTCCGGTTGAAAATACCTGGGAAGACATGAAGCTGGGTGCAGCCTAACGTGCTGTTGGTCAGCTCCAGATGCCGGATCTGGCTGCTGCATCGGAGCAATTGGGGCAGTTTGCAGGTGGAATTTCTCCCCTTTTTTAGGACAAAAACTGGCCACGTGCACCCAACTGCGCTCAAGGAGCACTTGCTKTTTGACCTGCACCATTAGCTAATTGATCAAGAGCAATTAGATGCTCCTCATGCTGCTCCGAGCTCGAATGCTCCATGCAGGGATCTGCTCCGCGTCAGGTACTTCTTTATTTAATGACTCTGGAGCAAGGCCCATAAGGGGCTGATCCAACTTTAAGCTGGAGAGTTTGGGAAGAATATTTGCTGCCCAAACGAGGAGAAGGAGCCGGCTGAGCGTGTGGCAGCAGCGTGGAAATGCTGCGTGGACATCGCCCAGGTCTCTTGCTCTTGGAGGACCTGCTGCTTCTGCAGAGCTAGAGGAATTAAATAGCTCCAGAGAGCGGCACAAAGGCAGTAAATGAACCAATAATCATGTTTTCTACAGGAAACTGTAAGCACAAGAATAATCCAGCCCCGGGAGAAGGGGCCAGGGCAGGTCACGCAGCAGCCTGTGRTGGTAAGTGGGTGGCATGGGGTAAAAGACGGACAATATAGGTCAGAAAAGCAAGAACTTTGGGAAGGAAGGAGCATTTGGAAATCCAAGATTGACAATATCAGAGAGGAAACCCAGCAGGGAGCAGCCTGGCAGCGCCAGGGGCTCCACTAGGGATAACAAAAGGGAGGGAGAAAGCCTGAACTGTGCTTTGTGCTGCGGACGGATGGATGGCTTCAGGTTGTGGTGACGGGAATCATCCCGAAAACTCTGGGAAAAGGCTGGAGAGCAGCGCGCCGGGGCAGCCTTTGCACTCTGCATTCCCAAAAAGCCGGAGCYGGGGCAGCGGTGCAGGGAATTCCGAAGGCAGCAGACGGCTGGGGGCAGCAGAGCCGTGCGGGACGGAGCCRGCGCTGCCGCCCAGCGCCCAGGGAAAGGCTGCGGATCCCGGTGCCACGGATCCTGCTTCCGCAGATCCCGCTTCCATGGATCATTCTGCTGCCGTCGGGGTTTTCCGCGCCATGGAGAGCCGGGAAGGACGGCTCTGCYGGCGCTGTGCCGGGGCCAGGCCTCRCTGCCCAGCCCGGATCTGTGTGTTTTACTCGAACCCAGTATTCCATCTGTCCCAATATCAATAAGTGAAATACTGTAATTATGTAATTATTACAATATCAGCCTAGTTCAGCCTGGCTTTCTCTAAAGACCCAGCCTTCCCATTCCTGCCTGCTTCGGTTTAGGGCTCGGCTTTGGGCTTGCCCTCGGGAGCAGCAGAGTGGGGTGAATCCCGCTTTTCCAACACGGCCATCCCAACTCCGCTCCCATCGCCCTCCCGCTCCCTGATCCCACCGTGCGTTTCCATTCCCTACCTCTGTTTTCCGGAGGGCTTTTCCAGAGCTATTTATTTCCACTGGCAGCTTCCCGCTCAAGGTGCCCGTGTTTGCTTAAAGAAAGGCCGAGTTTTGGCAAACTCGGCTTGCGAAGGGGAGCAGAKGGGCCCTGGGATGGATTAGGAACCGCTCGGTGTCGTGGTGCTGCAAATCAGCTTGCTTTTCCCTGGGAGCATAAGAGGCAGGGGRGGGAAAACAAAAAGGACTTAATTTCAATAAACATTTCCCCTTACCGATCTGCTTCTCCTGCGTGATTGATACCSCCGCCTTGCAGCTGAGCAGCCGAGTTTTCCCGTTGAGATTTGGCAGCAACATTGAGCTGATTTCTGGTGATTTTCCCTCCCCGGGAGGCACTTGCTGCCTTTAAGTTTTATCAATTTGCTCTTTTTTCTGGGCATGTTAAAGGAGCAAGTGGAGGCACCGGCCGTGTGGGGAAGCGTGGAGATTTGCAGGGATGGAGCATCCGCAGGGATCCGTCCTGGAGCTGGGATGCGCTCACGGGACACGTTCCGYGCTTTGCTGGGAGCACGTGCCGGCAGATGGGAGGCGATTGGGAATTATTGATCAGGAAATAACAGCGGTGCCGAGGAGCTCTCCGGTGGAACAACAGGAGCCGGTGCTCCCTGCTCCAAGAGCTGCCTCCAGCTGCGGGAATAGGGGTGGCAGGAGACTCTGCCGGAGGGAGGAGCACAGCAAGGGTCCCCGCAATCTCTGCAGCCTTTTGGGGAAGGAATTCGGCTGCGAGAAAGAACATTTCACTCTCAAAACACACTTTTCCTTTGGAAACTTCTCAGTTTAGCCAGGAGCTGCAGCTCTTCCATGGGAAAGGGCTTGGCTTAAATCCGTGCAAAGCAGCAGGAAGAGGCAGGAGCCAGGGAAGGCAGCAGGAAGCCGGGATTGCTCCGCGCCAAGCGAGTTTGCTCCCCAAATCCCTGCTCCCCAAATCCCTGCTCCAGCCCTTTCCCGTGCGGGGCCAGGGGGACCCCCAGGCTCTGCTGATGCCCCCCTGTTTTCCCAGCCTTTGGCAGGGCCACACGGGACGTATCCCAGGCTGGGACAGTCGCTCCTGTGGCTTGGCGGCGCTGGCGCGGGGCGCCGCATCCGGGCGGCGTTCCTGGGAATCCGGAGCCGAGCGCTGCCTTCCCGCTCCRTTACAGCAGGACTCAGCACTTTTCCTTTCCCTCGTGTTTGTATTTCCTGCGACTTTCCCAGCGTGGCCGCGTTTAAAAAAAGCAGAAAACCAACATCCCGCAGCATTGCCTTCCCACTGCAACCCTTGGCAATGGGTGTCCGGAGGAGCAGAAAGCCCCGGATTTAATTTTTTGGGGGATCCTAACGTATTTTTCACGCTTTGTGTGAAGGATGCAGTTACTTTTCCTCCGAGCTCCATCAGATCCGTGGTGCTTTCACAGAACAGCTCCGGTCGGCCGAGTCCTCCCGCGGGCTCCGGCCGAATCCCCTGCTCAAAACGGGGCTGATGTTGCGGTTAGACCAAGTTCCCCGGGGATTTGTCCGGCTTTGCSGGAGCGGATGCAGCTCCGGGTCTGCATGAGGACATTCCCGCTCCCAACAAGGTCCCTGTCAGGGCTGCAAAGGACGGGYGGCTCCTGTCTTTGGACACTGCTGTTTTTCTCTGGAAAACACTTGGATGGGACTTTGCAAGTCTCTAAGTCAAGTCTCCCATGCAACAGCAAACAAAGAGCCTCTTCCAGCAAATTTTGCATAAAACCCACAATTAATTCTGAGCTAGGACTGATTTATAGCTGATTTAGTGGCAGATGTAAAAAAAAAAMCATTTCCCCCTCAAAAAAAACCCCAAAAAATCCTCCTCGGCGGGTTGCCGCTCTCTGCAGCTGTCGCTGCCTTGATGCACACAGGCACCGGTAAATATTTAATTTGTGGCATTACCATCACCGAGAATAACATGGATATTTGAAACAGCATAGTGCTAAAATGGTTTTTTATGCATTAAACGCAGGTGAGCGCCGTTGGAGGTGTCCGTGACGGGGAAAGGCTGGTGAGCAGAGCGGGTCTGTGGCCCTTGCTGTCTCATCCCCTGAGGTGTCGTCCTGTCCATTCCTGGAGACCAGAGCTGCCTCCTCGTGGTGTCCTTGGCAATCCTCAGAGACGCCCCACAGGGAGGATGGTCGGTGCTGGAGCTTTATTTCCCCCCAAATTCAACAACTAGGGGTGCACTTCGCATCTGGGGGGGTGCTGCCCAGTTAGTGAATTTGGCTTCTGCCAGTTTGACACCCCTACGGGGGCCAGGGATGGGAACCCACCTCTCCGTGCAAGGTCCGGCCCGTTGGCACCAGGAGAGAGGAACCTCCACTTGGTGACAACAGATGTGGTGCTGGAGAACGCGAGCTGGGCAAAGCACAACCACCATCTGGATGAGATCCCACATTCCTTCTTTCCACATGAGTCTATTTATCCCTTCACCCGTGGGGGTCAATCCTTTCCAACCTCCTTCTCACCTCCTTGCCCCATCTACGTCATCACCCAAGTCAAGTCCTGCATCATCCTCATTCTCCTGGCTCTCCCAGGCCATGGAGGAAGCATCTGCCAGGGATCCTTCCCCATCCACTTACCTGCAGATGACAACTGAGTCATCCTGTGGTACTGCAGGGCAAAGCAAAGCGATGGGCAGAGGGCTGCAAATACCACCGAGGAAATAAAATAAAATAAAATAAAATAAAATAAAATAAAATAAAATAAAATAAAATAAAATAAAATAAAATAAAATAAAATAAAATAAAATAAAATAAAATAAAATAAAATAAAATAAAATAAAATAAAATAAAATAAAATAAAATAAAATAAAATAAAATAAAATAAAATAAAATAAAACAGTGGGGTGTGAATGGGTCAGAGCTGCAAGGCCCTTGGCAAGGCAGCACGTGTGGCCTGGTAACACTTGGCACCATCAGCATCATCTGCCAGGGCCTGGCTTTGGGGTTGGACAGGGAGACGTGGAGATGATTGGAAAGACGRTGGAGATCCTGACCGCAACTCCGCCGGCTCTGCAAGCTCTGCAAGAGGTGACAGCCTTTTGCTGTGCCCTGGGTCCCCATCAGCCCCGAGGTGGGCCGTGGCCACGGTGAGAGCAGGACCGGGGCTGCTCGGGTGGTGCTGGACACCAGCGAAGAGCTGCAAGAGGTCCTGGATCGTGTCCCACGGATCTGGACAGACCTGGGCAGACTGGACCACTGGGCGGTGAGAAACCTCATGAGGTTCAACAGGGGCAAGTGCAGGGTCCTGCACTTGGGGAGGAASAACCCTGGACACCAGKACAGATTAGSGGTGGACCTGCTGGAGAGCAGCCCCGCAGAGAGGGACCTGGGCRTCGTGGTGGAYGACAAGTTGACCATGAGGCAGCAGTGTGCCCTGGTGGCCAAGAAGGCCAACGGGATCCTGGGGTGCATTAAGAGAAGCGTCTCCAGCAGGTCGAGGGAGGTGATTGTCCCCCTGTACACAGCCCTGGTGAGGCCACATCTGGAGACTCTGTCCACCTCTGGGCTCCTCAGGACAAGAGGGATGTGGAGCTGCTTACTTAAGGAAACACTTCATGACAGTGAGGGTGCCAGAGTCCTGGAACAGGCTGCCCAGAGAGGTTGTGGAGTCTCCTTCTCTGGAGATCTTTAAAACCCTCTTGGATGCAGCCCTGTGCCACGTGCTCTAGGTGACCCTGCATGAGCAGGGGGGTTGGACTAGATGACCTCTGAGGTCCCTTCCAACCTTGGGCATTCTATGACTCTATGACTCTATGACTCTATGATCTCCCGCCCTGCCCAGGACCCTCCGGCTCCCAGCATCCCGTCCCTCCTCCGTGCGGATCTGCCCAGATCTCCCCTGCTGGGGCTGCGCAGCAGATGCTGGTCCCCGCGGGTGGCCGGGGGGACGGCAGGACGTGCGGGCAGGAGGGAAGCGCCACTAACGGCTGCACGGGCACGGGTGCTTTTGAGAGTCACGGGCGCCACGAGACGAGGCCAGTGCACCCCATCATCCTCTTTTTTGGGGTGTTTCCATATGCACGGGGCTCYTGGGGTGCGTGGAAACAGATCTACGCAACGAGGGGCTCTGCCAGCCCCTGCAGCTCTGCACCTGCAGCCACCCAGCTCTGCTTTTTGCTCCTTCCTCCTGTGTCGACCAACAAGGTCTCTGCAGCCCCCGATGTGTGGACACACTGGTGCCCTTTGGGGACACCCAACCCAGCTGGGTGACAAGGAGGACAGCCACGTGGCACCGGGTGTTTTTTCCCACTTTCTGTTCTRGGGTGAAGCATTGGAGGGCTTTTTTTTTTCTTATTTGAGCTTAAATGTTCCATTAGTGCAGCGGCAGCTCAGCGGGGCTTTGGAGAAGAGGTTCTCCCTTCCCCGGGGCTGGTGGTCACTCACCTCAAAAGGCAGATTAAGGAGCTCAGGGGAAGGAGGAGAAAATGCTCTGTGATTTTTCTTTCCCTTGGTGACGTCCTCTTGGGCCGTACCTGAGAATTGTGGGGACTTCTGGTGGTGGAAKCGGGCGATTATTGCTCCATCGTTGTCCGGATTTTTGGAGGATCACTATCAAAGTTATGTGATATTGAATGTAAAACTGGAGAAGAATTCGTGCCATGTGTCCCGGCCTCAGAACCAAAAAATTACGAAACTCGAGAGGATTTGAGGAGCGTCCTCCATCCGGAGGCAGCTTCAGCAGGAATCGCTCYGGGCTGTTTTTGCTTTAGGGAACATCCCAGGAGAGCCTGGCCGCGCAGGGGCCTCTCCCACAGCTGCCCTCTCTGAAGAACCGTGTCCCACCATGCGGGGATCTCGGCAGGGCCTTGGTGGAGGGCAAGGGGATGAAGGAAGCGGACGAACTGCAAGGACAGCCCCATCCCGATGGCTTTATCTCCTCGTTGGCATCACCTTCTGGTGGACGAGCAGCCCTGTGCTGCAGCTGCAGGAATGGCACTAGGGACCATTGGTGCCATTTCTTTGGCGTGGTGGCCGTGGTGGCACAATGGGGACAAGCAGAGCCCCCGCCAGGCTGTCACTGGGGCCTAGGCGTCTGGCTGAGTGCCACCCATTTCTTGGTAGCTCCTTTATCAGCACCCGGTGTTAAAACCCTCCTGCTTCCCGCTCATCCAGAAGTGGGCAGGATGCGTTGCCTAAGGTGTCCTTGGGCTGCTGGGGCTTTGCATGGAGATGACATGGAGGGGACATCACATCATTGCCCAGAGSAGCGGGATGTGCTGGGCATCCAGCTGGCCAGGAGACACATGGCACGGGGTGCCCATCTCCATCCCCAGACGGGACATCCGCTGGAAGGACGTCCATAGGAACATCCTATGGATGTCCGTGATCCTAGGGACATCCTATGTCCCAGGATTCCATAGGAAGCTGGAGGCCCTGTTCAGCTGGAGGCTGTGGGCTCCTTCCCAACCCGGATAGGATGGGATTCCCCTCTGGCGCTGCCACGTCTTSTTTACCACCGTCACCAGGGTGGTTTATAAAGAAGGCATCCGTTCATCCAGCTGGTTCTTCTTGGGATGTGTCTGCCAGCAGTCCGCAGGGTTGGAAGCAGCTCCCCACATTCCCGCTTCTCCTTGGAATTGCAGTTCCAGCTGCAGGAGCACTGCAGTCCTGTAGTGGGGTTTCCTTATCGCTTGTCTCTTTTCCATGCTGGAGAGTCCCTGTGGATGCAGCTGCATCCTGCGGGAGCTGCTGCAGGTCTCTGGTGGTCACCATGGATGTGGCAGGGGGAAAGTGCCCTGGTGAGCAGGGCAGGGGCCTGGTGGGCTCTGTTCCTCCACCATGGAGCCACGTCCTGTTTTCATCCTGTCTTGCAGCCCTACTACCGCTTCCCTGTTCTCCTTGCCTTCCCTGTGGACTTGCTGACCATTTTGCCCTGTCCTGCTGGTCCCCAAGCTTCTCTTCCCGGTTTAGCACCAGTTGTGAGGCCCTGYGTGTCAGGCCTTTGCTCTGGAGGGTCTTGCTGGCTTGGACAAGCTCTTCCATGGAAGGTTTGCAGCCTTGCACGAGCTCAGGAGAGCTGCACCAGGTGACAGAAGTGTCTGGCTTCTCTTTGGAGGGTGGTGTGGGCCGCATGTCATGCCACAATACTGGGATGCTCATGCACTGCTTCAGCTTCCCATGCAAGGACAAAACCTGTCCAGCCTGCCCCCATCTCCCCATCACTTCCAACAGGGACTTGAGATGAAGCTTCTCATCAAAGGCACTTGGTCCAGCAAGAATCATAGAATGATTATGGTTGGAAAAGACCCTCAAGATCATCAAGTCCAACCATAGACTCCTCAGAGAAACCAGTGCACATCTGGGCCTGCACTCAACCTCACCTTGGAGAGGTATGTGTCTTACCAATGAGGTCCATGTCATCCTGGAGGTGGCACATTAGGTGTYGGAGACCTGGTTGAGACCATGACCTGCTGCTTGGGACTGCAGCTCCAGCAGTGCCGGGGCCTGGTGCAAGGCAGGGCTTGTAGAGGTACTGAAGTACAGAAGGTTTCCATGGCCTGCCTTTAAACTGTTAATGCATTAATTAGAAGAAGAAAAAGGAGTTGGTCCCATTAAGCTCACCATCTGTTTTAATTATCCACTAAAGCTCACAGAAAGCTTTGTACACAGAGTAATTGTGTAATTAAAACGAGCTGTTGGAAGAGAGATGGCACAGAGATGACTGGCGAGAGCAAAACAGCTCTCGCTCCTACTCCAACATCGCTCGGTAGCGTCACACTTGAGAGAGAACCATAACGCGATCCCTTTAAGGGCTGAGTTTAGCATTAGGTGATCCCTGTCACCTCCTCATGGCTCTGATCTGCATGGATCATTGGTCTACTCATCATCTGGCAAAGGACACGGAACGGGGTGCTTGGGCCAAGCCTGGCACTTTACATCTCCTCAACCCGTCATTGCAATGGATAAACACTTGGAAACTCCGTCTCCTCCTTGGAAGGGGCTCGGGACCGTCGGGTGTGAGCCCAGTCCAGCCCCTGGATGCACCTAAGCTGCACGACCATGTCTGGCAGCTCCAAAGCCACCGGTCTGCTTAGCAGGGGCCAGGGCCAGGCCCATTTGGTTGCTCTTGGGTCCACAGGGTTTTAAAATGTTAAAAATAAAAATAAAAATAAAAATAAAAATAAAAATAAAAATAAAAATAAAAATAAAAATAAAAATAAAAATAAAAATAAAAATAAAAATAAAA
>NW_020456043.1:1650690-1680529 GCF_003342845.1 Nothoprocta perdicaria | reverse complement strand
AAAAAAAAAAAAAAAAAAAAAAAAGGAAAAAGTCTGCCTTGTGCTGAGCACTCGCGGGACAATTTTGCAGCCAGGAGTGGTTCCAAAATGCAAGTGTTTGTGGCAAAATACGCCTCTCACCAGCTGCCCGTGTGAGACGAGCCCGTTAGCGAGGCCATGACAAGCCCCACAGCGAGGGAACAGCTCTGGAGCGGGCYAGAACCTCCCAGCATTGCAAATACGTGGAAAAGTGGTCAGTGCTTGGAGAAGGAGCCGAGGGAATGTTGGGGAAGTGGCCTGATGTGCCAAGGTGCCTCCAGACAAGCGAGGTCCTAGGAGCTCCCTACTTGGACATATGGGTCCGAGCCCCATCTTCTCCTTGACGTGGCCATGTGGATGGCTCTGGAAGGGAAGTCTCGGAGGAGTTGTGTCTTGGCTGGAATATTTATGGAGCAATTTTCCTGGCACGGAATGCTGGCTCCATCCAACCCAAGGTGTTTTGCAGGGACATGGCTGACCCTGCTTACAAGGGCACGCTTTAATTTTCCCTTTACGAATAAACACAACTTGCAGGGACAAGACTTATTTTTTTTTCAATCAAAACTGGAACAAAAGACTCAGCGCGGTCCCGAATCCAAATTCTCTTTGGAAATGTGTTTCCTGGGATATTTCAAAATGTTTTCTTTCCCTTGTGCTCCAGGACACAAATGTGCCTGTGAGAATGGAGGGTCYTGTCAGCAGGATGATCCCGCAGGCTTGGCAAGCACCAGCTCCAAACAACCAGGAATTTCCAGGAGACGAACCAGAACCTTCCCCAAAAGAGTTCATCCATGCAAACCCCCTCTTGCAAGTGATGTTTTTCAGCATGTCTACTCCTCTCCCGGAGTTTTGGTTTGTTTTTCCAGATGAAATAATGGGGCTGGCCGTGGAGCAAAGGACTGCAGAGGAAACGGGGGAAGTCCATCCTGCTGTGGGTCCTTTGGAGCTCTCCATGTCCCTCGAGGACAACCAGGCAGTTGAGTTTATGCTGTGGAGCTGGAGGAGCTTTGGGACCTTGCAGGGAGCTACTGGCCACAATTCCAGSAATAAAAGGAGTCAAGAAAAGGCAGTGCAGGCTCTCCGTGTGTGACAGAAGGCATCAGGAAGGGGTGGCAGGGAAGGTGGTGGTGGGGAGAGCCCTCTCCTCCAAGCTCTGAGCACGCRGGCACACGGTGCCTTGGGGTCTGACCCCTGGTTTTGGAGGGAAGGCGCCTGGAGGGGTGTCAGCCTGAATGTGTCTCTTGAAGGCAAGAGCATCGTTCAAGAGCCCAGCTGGGAGGGACAACCAAGGAGCCAAGGGATGCTCAAGGAGCCATGGACCAGCTCCTGGCATTCTATGGCCACAAGGCATTTTGGTCCAGGGATTTTGGTGACAAAAGAGGACTTGCCTTTTGATTGTGGTGGGAAAAGCGCTCAGAACCCTGTCAACCCTGCTGTAGGTYGCCAGTATTTCTAGCCATTAGAGGACTTGGTGAGTGCCGCTGGCACGTATAGGAGCCTGGGGTAACCGCATGGCACCTAGCAGGGACGCGATGATTAACGTCTTCACAGGACCACGCCAAGCATCACAAACGAAGCTAATGAAGTGCAGCTCCAGCACAGCATGGAGACATGCGTGGTGACAGCCGGAGATGCTCCGTCCTGGCCTTGGCAGCCRTTGTGTACGGCCGGCTCCTTGAGGACACACCGCTCCGGACTGGCACCAAGCTGGCGTTCCCTAGAAGTCCAGATGTGTCCCCATCTCCCATTTTGGGTCAACATGGATAGAGAGCAGCCCCCAAATCCCATAATTTTTCCCCAAACTGGGTTTCCTTGGCCATGTGTGTCTTGAAAATCTCCCAGCCTGGGGTAGGGAAGCAAATCCCCTGGGTTGCTTGGCTCAGCTTGGAGGCATTTTGGTGGGACCAAGCCAAACGGCTGACGATAACAGCATCAGAAATGTGGGTGCAGTTTTCCTCTTCTTCCCTTTCCCCTCTTAAATGTGTTTGAAAATTAAATCAGCAAAGTCTCGGAGTGAAATATTTGCCCCGAGCAAAACAAAAAAGCAACTTTTTTTTTGTGTTGTTGTGTTAAAATGTGTTGAAATGGGACTTTCTAGCTAGTCCAGAGCTCTCTGAGACATTTAGAGCGTACCGTCTGCCAGATCTATGAGCAGCTTGGGGCTTGGGGAATGGAAATTCTCATGAAAAAGGAAAAAAAAAAGTGGTCTGAAATGATCTCTTGGATAACCTTTGCAGACGGTCGTGAGTTTGGGGATGGTCTTGGTGGTAGCAGGTGATCCTTAGACTATGTCTGATCTTGGATGTGTCAGGAGGCTGATCTTGGATGGGTCATAGGGAGCCCTAGGATGTCGCTTCCAACCCGGAGTCACCAGGGACTATTGGTGCCAAAGGGACCCATTTCCCAGCCCGGACCAGCCCCAGCATCTCCTTCAGCCCCAAATATCTCCCTGGCTTCCAGGTCCCATCAAGGCACTTGACCATCCCTGCATGTCCCTGGAATGGGCTGGCCCCAGTAACCAGTGCCACGTGCCGAGAGGGCGGATGCTCCCTCCGGAGCGAAGCAAAACCCGAATGGAAATTGCAACACGTTGYGTAAGGAAGCAAGGGAGGAAGTGGTGCAGAAACAAGAGCAAAACTAGAGCCGGGCTCTGTGGACCGAGGAGGCCCCCTGAGCTGCAGCCCTTGCAGTTTGTTCATCAGGGTGGTGGCTGGTTTTTTACTGACGGGAAGGAGAGAAAGAGACGGCGAGGTGACAACGTAGCAGAACGGGAGAGGTGGATATGCACTTTTAGCGCAGGCACAGAGCAGACAGCTTGCAGGACTGCAAACAACCGAGGCATTGGTTAACCCAAACCAGCCGTTTTCCAGAGATTCTGTCCAAAATTCTTCTTCTTTTTTTTTTTTTTTTTAACAAAAACACTAAAAAATGCCTTGTGTGGACCCACCCAAACCCGCCTGTGGGCCCGGCGCGAAGTCTTTGCTTTTGGCACCAGACAAGCTGTCCCTTCTGTGCAGCAATTTGTCCTCCCGCTGAGGTCAGCTCTCAAACAGCACGTGTTTCTTGCTTGGCAGCAGGAGCACCTCGCGTCGCGGGACATCCCCACGCCGAGCTTCCACCCTGGAAAATCCTCCCACCCGCTTCATTTTTCCTCCGGATGAAGCAGGTCAAACCTGACCTGAATTCCTGGCAAATTCCAGCCCCCTTCCAAGGGAACTTTACGGATGGTCCCTGAGCGGCTGCTCCGCTCCGGGCACGGAAGCAGCTCCGTGCTGCCCTCCCGCTCATCAAGAAGTTCATTGTGCCCCGTCTCGCTGCGCTCTGAGGAGCTTTTGTGGCGGGTCGGAGCTTGGCTGAAGTCACCCAAATATCCCGCCCGCGGCCGAGGGTCAGGTCACATTCCCGGGCCCTGCTCCTCTGGGAAGCCCAGCAGGGTTCCCAGGACGGCGTTCCTCCTCTTTGCCCTTCTCTGCTCATGGGCTTTCTGCTCTTCTGCTCGCTGCACGCGGTGTCTGGACGTGCTGGACACCCACACGTTGGTCCCTCATTCCCTGGTGGCCCAGGGGACCCCTATGCCACCACCCTGCAATGCTGGGCAGCTGCACTCCAGGGCTCCCAAGCAATGTCTCAATGGTTCCTCCCCAGCTGGAAGTCAGAGCTGGACTTCTGTTTTGCCCACCAAGCATCTCGGGTGGCTTTTCTGGCTCTGTTTTCCTCCTCTTTCTTGCAGCACAAGCTAGGTCTCCATGCCGAGCAGCACCACTTTGCGATGGCACTCTGTGCCATGGGGCTTTGCTCCTTGGACGTGCCATGCGACACTTCTCCACCTCAGCATCCCACAGGGAAACTTCACAGGGTTTCCAGCCCAGGTGCAAGGTGGAATTAGGAGAAAAACAGCAAAAAATACCTTGGACTGATCTTCTCAATTGCATTTCCATCCCTCGTCCTTCRATACCAGTTGCAGCCCTAAGGAGAGGAGAAGCAACAAGTGACTTAAGAAGTAATGTTGCATGTGAGCTAACCTTTTCGGATGCTCCAGAACAGCTTGTGCCGGGCTGAGCTGGAATCTTGGAAAAAGGAAAGGGTTGTCCTTGCTTGTTCTGCGCCGGCTCGTTGAGTCATCCTCTTAGTTAATACCTGGCATTGACACAAYGCACAGCCCTGCTGGCAGGGAAAGAACTTTCTTAGGGAAAGTTCAGGCTGTCCGTTCTCCTCCGGGCTGGGGGGAGCAGACAAAGACTTGTTGTTCTGCAGGCCAGGGAGAGGAGTGAGGAACAGGCCGGGTAGCGGTGGGATGGGAGATGATAGGACAGCGCTGGCAGCCCTTGGCCCGCAGAGGAGCTGCGTTTGGGACTGCCCAGCCCCAGCTGGTCACTTCTGCAACGCCTCACCTGTGTCACCAAGAGGTGTTCCCAATCCCTAAGAGCTCAGGGCCTCGATGGGACAAGAAGGCACAAAGCAAATCGTGATGGAAGGGAAGGAACAGGGTCTGGGGTGGACGTCTGGTCCCTGTGGGGAAAGACCKTAAGGCAGCAGCAGTAACTTGGGCAAGAGCAAGAGAGTCCTGAATCCATCACAGGTAGAGGATGTTCTTTGTCACCTGGAGTGATGTCCTCRGGTTTCTGCTGTCTCTAATATCAGCTCCAAAGCAAGCAGGAGTTGGAGTGTCCCTGTAGGGCAGAGACAAAACATTTTTCCTAGGAAGATGCTGCAGCTTTCCATAAAAATTCCACAGGAAGCGGACAAGAAAACATGGGCCTGGAGATGCAGTGGGGAAAGAGCCTAAAGCAAGGCTCTGAAAGGAAAGTGCTGGTCAAGCTGCAGCAGTGGTCATCTTCAGCCGTGCCCATGTTGCTCCCTGCCTCTCCATCCCCAGCACCAGCCACAACACTTGCCTGGAGGGCTTTCCTCCATCCACACCATGGTCATGCTTGCAAAAAGTGGTGGCTTGGAGAGGAGCAACGTCCAGGCAGCCGTGGGCATGGGGAGATGCTGCTGCTGTGAAGGCCAGGGAMTGGGGCAGCACTGCCAGGAACCCTAGTGCACAGCCCACGTGGGTCAGGGCTGTGGGTGTCCACACCACGTGTTGACTTCCCTTCCGCCTCTCTATGGTGGAAACCTTGGCAGCCAGGGGAGCTGCTCGAGCCGGTGGAGTGCGAGGTGTGTTACCTGGGCTGGGATAAATGAAGCCTACAACACACTGATGGGCTGATACCCAGTGACTATAGGGATCAGGGGAGGCCGGGCTATGGACAGGGCAGCAAGGGGTGCAGACCTTTCTCAGAGGCACCCCACTTGTCCCATCTGGACCATGTTCTGGCATTAAGCTCTGTGCTCGCTCAGCCCTCCATCCCAAGTCATTGCCGGCTGAGCTGAGCTTAGGCGACCTCCCGGAGGTCCCCGCGAGTCAGGCCTTATGGAGGCACATCCTGAGGTGTGTGGTCACGGGGAGCCACGTGAACCTCCTCCCTCGTCCTGCAATCCTCCCAGCAGCGCAGTGTGGAAGCAGCTCAACACCTCCTGCTCGGGGTGACTTCTGGGGCTCTATTAGGAAGGCAAAACTGGTTTAATGAGGGTTGCCTTGAGTTGGCCGTAGCGCAACATGCTGATGGATCCCCAGGGAAGATTTATTAGCTTGCAATATCGAGCAAGCACAGGAGTTATTAGCCAAATGTGATCTAATAAGCAAATAAATATTTGCAAATCAACTGCAGCAGTGGCAAATTCCTGCATTTACCCATTGCCCTGGAGCTGCTCGGGTCAGTGAGGTTGGGTAATTTCTCTTGCCTCAAATTCAAGCCTGGATTTGAATTTTATAAGGAGCAAATCCGAGGAATGGCTCCACCAGCAGAACTTCACTCGGGAGGTTCTCCTGGTGGCTCCATGCTACTAYTCCCCTGGTCCCTCTCCATTCTCCTAGTGCTGCTGATCAGCCCCAGTTTGTAGTTGTCCTCTGCTCTGGACCATTCCCCTTCAGCCCCTCTGTCCCCTGAGCTATGGACTCCAGCCTGGCCAGGGTGTATTAGCCTGGAAAGTTATACTGTCCTTACAGCTATAATGTCCCTCTCATCTCAATGTAGCTCATTATTCAAGTCAAAGCCTTCAATGACTTATAGGCCAGACTGGAGACAGAGTGAGTCATAAAAGTCATTTCACAGTGTCTTGGTTCATGCATATTCCTGCCTTAAATTCTTATTCAGCTTTAAATTCTTATTCACCTCTAACCAAGCTTGCCACACTTAAAGGGGGTGTTTTGCTCTTCCTATCGTCCCCTGCCCCTGGTTGGCTTCCCAGGTGAGAATTCCCCATCTCTCTCCTTTAGAAATAAAGGTTTCATGGAGCCGTGACTGAGCGCACATCCAATTTGTGTTTGCAGCAGACTTCGCCTTTAATAACTGAGAGAAAAATTAAAAAAAAAAGGTTCAACTGACTGCAAACTGTTTCTTTGTTATCTTGGGGGGGAAAAAAAACGGAAAGTGAGTTTCAAGGCAATTCACACTGGGAGTTTTGCATGGGAAGAGAAGGTGAATATAAAGCCATCAAGGCTGTAGCAGGACAGCTCCAATGTCCTGCTCCAAGTGCAAGGCTCCACCTGCATGGCTAAGTGTGTACGTGGTGAGGTTGCCCAGGGAGGGCCCGTCCACAGCAGGGTGCCCATTTCCCTTGCACGGGCATTAATTCCACCCCGCTCCCTCGGCCCGGTGTTCTGGAACTGGGCTCTTCTGGAAGGAGAGGTTTCCAGCTCGTCACCCCTTTGGACAAGGCAGCTGCACCAGCAGGAATGTAGTGATGTCCTGGTGTCCTTTATCCCCAGCTCCAGGGCTGTCTGGGCGGGATTTTGCATTTAGGAAGCCCTCCAAGCACTTTGCAATGGGATGGGATGGGATAGGATGSRATGGGATGGGATGGGATGGGATGGGATGGGATGGGATGGGATATTTTCCAGAGCACAGACGTGTGGACACGCAGGGGAGACTAACTAACCACCTGTGTGGCCTATACCTGTTTAATAAGAAGAACCCCTTTTTTATTTTTTATTTTTTTTGGAGAGGTTGAGATGGCTATAATTGATTTCTTTTATATTTTGTGCTATTGGTCAGGTCCCCAACAAAAAAAACCCTCAGATTTCCTCAGATGGGCTGTTTGGCACATGCTCAAGCACATGCACCGCGCGGGTGGGATGCTGCACAGCAGCGGTCACAGGGGTTTTACAGCCATACCCAGATACGGGGCGAAACCCCCAGCATCTGCCGTGGTTCCAGCTCCAGGAAGCACCACCAGGACACTCCGCTTCATGGAGGTTTCCCTGCAGAAGACTGATTTGGAGACCTCTTAGGCCATTTTTTACCCTTTAAGGATGGCTTTATCGCTCTGCCATAGAGTTTAGTTTTAAAGGAGGGTTGGGATATRTCCCTGCTTTTATCAAGGCTGTACGACCGTGACCCTGCTGGGGCCGGTGGATGAGGTTAATGGTTAACCCCTCTTTCCCTGCCCCAAAGGGCAATGTGCTTCTTGCTCACACTCGTTTTCTTTTCTGTGGTCACCTGTTGGTTCTCTGAGTTGATCCAGCTGTATAAAACCCTCCTAAAACCAAAATCATCCCATATCTACCACCTGCAAGGCTCCGGTTCCTGCCCCGCTGTTAGGTCCTTGGGGCTTGTTGCATGGTGAAAGGCAAGACTCAAATGTGCTGTAGAGCAAGGAGGGAGATGAAGCAGGTTCCTCCGGGTAATTAAATGCCTCTTTTCCTTTGCGCTCTTGAAAGCCCCACCTGGAAGCTGCTCCGTGGTGTTTGCAAGGGTTCCCAGGGCCGCAGCTCCCCTCTGCCCACCGGGAGAGCTCTTCCCGGCTGGCTGCAAGGTGGGATGTCATGGGACAAGCGATGCCTTCTGCTCGCTCCTGGCTTGCATAGGATGGGATGAGCAGGGAACGAGCAGCTGCAATTCCCACTGTGGAAAACCTGGTCCCAGGGAACCTCCTGCAGCAGGAGAGGGAAGCGGAGCGCTCCCTCACTTATCCCTACAGCTGAAGCGGAGCTGGTGGTCCATGTGTATGCAGAGATGAGAAGCTGCAGATGGAGCATCACTTCTGTGCAAAGGGCTGCCCGGCTTCTAGACCGGGCTCAGCACAAGGCTGGACTTGAGGATCTTAAAGGTCTTTTCCAACCCTATGGATTCTGTGATTCAACAAGGCAAGCGCCATCCCTGCAAACAGTGATGGAAACTCCCAGTACCTCCATGAAGGTGTCCCGGGGTGGACGGCAGCGTCCTGCTGCGTTGGCCACGACGGTGGCCACCACCCGGTGCCTGATCCATGGATGGAGCTCCGCAGCACGGAGCAGCTCCCTCCCTCCTRCCCCGAGGTGCCTTAATTACAGCCTCGGCGCAGCAGCTCTGGGGCCCTTTGATGTGGCGGGCGCCTCCGAGCCGGAGCGCCTATCTCCAGCGGAGGTGTCTCCAGCTCCGCCAGCCGTCTAGACTCCCTGCGCGGAGCGGGCCGGCGCGGACGGCCACATCCCACCCCGGGGGGCTCCAGCTAGAGCAAGTGGCAGAGGAATCGCAGCCCCAGACAAGGGCAGGGTTGCAAGAGGCACCGGGAACCCTCTCGGCACCGGTGGTGAAGCACAAGCCTTCCTATGGACACTGCTCAGGAAGAGGCTCCGAGACATCCTTCAGAGCCTCCCCACCTTCACTGCGTGGCTAAATCCCAAATTATGGCTTTGGTCCCTTGCGAGGAGCAGCATGCGACTCGCCCAGCGCCAGCTGAGCCCAGCCCTAATTGCACCAGCAACTCCAGCCCCGGGCTCTCCCAGCTCCATCTCCAATGCTCTGGCCAGGGACAAGCCAGGCCTGGCCTCCGCACAATTTGGCCTGAAACCAAGACTTAACTTAGGCGCAAGGGGCTCCCAAATAGCCTTTGGCAGGCGGTCTGGCTAATTAAAGCCCTTCTTGGGACCCGAGCTATACCAGCAAATGCAAAATAAAGAAGTAAACTTGGGACTGTCCAAGCTYCTGGTAAGACGCCTTTCCTCCCTTGCAAGGTCTCCTAGGACTACCAGCTGCCTCCTGCTTGGGAAGGTCTGCCCATGTCCTTGGATAGCTCCTTGTTGGCTTTTCCAGCTCCCAAAGCTCCTGGTTTGGACATCTCTGCAGGAGTGAGGTCGCCAGTATGTGCTCCTTGATGGCGATGTGCCCTGCCAACCCATTTGACGGGCACCACAAGACCCCCAYGGTGGCAATGCTGGGCTTGCAACCCGTGCAGCTGCAGACGTGGCCACCTGGGGCGACGATGGGCAAGGAAGAGGGTAGCCGGAGGTGGCCACCCAGGGTCTCCTTSGGCTTTGCCTCCAGATGGCCAGCACTGACTGGAGGGAACAGGCCAGCTCAAGGGACGTTGCTGCTGCCGCAGATCAAAGCCCCTCTCCAGTGGGTTTCTGGGCTCCAGGGCGGTTTTCCCACTTGTTTTGTCACTTCTCCCACTTTTGATCTTAAGAGCTGAATAAAAAAACAGACAATGGAATGTCACCTCTCCCTGCCAGCCCTCTCCTGCACACCACCCTGCTCCTTCAGCCCGCTGCACCCATCGCCTTCTGAAGTCTGCTGCAGCTTGAGGTGAAGATGAGGTTGCCCAGCAGCTTCTCCCACCACTTGTGGGGCTCCTTGGGTCTGGCTCCCTTGCTGTGTGTCCTCTGTGAGCCTACTAATGGAGAGGCCAACAGAGCCTGCTCTGGCCTTCCTCAGTCGCCAGATTTTCATGGGGAAAAGGCTCTTTTTGTCTGCCTTGATGGGCTGTTTCTACTGAGCTCCTGATTTCTGTCTCACGCCGCTCCCCCCATATGAAGCCACGTGAAGTTTATATCTCGCCATCTCTCATTAAGAGAAACCACTTGAGCAACGCTCAGGCATCCCCGATCCAGGCCAGCTTGGTCAGCCGGTGTATCCATGTTCCCAGAGCATCTTCTCAGCCTACCTGCCCCCACTTCAAAGCGCACCAGGAGCAGCCCCGTCTCCAGAGCAAAGCATGTCAGAAGACTCTCGAAGCAGGTTATTTAATGCCGAGGAAATTAGTAACCAAATGAGTTCTTAGCCAAACTGCTCCTCTTCTTGATCTTGGGAAAAGTAGTGTTTAAATTCCCTATCTCATGGTTTTAGACTCAGGAAATGTGATTGCACATCTGTCATTATTTTACTCTTCTGTGTTGATTGCTCATATTAAACAAACCACATTCCTTCATTGCTTAGTAATCTCTGCTGTTCCCTTTCCTCTGCAAGGAGACAAGCCCCAGCTTGACATCAATGTACCTGTTGATCACAGCATGCTATTAACCGCCCGGCAGAGCTCCCCAGACACTGGCTGCAGGCAGAGTTCCCGTCGCCTTCCTCTTTTTTCCCCACTTTGCTGCGACTTGGCCATCCCTCTTCTCCCCAGCCGTCCTTTGGGTTGAGGAGCGAGAGGAGCTGAGCGAGATCCAGCCCTCTTGGAAGCCCATGAGTTTCTCAGGAGAGCGTTGGAGCCTTCTGTGAGCCTCCACCGAGCAGGTAGGAACACGCGCTCCCACTTGGACCGCAGTCAAAAAAGGGTAGGTCCTTCGGAGCCGAGCGCGATTCCCAGGGAACGATCCCGCACCGGGGCTTTCACTAGTGTGAGGAGCACCTGGAGAGCCCGCTCTGCTCCCAGCACCCTGGGCTTCCACCTTGGCTCCGCGGGATGAGCTCCCACCACCGGAGTCAGAGCAGCGGGAGCRTTGGAGACGCTTAGGCTTTCTCTTGGGGAATTCTCTTCCAGTTGAGACAAGCCRGAGCCGGTCATGGGGCAGCTGAAGGAACCCGACTCATAGACGTCCCCAACACCAGGTAGGGTCATGGGGATGTGCTTGGAAGGGTGTTGGGCAGCRGGAGGGAAATGAGGGGTGATGTGGATTGTAACCCGGGAGGGTCTTAGCTGGCTCCTGTAGGTGGGACCGTGGTGGGAAGCACCTAGACACACTTTGCCAGTATGGAGTGTTGGGGACGTGGTGGCCAAGCCTTGGTGSTGCAGGAGGGCTTTGTGCCGTGCTCAGGGCTGCGTCGTCACGCCGGGGCTCGAGGGGGACAGCGCCACGTGCAGCAGACCCTGCACTTCCACGGCCACGTCGTTGGGCTGCAACTGGTTGGTTTTTGCTAGGCTTTGTCTACACTGAACCCAGCGAGGGCCTGCTGGTGTCCAAGGTCTACAAGGCGCCCAGCGGCGCCGACTATCTCGGGCTGCGCCGGACACCTGGGCCCCCTCCGGCAGCACGGGGGCTTCTCCAGGGGGTTCTGAGGAGCAAAGGGCACCCGGGGGTCTCTCTCCTGGGAGGATCCCAAGCAGTTGCTGGGCAGGAAGAGGCGCTTTGGCCTGTCTGGACACGGCACAGCGGTGCCGACGGCCTTATCCCTCCCTCTTTCATCAGAGGTTTCGCATACTTCTAATTTTTCTCCACTTCGTGCTAAATTCTGGATCATCCTGGTATCTTCTACAAGGCGTTTGCTCAAGGGATCCGGTTATGCGGGGATCTCTGCCGACCTCCCAGCCTGGCCCTCCGTCCCAGGGCGAATCGGCACCAAATCCTGGCCGTGTCCGACCGCTCTGCTCCCRGGATGAAGCAGTTTTCCAAGTGCTTCTCCAGCCCTTCTGCCCCCTAGATCCAACTGGCTGATCCCAGGGCTTCTCCTGGCCCTATATCAGGGACACACGGCTGGAAATCGGGCCAATCCCCCCACTTTTTGGGGCTCTCTGGCCATAAAAACCTTTAAAGAGCCTTAATTACCGCTGTGTTATGGAGGCGATGGGACCGGGAAGCGCGAGGCTCGTTAGAGCGAGGTTGTAATTGCGGCACCCCTCCCTCCCCATCCCATCCCACTTCCCCCTCTCCCTCCCTCCCGTTGGGAAGGACCGGCTCATCCAGTCGGGCGTCTCCATCCACYGCTYGCCCAGGAAGCCGCTGCCTGGGAAGGGATTTTCCAGCTGGAGTTACTGCTTGGAGCGGCGAGGAGGGAAACGCTCAGCACCAAACCCCCCAAATCCCCCCAAATACCATCCTTTCCATCCTTTCCATCCTTTCCATCTTTTCCATCCTTTCCATCTTTTCCATCTTTTCCATCTTTTTCCATAGCGTTGCTCATGGAGGGTTTCACCAGAAAGGTCTTTTTTTATATATTCTTTGCAGCTGACGCAACGTTCCCTCCGAGTGTTTTTCTTGGATGCCGCCGTTTTCGCGTCCTTCGGCTTCTTTTCTTTTTAATAATCTCTCTTATTTCACTTAATAATGAATGAGTTATCAAAATTGTGTGCTGGCAGGGAGCCTGGGTTTTGTCGGGAGGCAAGAGCCTTCACTAGCCTATTAGTCAAAAATATTAAAAACCAGAGACAGAGAGGAAAAAAAATAGAAAAAAAAAGAATAAAAGGAAAGTGTTTTTTTTGCCAAAGTCTCCAGGGAGGAAAAACAGCTCAATCCCACTTGCTTTTTTTCCCTTTTCCCCTCAAAATTGGCTTTTGCTGCTAGTTTTTGCTCCAGAGGGTATTTGGGAGGCTGCTCCTGGGTCATCGTTGGTGCAGCCCTGGGTGCTCCAGAGGCAGATGTGGATGGCTGGGCACATATGGCATCGGATACATAATTAATGTCCCCAAATAGGGTCTGAAATACAATCCGGCCCTGCAGAGAGGCCAGCGCGGGGTGCAAAGCGGCGCCGGAGCCGGCTCCGGTGCAAGGGGATTTGGGCCAGGAAGGAGGCCGGGCGTGCGGAGCGCGAGGCCCGGGCGTGCGGAGCGGCCGGCTCCAGGCTGGAGGCTCCCGGGTGGAGCCTTGGCGCCCAGTCATTGCCCAGGAACGAGGCGAGAGCCGGGGCGCGGGGACGGCGGCGCCTCCCCGGCCTGCGTGCAGCAACACGCCGCGCAGCGCGGGCGGCAGCGCGGGGCGGAGACAGCGCGCTGCATGCAGCGGTGCAGCGCGGCGCAGCGGTGCAGCACCTGGTGCAGTGCAGCATGCCAGTGTGGTGCAGTGGTGCAGCACCTGGTGCAGTGCAGCATGCCAGTGTGGTGCAGCTGTGCAGCACGGTGCAGCACCCCGGTGCAGTGCAGCATGCCAGTGTGGTGCAGTGGTGCAGCACCTGGTGCAGTGCAGCATGCCAGTGTGGTGCAGCCGTGCAGCACCTGGTGCAGTGCAGCATGCCAGTGTGATGCAGCTGTGCAGCACCTGGTGCAGTGCAGCATGCCAGTGTGATGCAGCTGTGCAGCGTGGTGCAGTGCAGCATGCCAGTGTGATGCAGCTGTGCAGCGTGGTGCAGCACCTGGTGCAGTGCAGCATGCCAGTGTGATGCAGCTGTGCAGCGTGGTGCAGCACCTGGTGCAGTGCAGCATGCCAGTCTGATGCAGCTGTGCAGCACCTGGTGCAGTGCAGCATGCCAGTGTGGTGCAGTTGTGCAGCACCCCAGTGCAGTGCAGCATGCCAGTGTGATGTAGCGGTGCAGCACCCGGTGCAGTGCAGCATGCCAGTGTGGTGCGGCTGTGCAGCGCGGTGCAGCACCCCGGTKCAGTGCAGCATGCCAGTGTGRTGCCATGGTGCAACATCCCAGCATGGTTCAGCATAGAATCCTAGAATCCTTAAGGACTGAAGGGAYCTTTGGAGATCATCCAGTCCAACCCCTGCACACGCAGGGTCACCCACAGCTCTTGGCACAGGCTGCATCCAGGTGGGTTTTTGAGATCTCCAGAGCAGGAGCCTCCACAGCCTCTCTGSGCAGCCTGGGCCAGGGCTCGGGCACCGTCCCTGTCAAGAAATTTTTCCTTAAGTTCCTGTGGAACTTTTGGTGCTTCAGTTTGTGGCCGYTTCCTCTAGTCCTGTCGCTGCCCACCGCTGCAGAGGCCKCCCCTTCCTCCTCACTGCCTCCCTTGAGGTATCTATAGACACTGCTCAGGTCCCCCCTCAGCCTCCTCTTCTCCAGGCTGAACAGRCCCAGCTCCCTCAGCCTTTGCTCACAGGGCAGATGTTCCAGGCCCCTGAGCATCCTGGCATGGTGCAGCATTCCAGTGAAGTGCAGCATTCCAGTGCAGTGCAGCATTCCAGTGCGGTGCAGCATCCCAGCATGGTGCAGCATCCTGGTGCAGAACAGCACTCAGGAGCAAGGCAGTGTCCCTGCACAGCAGTGTCCCACGCAGGGTCCTAGCACAGTGCGGCATCCTGACACGGTGCAGAGCTGCACGGTGCTGCAGCATCCCAGTGCAGTGCCGCATCCCGGCACGGTGCAGCATCCCGGCACAGCGCAGGGTCCCAGTGGCACTGCCCATGGCCAGRGCAGGGAACCAGCTGCCTTTCTCAGCCTATTCCACACTGTTTGGCCCAACAACACCCGGCCACCAGCTCTCCCCACACATCAGCTGTGCTCGGGGCCCTGCTCCCTGCCCTGCTGTGCCCTCTCCGCGCTCGGCTTTTGGGAGACCGCTCCACGCCGCCTTCCCGGAGGACCTTGGCTTCGCCGCCCACCGCCGTGGCTTTGGCTCGGCCCAGGGGGAATTTCCCGCTCTCCCTGCAATTAGCCAATTTGGAGGTGAAAATATGCGCTCGCCCCCTCGCCTGCTTTGAAGCGGCGGCTGCGGGCGGYGCACGAGCCGCTCTTGGACAGCGGCAGCTTTGGGGGTGCAAGATCTGCGACCCGAAAGCCCGGCCGGGAAGCTCCTCTTTGCTYGGCGCCCTCTTGTTCCCAAAGGGAATTCTCCCGGCGCGGGTTTGACCGTGGGCGTCTCGGTCCCGCGCAAGCTGCRGCGAGGAGCAAATATAGCTCGGCGCCGCTTCCCTCCTGGGATACATTGCGCTTGACAGGCAGGTACCCGGCGCCGTCCCCAGCTCCAGCTCAGTTCTGAGGGGGAAAAAAAGAACTCCATTTCTTTGCCTTTGTTGATTAAAGTTTAATTACCTCAAATGCAAACTATCTATCAAAGGAGCATGGGTTTTTTTTCTAAAGCATTCCTATATACCCTGGAAGGAGAAGTGTTTATGGACGCGCTCCTGTTAGCAGGGTCTGCTCAGTGTAAAGGGAAGCGGTTTGGGCAGGGGCCGGGGCACAGGGACCCGCGAAGGCGCCGGCGCCGCCGCGGGGAGCCCGATGCTGCTGCTGTGCTGAAGGCTGCCGCTCGGGATGCCGAGCGCGCAGGGTTGGGTTGCTGCTTTGCAAASGGGCCCGTGAGTCACTTCCCCTCCTCGAATCGCCCGTGACCTAAAAACAGCCCGAGCTGCCGCGTCCCCGGACCGGCTGGACCTGCTCATCCCTCCCCGCGGGACCCGGAGCAGGCGGCATCCCCAGGGCGGGCACCAACGTCCCCAATCCCGGGGCTTTTGCAGCCTTTCCATGCACGTTATCCCCATGGGCATCCTGCCCAGCAGCAGCCCCACTTTGGGCTGGTCTTGCCCCGGAGCGTCGCTGTCCTGGCGAGGGTGGCACTGCAGGCCYGGGGGCGAAGCTGGCTGCTGACTTCATGCCTATATGTGCATGCACACACGTATATTTCCGTAGATGTATATATATATATGCATGCACCAAGCGGGCGCCGACCTTGGCAGGGGCCTCTGGGGAGCCCGTCGGCGCAAATGCAATTAAGAGCAGTGGTAAATAATTGATAGGTCAGTGGCGGGGACGCTGTGTGGGGCCGCGGCCAGGGCCCGGGGTGCCACCGGCACCGGCTTTCCTGGCGGCTCCAGCGCCGCGTGTTTGCAAAGCGCCGGGGCAGAGTCCGCRTCCCACACGGATCCAGCAAGTGGATTCCCTGATGTCTCGTATGAGGGGGCTGCCGATTGTGGCTGTAGGTCCGGGGGGGCCCACCCCAGCATTGGGTTTGATCGGAGCTGCCGAGCGGCTCCGGAGCACTCGGAAGCGAGCGGAGGAGCAGGCGAGCGGAGAGGCTAAAAATATCCCCCGTCCCCATGCTCCGTCCTGCCGGCTCCTGGGAAGGCTCAGCCTGGGGATTCGGCTCTTCCAGCRCATTTCTAATGTTCCTGGGGTTATCCAGAGGGGATTTTCTCTCCTTCCGGCCCTTCCCCATTAGATCCCACAAAGTCACTCCTCACTCCTCCTCGCCAAGCCRCAGCAAGGGGAGGCGCGTGGGGCGAAGTACGAGGGGGAACGTGGGGCTCAGCCCCCCGGGAGCCCCAGCCCCACGGCGCGGCCGCCTCCGCGCTGCACCCGCTCCAACGGCGCCTCCGCGCAGCGCCCGGGCCCGCCGGCGGCTCCGCATTTCTGGCATTCCTGCCGCTGGCCGCGCGCCACCGGAGCCCGCGGTCCCGCGCGACACACGGACCCTGTGGGGCCGACCCTCCGCGGCCCCCCCTGCCAACARCCCCCCGGCAGGGAACGCGCTCAACCCTTAGTAGCCACCCGAGAATCCCCGGGGCGAGGGGGCTCGCGGGGCGGCTCGGGAGGCGCTGCCGGAGAGGAGCCGCGGCGGAGGATGGCGCAGGAACAGCTGCTGTTTCCTCCCCGCTCAATATAAATATATCCCGGGTGAAGAAGCTCTGGGTGTTTTACGTGAGTGGTATTTTCAGCCATAACCGCAGCTCCTTTCCCTTCGCTTTCCCTGAGCTCTGCCTCGCAGGGCAATTAGCTCYGTTAAACCTCGTCCAAAAAAGAAAAGAGTCCGATTTATGACATTTTCCATCTGCACTTCCGCTTCTCCAAGGGGTGTTTTTTTTTTTTTTTTCCTTTCTCTCTTTTTGCTGTTTTCTTTCTTAGCAATCCGAGTTGCGGAATTGCCAAAGAGAAACGCCCCGGGGAGCGGAGCGGCCGGGCTGGGCTCCCCCTTTCCGGACGGGCTTCCCGTGGGGGTCCCGCTGCCGGCACCGCGGGGCCGGGAGCAGCTTTGGGGATGAGCATCGGGCGCTGTTGTGTCCGGGAAGCGGCGGAGGCCGCGCCGGCCTCGCCGCACGGCCCCCGAAGCGCCTGGGGAGGCTGGAACGCGAGGAATAAATAAGCGCTCCCCGCACGGCCTCGCCATATGGCGCTGCCGAGGAAGGAGCCGCCGAGGTGCCGCGCTGCTAATTTATGGGGCCCGAACGGGAACAGGGCCCGACCTGGAGCCTCCGCTCGCCTCCCCCGCGCTGCCTCCCGTCCCGCAGGGAGGATGCTCAGGGCCTGGCCGGGGGTGCTCGGGTCCCCCCCGTGAGGATGCTCGGATCCCGCCCTGGGGGAGAYGCTCGGGTCTCCTCCCAGGGGACACTGGATGCTCCATGCTCCATAGGGGWGCTGGTCCCTCCTGGGGAGGGTGCTCTGGTCCCCAAGGAGGAGGCTGAGGTCCCTCCTGGGGGCAACGCTCAGGTGCCCCCATAAGGACTCTGAGCTTTCCCTGTTAGGATGTTTGGCTCCCTTGGGAGGGCACCGAGATCCATAAGGACTCCGGGAGGATTCTCGGCTCTCCCGAAAGGGTGCTGAGGTCCACAGAGACATCAGGGGGGCCCGGGAGGACACTCTGCTCCCCAGAGGATGCTCCAGCCCCCCAGAGGATGCTCAGATGCCTCTGGGGGGGGGGGGGTGAAACTCAACTCCCCCCCCAGGACGCTGCTCCCCTCCCCAAAAGTCCCTTGGGGTCCAAGTTGCGGCGGCTCCAACCGGGGATGCTGGGGAGGCCGTCGGGGGACACGGGGACAGGGGGGTCGAATTTTCCCCCTTTTCCCCCCGCCCCAAACAGGGCCGGGCGGGGCGGCAGCAGCCGGGGCTCCCCCCGGGGGCCGCGCCGAGGCGGGAGGCGGCGCCGGTCGGGAAGGGGCGGGAAGCGGCGGGCAGGGCCGGGCTCGGTTCGGCTCGGCTCGGCTCGCTTCGCTTCAGCTCGGCTCGCTTCGGGTCCCGGAGCCGCAGGTAGGTGCGCGCTCCGCGTGCCGGTCCCGAGCCTGCTCCGCTGCCGCCGCCGGGCCCGGCGGCACCGGCACCGGGAGCGGCGGATGCCGCTCCCGGTGCCGGTGCCGCCGGGCCCGGCGGCGGCAGCGGAGCAGCCGGGGCCGGCGGCGCCGGCTGCTTGTTGCACTTGGGGGATTAGTTGGTGGTGTTGGAAAACTGCGCGCGGCTTCATTTTCCAGGAATGCGAGTCATTTCCTCCGGCCGGGCGCAGCGCGGTTGAAATTTAACAGCATCGGGGCCGCCGCGTCCCGCTGTCCCACTGCCCCACATCCCGCTGCCCCACATCCCGCTGCCCCACGTCCCGCTCCATCCCGTATCCCTGGGGCCCTTCGTTCTCTTCTCCATCCTCTCGTCCCCGGATTCTCGCACCCGTGGGATCCCGTCGCCCGCGGGTCCCTCTTGCTCCGGGGATGTGCCCCGTGCCGGGTCGATGCCGGTGGGTCCATCCCGGAGGAGGCCAAGCCGGATCCGGCTGCTCCTTTCCGACTGGTCCCTTCTGGGGTTCCAAGGGCGACGGAGGCCCCGGATCGGAGGCTGTCGTGGCTTGGAGCAGCATTTCCCGGGATGCTCACCCCACATTGGAAGCAGCGCCAGCCAATGCTCCCTCCCGGGTACATGGATCCCAGCTGGATTATGGATCTCGTGGGGATAAACACTGGGAAAACAGGACTGTAAAACCCCCATCCCGGTGGCTCGATGATTTTCCAGCCTCGCCGCCCTCTGCAGCTCCTGCCCCATGCTGTTCCTCATCCCAAGGATATGTTTTTTGCCCCAAATCCAACTCTTCTTCTCCAGAACCACCGCAGCCGGTCGAGCGGCCGCTCTCCCCGCGCTGGCTCCTTTATTTTCCTCCTTCATGGTGTTTACTTGCGCTCGCTGCTCCATGGCATGGATTTATTGGCTCTTTTTCCGTGGATCAAACGCTCGAAAACGGTGCCGTTGCATTTGCAACRCCCCATCCAACACCAGGGCTCCGTTCTAGGAGCTGGGATTTCGGCATCGCTTGCAAAGAAGCCCTTTTCCTACCCTCGAATCACTCGAACGCTTTACAGCCCGAGTCTGCAAGCAATTATTCCATTACATGAAAGTCAGGACGCTGGAAAAGATTAATTCAGACCAGATGTAAAAATAAATGCGAATTTCAAATTAAGATGATGTCAGCTCCCTCCTGCTTTTTTTTTTTTTTTTTTTTAAAAAAAAGCAGTGCTTTGGACTCCAGATGGAGTACACAAACTGTGGTTAAAATATCTGCCTGCTTGCTAATTTAGTTTGATGTCTCCCGTTTTTCGCCGGCAAGGCGGGTTTAGAGGATTTTTTCGAGCGAAGCCGCGAGAAAAGCCCGTTTTGCGGCCGCCGCTCGGGAAGGGCAGCGCAGCGGGGCCCGTTTGGCCATGCCGGAGGCCGCTCCCAGCCGAAATCCCTGGGATTTGCCGCTGAGCCGAGCGCCGGAGAGAAGCCGCCGGGGAGCCGAGCTGGGGAGTCGCTGCAATCTGCAAAGTGGGAATAGCTGCTGTTTGGATCCCCTTTGGAGCGATGCCGACGGGGGGTGATCCCCAGCCAGAGCCTCGGGCTGTGCCCCTCACCGTGCCGGCTCCGCTCCCGCTTTCCTGAGGCCTGGAGGTGCTGGTGGCCCTGGATGCAGGGTGAGCGGCCGGAGCAGATCCCGCCAGGGCCTGGGAATGGCCCTTCCGACCCGCTGCAACTGGAAGTTCTTAGCGGAGAGTAGTCAAATGCCCAAGGCTGGCGGAGAAGGAGACAAAATGGATGGGATGGGTGAAACAACATGGAAGGAAAAGGAGGAAAACAAGAGAAAACAGCAGGAAAAGCAGACCAGGGCAGCCGCGCATCCTCCCAGCACCCGGGCACTGAGGCTTATCGCTTTTAGCAACGAAGGAATCATGGACCACGGGAATCACAGAGCCCCATTGGGTCATTCCTGCCCGGGGCTTAGTTGGGTGGAAAATACGCAGTTTTGGGGCCAGCCTCCACTGTGTGCGGTGCCAAAGCAGCCGCTGGGCACGGAATAGTGACGGATCCATGCAAGGCTCCGCCACAGAGCATCCCGGCCGGTGAAGCAATGCAGTATTTATAACCGAGGCCTTTTTTTTTCCCAGTGAAGGGCCCTTTCATCCGCCTCGGGCCGCCGGGAGGGAGCTGTCGCGCTCGGGAAGAGCTGGAGCCGCTTTTAATGCCGGGGCGACCGCGAGCAGGAGCTAATGGGCCCGCGGGGCCGGGGCGCCGCGCGAGCCGCTCCTGGTGCCCCGCGCGCTCTGATGTGGCCTGGGAGCGCTCGGAGCGGCTGCCAAGGAGAAATTCCCGCCCCGGGAAGCCGCGTCCCGTCTGGCGCTTGCCCTGTAGCCCCCCGGGTTGCAGGTCGCGGCAGCCTCGTGCCTGCAAGGGATGCGCCGAGGTTCTCCACGCGCCGCCCTGCAACTCGCTGCATCCCACCGGGAAGGCGCTCGCGCCCGGAGCGAGCGCCTTTCCTCGTGGAAACGCGTGGCGCCGTGCGCGGGGTGGAGTTTCCCGCTTGGGATCGGCCGGCAGCTGAGAGGGGAAGAGCGGCTCCTTCCCCGCCAGGCCTTCCAGCCTGTGCCGAGCGGCATTCCCGCTCCGGAAAGGGCCCGGCGCAGCTGCGAGGGCCGCCGAGGCCTCTTTCCTTAACCCTTTCCTGGTAGAGCAAAGGCTTTGCGAGCAGGAGCCTTCATCCCACGGGTGACGCAGGGAGCACATGCCCGGATAAGGGGGCCTGGGAGCAGCAGCTTTCCCGGGAGCAGCAGTTTTCCCGGGAGCTGTGCCCCAATAGCGGGTGCTTGGATGGGCCGGTGACACGGAGCAGGAACAATATCAGGGTTTCAGCGTGGCAATGCCGTTAGATATAAAAATGCGTGGTTTGATTCCTCCCAACGGCCGATTTTCCCCATGGAATCAGGGCAGGTTCCGGCTGYGGTGGCAGCCGAGGAGCTGGGGCCGCTGTGCGGCCGGAATTGCCCTGCCAAGGCCGGAGCTGCCGGGGCCTCCTCGCAGCTGGAGCGACGCTTTGTGCTCCGCGCTGTCCTGCCCTGCGCGGCACGAGGGGAATGTGGCCGAGGGGAAATGCAGCCAAGGGAAAATGCAGCAGGGCAACACGGCCTGGGGTAACATGGCCTGGGGTAAATGCAACTTGGGGTAAATGCAACCTGGAGTAACACAACCTGGAGTAAATGCAACTTGGGGTAAATGCAACTTGGAGTAAATGCAACTTGGGGTAAATGCAACTTGGAATAACACAGCCTGGGGTAAATGCAACTTAGAGTAAATGCAACTTGGAGTAAATGCAACTTGGGGTAACACAGCCTGGAGCAAATGCAACTTGGGGTAAATGCAACTTGGAGTAAATGCAAGTTGGAGTAACACAGTCTGGGGTAAATGCAACTTGGGATAAATGCAACTCAGAGTAAATGCAACCTAGCGTGCAGTTACCTGGGGTAAATGCACCCAGGGTGAATATGACCAAGGGTTAAGGCAACCAATTAACATTGCCCGGTAAAAGCAACCTGGTTAATGCAGCTTAGGGTAAATCTACCTGGTAAATGCAACCCAGGGTAAAGGCACGCAGGTAATGCAGCCTGGTAAGCGCGGCTCAGGCTAAATGCATCCAGGTAGTTCAAGCCAGGGTAAATGCACCTGCGTAATGCAATCTGGTAAATGCAGCACGGAGTACACGCACAAAGTTAATGCAGCCCAGGGTAAAGGCACCCAGGGAATGCAGCCCGGAGTAAATGCACCCAATAATTCAACCCAGGGTCAGCTCACCTGGGTAGTTTAACCCAGGTAAATGCACCCAGATAATGCACCCAGCGTCAATGCAGCTGGATARTTCAACCCAGGGTGAATGCACCTGGATACTGCAGCCCAGGGTAAATGCACTGGGCAATGCAACCTGGTRAACACAGCCCAGGGTAAATGCACCCAGCTCATGCAACCAGGGAAAACGCACACAGATAATTCAACGCGGGGCGATTGCAATGGGTAATGCAGCCGGGTGAAGGCAGCCCGGGGTGCACGCACCCGGTGGGCGCTGCCGGGCCGGGGTGGGCGGCGAGGGGGCTGCATGCGCGGGGTGGCCGGCGCCGCGCTGACGCCGCTGTCCCGCAGGAATGGAGCTCCCCGCGCGGCCCGCGGCCCGGCTCTGAGGCGCCCGCGCCGGCGCGCCGCCCGCCCCGCGCACCGCCCGGCCCACCATGAACAAACTGCCCTTCCACAACAACAGAGTCATGCAGGACCGCCGCAGCGTGTGCATCTTCCTCCCCAACGACGACTCCCTCAGCATCATCATCAACGTGAGTGGGGCGGCCGGGGCRGGCGCTGGGGCGGCCCCGCGCGCCGGCCGCCCGCCCAGCTGCCCCCCGCTCCCGGCAGGTGAAGATCCTGTGTCACGAGCTCCTGGTGCAGGTGTGCGACCTCCTCAGGCTCAGGGACTGCCACCTCTTCGGCCTCAGCGTCATCCAGAGTAAGTGGCTTCCCACCCTGCGAGCAGGCACCTCAGAGCATCTCAGCCTCTGGCCTCAGTGGTGGCTTCCAACAAGGTCACCTCTACTTTTGCCCCTTGAGCCGGTCCCGTCTCCCATGGGTGCAGGAGAGTTTTCCCTGGGCCCTGGCCCTTCCAACTGCTGGTTCCTGAGCAGAGGACCTTGTGCTGCCTCCCTTTGGTGGCTTCTCCGAGTCCTAATGTGGATGGAGGAGCCCTGAGCAGCCTTTGGTGCATTAGCATCAGTAGGTGCTCACCAGGAGGCTTTGGAGATGCTCCATGACCGCTGGGTCCTCCTGCCTGGCTGGCAAGTGCTGTGACGGGATGAGACCTGGTCCCACTTCTGCATGGGGTGCCGGGAATAGTCAAGGTGCCTGGGAGAGTCTCCACCACCACGTTGTATTGGAGCTCGCCGTGCTCCATGGTGAAGCCACCTGCATCCTGGTGGCCCTGGGCATGGGGTCGGGATTGGCCTCTCTGAGAAGGGAGAAGGTGACCCGCTCGGTGACAGGGCTCTCTCGCGCAGACAATGAGCACGTGTACATGGACCTGTCCCAGAAGCTCTACAAGTACTGCCCCAAGGAGTGGAAGAAGGAGGCCAGCAAGGTGAGCGCTGCCCGGTGCGACACAGATGACACCCCAAGGCCGGCTCTGTCCCTGCCACAGGTCACTTCCCAGGCCGGGAAGTGCAGGGGGCGGCTGCTGGCAGCGGTTCCGGACTTGGGGACTTGGCTTTGGGCTTGGCAGGCACCAGGGTGGGAGACGTCAGCGCACGCAAAAGCCATGCGGGCAAACGCTGTGACAGCAGGGTGGCATGGGTGGCTTGTTGGCGATTTCTCTCCATCCTTTCCATCTCTTATCCACTTTATTGCATAAATTATGGTGGGATTTCTTAACACGAGCTTTCCTTCTACTTCTTAAACTCAAAAAATTTGCTCAAAAGGGGAATGCAATGATGAAAAACTCCAAAACACGGCGTCGCCGTTGGCACGCGAGCTCRGTTTCCCGCAGCCTCACCCGCCGGGCGCTGGGCCGGGCTTAGCGGCGGGTGCGCGCGGGCGCCCTGACCCTCTCCCYGCTCGCAGGGCATCGACCAGTTCGGGCCGCCGATGATCATCCACTTCCGYGTGCAGTACTACGTGGAGAACGGGCGGCTCATCAGGTGCGGAGCCGGTGGGAGCCGGCGGGACCCGGCGCGCGGTGCCCAACACCGGGGTGCAGCCAGGGGCTGTGGTTTCTGCACCCACGAGCGKGCCGGGGTCCCTGACGGCGCCGTCCCCCTTGCAGCGACCGCACGGCGCGGTACTACTACTACTGGCACCTGCGCAAGCAGGTGCTGCACTCGCAGTGCGTGCTGCGCGAGGAGGCTTACTTCCTCCTCACCGCCTTCGCCCTGCAAGCCGACCTGGGCGACTTCAAGCGCAGCAAGCACTACGGCAAGTACTTCGAGCCCGAAGCCTACTTCCCGGCCTGGGTAAGGGCGCCCGCGGGGCCGGCGGGACGGGGTCTCCAGCTCCTGTCCGGGGTCTGGTGCCGTTGAGGGGAGCGGGGATGTGGGTGGAATAGTGTCCCGGGTGGAATAGCGCCCCGACAGCAACGTGAGGCACTCGGGTTGGTGTGGGTGAATAAAGCTCCAATAAATGTTAGTGTTAGGGCAGGGTCCATGGCAGTGTGCAGCGCAGCCGGACACCCCGCGGCATTCCCGTGATTCTTCCGCGGGGCAGCCGGAGGCAGAGGGGAGAATGAGGATGGGGGCTTTGCCACCTATGCGCTATGGGCTCTCCTGCTTATTCAAGGAGACCCCAAAATCCGATGCCCTGGTTGGAAACCCCCCTGGGGAAGCAGCACCCGGGGGTGGGAGCTGCCRGAGCGATGCTCTCGGTGGCGCAGGAGGGCTGCGCTCCTGCAAGCGCCGATGCTTTCGGGGAGCCCGCGCGGCAGCGGCGCGCTGCCCTCTCCTCCTCCCGTCGCTGCCCCACAGGTGGTGGCCAAGCGGGGCAGGGAGTACATCCTGAAGCACGTGCCCACCATGCACAAGGACCAGTTTGCGCTGACGGCCTCCGAGGCGCACCTCAAGTACATCAAGGAGGCCGTGCGGCTGGACGACGTCGCCGTGCACTACTACCGGCTCTACAAGGCGAGGGGTCGCTGCCGAGGCGCCGGGAAGGCTCCCGGGCTTCGCAATCTTGTCCATTCTTTTTTTGTTTCTTTTTTTTTCRTGTTTTCTCTCTGACAAACGTGTTTTGGGAGGGAGGAGAGGGGTGTTAAAGAGAAGGGTTTAGCCCTGCTTTTGGTGGCATCCTCCATGCTCTCCAGCTTGGAATTGCACATGCGAGGCTGCACCGTGTGGGAGGGTCCAGTGATCCTGGGGCTGGGGAAGCAGATTCACAGAATCCCAGAATGGCTGAGGTTGGAAGGGACCCCTTCCAACCTATCCCCTATGGATCCCGCAGGGCAGCCCCTGCTCCAGCAGGGACACCCAGAGCACGGGGCACCCGGGCGCATCCCGGCGCCTTGGGAAGATCTGCAGAGCAGGAGCCTCCGCAGCCTCCCTGGGCAGCCTGGGCCAGGGCTCGGGCACCCTCACAGTAAATTGATGGATCCAACTTATGGTGCCCGTTGTGCCTTGAAAGTGTCGGGCTGTGTTGTATTTACTTGTTTTCCTTGCCTCCCTTAGGACAAAAGGGAAGTGGAAGCCTCCCTGACGCTGGGGCTCACGACACGGGGCATCCAGATCTTCCAGGTTGGGGCTCCGGGTGCTGCGGGAGGCAGTGGAGGTGCCCGGGCCAAAAAGTACCCGGGCCTCCAAACCGGCCGGGCCTCCGGAGCGCCTGGGCCTCCTAAGCGCGGGCGCTTTCGCTCTCCCGCAGAACCTGGACGAGGAAAAGCAGCTGCTCTACGACTTCCCCTGGACCAACGTGGGCAAGCTGGTGTTTGTGGTGAGTAGCGCGGGGGCCGCGGGGGCTGCCGCCCGTGCCGAGCAGGCTCCTGCTCCGGCGCCTCCCCGAGCCCTCCGGCGCCACGGGCGGCTCCAACCTCCTCGGCAGGGCAAGAAGTTCGAGATCCTGCCCGACGGGCTGCCCTCGGCCCGCAAGCTCATCTACTACACGGGCTGCCCGCTGCGCTCGCGCCACCTCCTGCAGCTGCTCAGCAGCAGCCACCGGCTCTACATGAACCTGCAGCCCGTCCTGCGCCAGGTCCGGCGCCTCGAGGAGAACGAGGGTAGGCGGCCGGGGACGCGGCGCGCGCCGGGACGCGGCGCCGGCACCGCGGGGCTCACGGCGCCGCGTCCCCCGCAGAGAAGAAGCAGTACCGCGAGTCGTACATCAGCGACACGCTGGAGCTGGACATGGAGCAGCTGGAGCAGCGCTCGAGGGCCAGCGGCAGCAGCGCGGGCAGCGCGCGCCACCAGCGCCTCTCGCGCCGCTCCAGCGCCAGCCGCGGCAGCTCGCGCACGTCCGGCGTGGACACGGAGCCCCGCGCGCGCGACGCGCCGCCCGACGACGCCGGCGCCCACAGGAAGCTCCAGACGTGCAGCTCCATGACGAGCCACGGCAGCTCGCACACGTCCGGCGTGGAGAGCGGCGGCAAGGACCGCCTGGACGAGGACTCGCAGGACGACGGTAGGGCCGGCGCGCGGCTGCCTCCTCCTCCTGGCCTCCCGCACGCCGCAGCCGTGCGCTCGCGTGCTGGCAATTCACRGGGGGATTGGGGTTGGGGGCAACGTCGGAGGGGCCTGTGCTCCCCCTCGGCTCCGTATCCGCAAGGTGTTTTTCTCCTCTCTCCTCGTCCCGCATCTGCAGAAATCGAGATGCTGGTGGACGACCCGCGCGAGCTGGAGCAGGCGGGCGAGCTGGCGCTGGAGGTCAGCCCCGACATGTGCGTGTACATCACCGAGGACATGCTGCTGTCGCGGCAGCTCAACGGGCACGCAGGTGAGGTGGCACCGCGGCGCCCGCTGCCGCCTCGGCTCCCCCCGCGCAGCTCGCACCCCTGCACAAATCCCCACGGGGTGGATTTGGGACACCGGGAAAAGCAGTTTGCGCAAAGGAAAGATGGAGTAAAACTTGCTGGTGGAAAGACAGAGGCAAGGGTTTTCCCGGGAAAAGGAGCACACTTGGAGCACGGTGAACCCAAGGGCACTAGCACACAGGTGATGAAGCACCAGCGGCCCGGAGCGCTTTACAAGCTCATGTGGGCTGTGATCAATGCTCCGAGAATGAGCCTTCCTCTGGCACGGGGCGGGTGCTCTGTGGCAGCCTTCACGCCATCCTCTTCCTCTGTGCTGCGCCTAGGGCTCATCGTCAAGGAGATCAGCTCCTCCACCTCCAGCTCCTCCGAGACGGTGGTGAAGCTGCGCGGGCAGAGCACGGACTCGCTGCCCCAGGTGAGTCCCACACGCCTGTGCCCAAGGCGGGTCCCTGGGCAATTTGGGAAGGGGTCATCCTGGATTATCCCATGCCTGGATAATCCTGCCCCCAACCTGCCCCCAACCCGTTGCACTTGGCGATTGCACCCCAAGCGCTGCTGGAGCTCTTGGTGGACCTCCATCCTTGGTGGCCACCAGGTGGGCATTGGGCTTCTGCTGGTGGGGCTGCCCTGAGCTTCTTCCAGCCCATCCCACCCCACCATGACCTTGCGCTTTGCCCAGACCGGCAGCCGAAAGCCCAAGACGTCCACGGACCGGCACAGCCTGAGCCTGGACGACATCCGGCTCTACCAGAAGGACTTCTTGCAGCTCGCCGACCTGTGCCAGGACACGGCGCAGAGCTACACGTTCGGCTGCGGCCACGGGCTGCCCGAGGAGACCCTCTACTGCCACGGCTGCCTGGCGCGCCAGTGCATCGCCATGCAGGAGGGCTTCCCCGCCAAGCGCRCCAGCAAGTACTTCTCGCTGGATCTCGCCCACGACGAGGTCCCCGAGTTCGTGGTGTGAGCYGCGGCCGGGCCGCCTGCCTTGGGAGAGCGCCCGGGGCTCCGTGGATGGATTCGGGGCTGCGCCGCGGCGCTTTCCCATGGGATTTGCGCCCTCCGGCGCACGGAGGGCCGCGGGGAGGGCGCCCGGCTCGCTGCGCCCATGCGCTTGGTGCCAAATGCTCCCGTTTCCACCCGGAGAAATGCAGCGTCTTCAGGCTCATGGAGGACAACCCGAATCTCCTGCTTCCTGCCTCGAGAAGGTTTTTTTGACGTTTTCCCCCTTTTTTTCCCTGTTATCCYGTCACGGCTCCCGCTGGCTCTGGTGCGGCCGCAGCTTCGGAGGAGCCGCTGGCCTCGGCCGCGGGCAGCCAAGCCAAAGAGCCCCAACGTCCCCGTCAAGGCCAGTATGGAAAGGGAGAATTTAGCAATAACCGGACCGGGAAGCACCCAGGACCCGGGCAGCGGGGAGGACGTCACACAGAGGCTGCAGGGACAGGGCAACCCCCCCAAAAAACCCTCACCCCAGCAAACCAAAGGAAAATGGGAAAGAAAGGGCCAGCTGTAACGCAACCGCACTAACATCTGCCCAACGCAGGCTTTAAATAGRCGGAGAACGCATAGACGAGTGCATAGGGGTACGTATGTCTGGATAAGCCTGGATCTTATAGACCCACCTGCATTTTCCTTGCGTCCCCRACCCCGTTCCTGCTGCCAGGGTGCGGGAGCCCCATATCTTGTCAGGCAATATTTTTACGTGGCGTTCAGCAAACCGACAGCCAAAGTTTTGCCGTATTTTGATACACCATCCTTTTTTTTTTTTTTTTAACTGGAAAATTTTTCTTAAAAAAAAAATATTTTATAAATAAGCACAATCTTATTTTTWTAGGAAACAGTGGGGGAGGGAGGGGAGAGCGGGAGGAGGGGGGATTCAGTGCCAAAACGGAGCTCTTAGGGGTAGTGCTCGGGGTCAGCGTTGGACGGGACAGGGCGCACGGCCCCTTTCGTAGCCAGAGGCTGCCCTGCCACAGGGTCTGGAATGAAATATATATTTATTTGTATAAATATATATTTATGGGGCAGCTGCAGAGGGATGCTGAGGGGTGCCTCAGCTCTACTGCTGCCCAACTTGCATGTTTTGGAGGAGAAAAGGAGGAGAAAATTCTCTGGGTGGGCAAAATACCCCAAGTTCATCACCAAGATGTTTCCTGCTTAATTCCAGGGTAATTTGTCCCCTACCACCTTGTGCACGAGGCCTCTGTGTCCCTCTGCATCACAGGGACAGCGAGCCCAGCGCCAACCCCAGCGCCTCACTCTCTTGTATTATTRTTATTTTTTTAGTTATTATTATTTTTTCCCATATCTTCTGCCTCATTCCCTATGGCCAGGCACCCGTGTCGCTCCRTGGGCAGCAGGTTTGGGAAGCGCTGGGCCCTTTGCCACCCAGAGCTGCCCTGGTTCATCCCCCTTAGTCCTTTCCGTGAAAGGCTCTTCCCAGCCGGGCTACTGCCAAGGGGAAATGGGAGGGGGAAAAAAATCCAAAAAAAAAAAAAAAAAAGAAAAAAGAAAAAGCAAAAAAAGGGAAAAATTGCACCCCTCCCGGTGCAATTATTTTTGTACCGCTGGCGTTTGCCGGGTGCCTGTCGCGGTGCGGCTGAAAGTGCCAATAAAGTTCCCCGTGTTTGCCGTGCTCTGCCTCTTGGCTGAGGGGAGGGCTGCAGGGGGGAGCAGCGGAAAAAAAGGGGGAAAAAAAGGAAAAGCATGGGCTTTGCCTTGCGCCCATCCGCGGCTTCCTCGCTGCCTSCTCTTCCTCGGCCCGGGTTTCACCAGGAGATGCCGTGTCCCGTCCCTGGGAGCCCGCGTGTCCCAAGCGCTGGCATCTGCTGCCATCCTGCGGCCGCGAGCCCGGGCCCGGCACCGCTCCGGTACCGCCGCTCGCTCCGCTTCGCTGCGGCCCGGGCATCCCACAGGAGCCGGTAAAACGCGGAGAGGACAGAGCCGGCTGCAAAACGCCCTTAAAAAAGTGACATTTGGGGACAATTTCTAGTTGACAAACACAAAACGCGCTGCAAACCGCCGCGGTCGCTGCGCGGTCGCCCGCGCGCGCATCCTGCCGCGCGAGCGGCGGCCGCGGGGCCGGCGGCGCGGTTGCCATGGCGACGGAGGAAACCGGTCACCCGTTGCCACGGCAACGGGCGGGGAACCCCGTTTTAGGGGTGCCTGCAGGAAGCGCGGGGCTGGCGGCCGGGGCGCCGCGTCTGCAGCGCGGATCGCCCCGCTCCGGGCGGGCTCTGCTGGGGGGGCCCCCCGATGTCCCCCCCGGGCTCGAGCCCCTGTTTTGGGGGCGCCCGTGTCGCCGCTGCGCCCTGCGGCGGCCCCCGGGGAAAGGCAGCCGCGATGCTCGGGGTGCCGCAGGTGGCAGCGGAGCAGCCAAGTGGCCCCGGGGGCTCCCCGGGGGCTCGGGCCCTTGGGGCTCAGCCCCACGGCTTGTCCCCCTTGGGCT